>NC_089978.1:150027675-150344818 GCF_036417845.1 Apteryx mantelli | reverse complement strand
CCTCCAGGGTCTGGGATTCCTGAGAGCTGGCCTGAGCAGGAAAGACTGAAGCAAAGAAGGCATTCAGTAACTCTGCCTTCTCTGCATCCTTCGTTACCAGGGCACCCACCCCATTCAGCAAAGGGCCCACATTTTCCCTAGTCTTCCTCTTGCTGCTGATGTATTTGAAGAAGCCCTTCTTGCTGTCCTTGACATCTCTCGCCAGATTTAATTCCAAATGGGCCTTAACCTTCCTCGTCGCATCCCTGCATACTCTGACAACGTTCCTATATTCCTCCCAAGCGGCCCGTCTCCCTTTCCACTTTCTGTATACTTCCTTCTTCTGGTTGAGTTTTGCCAGGAGCTCCTTGCTCATCCATGCAGGTCTCCTACCTCCTTTGCTTGACTTCCTACTCATAGGGATGCACCGCTCTTGAGCCTGGAGGAAGTGATATTTGAATATTAACCAGCTCTCTTGAATGCCCTTTCCTTCTAGGGCCCTAACCCATGGGATTCCTCCAAGTAGGTCCCTGAAGAGGCCAAAGTTTGCTCTCCTCAAGTCCAGGGTTGTGATCCTACTTAGTGCCCTGCTGCCTCCTCGCAGGATCCTGAACTCCACCATCTCAATCTGAATGGCATACTGTGACAAAGAAGGCATTTCCCAGAGTAATTCTAACTACATGCTGAAATATCCAAAACATAACCTGGGAGGTTGCTCTAATGAGATTTTTAGACATTTCTTGTGGATCCAGTAATCTGAAACTCTTCACGTGAATAATCCCTTGGTATTGTTCTGTTAGATTGTTTGCAGGGGATGTACTAGGCTGGAGTATATATAATCCTGTGATCCGCTGTATTCCAGGGTTTATGCATAATTCACTTAGCTAGTATGGTGACATCAGTGTATGTGCATCTAAATGGCATGTTTTGAAAGTCAGGCTTTTTCTAGAAGGTAAATACCAATCTCCTTGTTCTCATCACACATCATAATCAATTGCATTGAAAATATCCCATCTGTTCCTTTAGTGTCCTGGTGTTTGTAGCCCTACACCAACAATTGTAGTCCTTGACGAAGTTTAATGAGGTTTTAAGTGTATGCTAGGCATACTTCAGAGTGTTTCAAGATCTGCTGTTGATCATTATGAGATTAGCTCTGTACCCATGTAAAGAGCTGGACGGATGTCAGGGTAATCATGGCTGGTAATGTAGTCATTGGTTTGTGCGAGGGCACTGGCGAGCTCTTCTAACCCAAGTCTTTCTGCCCCATGATACACTCGTGGGGCCCTACTCATGCAGTCCAACGAAGAGCAAACATCCCTTACCAAGCTTGACTTGCTGTGGGTAGGGCAATCTTGCATTTACACTATTGGAAAGCCCAACTCCTTGCCACCACAGTGACTTTGATATTCAGACTTTATTCTCTCAAATTCCAAACATCTCCCTCTTCTTCTTCTTCTAGTCTCCTTTCCCATTTACTTTGCATACAATTCCTTGTATTGACATAACAACAGACATTGACTTGGCCAGGCTAGACAGCCTGTTTTCTGATTTTTTTTGTAACCAAATAATTTCCAAAGGTGATAAACATAGCTGCCTCCTAGTCTCCTTGCTGCTTGACTACAGTCAAGAGAAAAAGGACACCGACCACTTTTCTCTTACCTGTATTGTGTAAGAAGCAGTCACTTTCTGCTGGTGTTGGCAGTATGCTGTGTAGAAATCCACTGTCTGGAAGCCTGCATAGGGAGACACCTATCTGCTTTAAGTCTACCATCATACACATACATCCCCTGCTGTGCCCCCACTGTCCAGTGTCCTTCCTGCAGCCATAGCTTTTGTCTTGGGCAGTATACGTGCATATGGTGTTGGGGGTGTTATGGCTCTTTTTCTGCATTTAGCATCAAGCAAAATAGTCAACAACTCATGTCAAATTCTAAGGCCTGTCAGGAGGATACAATGCACCTGCTTTCAGATCTTTACCCCACTGCTGGCTTGCTCTGGAGTAGGCTCTACTGCTGTTCCATGTAATCTTCCATTCTTCCCAGATAGGAATCATGGCATGTACTCTCCACAAGAAGCTTAAAAGTCTGGCTTAGAACTGTACAGGCCCTGTTGATGTGGAGTAGCCTAAATAGGTATAACTTGCACCCCATGATGATAGGAGGGAGGCAGCAATAGAATGAGTTACTCCTTACAAAGCCAGCAAGCCATCTGGCACGGGTTGTAAAGTGCATATATACTTTGTTAATAGGGATATGTTTTCAAGTTTGCAAGCAAACTCTACTGGTGTCCTGACAAAGACTAAGTCCTGAAAGCCAGCACATAGTTAACAGTCCTTGAAGAATCACCTCCTGTTTTGGAGATTTTTTAAAGGAGGGGAGGAAGAGAAACTCCTCATATAGGCAGCTAGCAATTGAGTCCACAGTCACAGTAGGACCACCAAATACTTATGCAGCCAGCTCCCATCCTTGGAATCCCATTCTCTCCCCTCAACCCTCATTTTGTGCTGACCTTCTCCATACTTTTGTGGAGCTGCTGCTGTGTACTCTTCCCTTTGGGCATGGTTGGAAATCCCTTGCTACAGTGTAGAGGCCCTAAACATCTCAGAGCTCTCTGCAGCCTGGCCTGCTGAAAAAGGGGAGTAGGACTCCTGTGAAACTGTAGCACTAGTAGACATTGCTGTGGTGACTGTGAAGAAAACGTGAGACAAGGTTATCCACCTTAACGTACTGTCATCAGGCCACAACAGGCTTGCAGGCAAGTGATTGCTGGGCATACAGCTTGCCTATGTGATTTGATATCTGTATATGGGGTGCAAAAGGTGTGGCTTCCCTTGTCCTAGAGCATCATTTCTCCTGCAGAGGTCTAGCTGCTAGTGTGAGACTGGGGTCAAAAATTGATCTAAATGACCCATCTAAGATCTGTGCCTTACAATCTTCTCTATAGATTATGCTATAACTCCTCATCCAATCTCTTAATTCCAAGATGTAAGATGAGATTCATCAGCACTCTGCTCCTGCTCATCACCATATGTTGAGCGATTGCTCTGATCATCCTGGAATCAGCTCTTGGAGTAGACTGCTTGCAGGTTAACTCATTGCCCTGTGATGCTGAGGTAAGCCAGATGGTGGTTTACTTTAGCCAGCTGGGCTCATGGTCCTGCCCTCAGGAGTAGGGAGGCTCTGCTGAGTATTTCACTGCAAGTCTCCCCAGAAACATCTCTGTGAATGAACACTTCAGAATTTTTCTCTTCCTCCCCCTGCAGGCTGACTAAGTCCATCCCAGCCAAGACAGGATCCTGCATAGTCATCATGACTTTTTCCCAAGATGCTTCTGGAATACTTTTTGGCTGAAGGGCAGTGCCTCAAGCCTCCCTAGAGCAGTATTGGACTTCCCTGGCACTGCTGCAGGCTCATTTGAATTTCTTTACTTTAGTACTCATACCAAAATATATCAAAACCAGTACATGTAAAGCTGTAATTCAACATATTTTCCATCAGTGAGAATGGGGACGTAAGTCTGCTTGTGGGATTGGTGCCGTGGGCATATGACAGCTTTAGTCTTGCTTGGGGTGGTTATGTACTTCCACCTCAGTCTGCTCAAATGGCAGGATGGCCCCTTAGGGTCAAGTCAAATGCAGGATTTCTTCATGTGCCCATGCGAGAATGCAAAAGAGCCAGTGGATTAAGGAAGATGGTTTCTTGGCCATGTTGATTTTGGTACTGGCTTCCTGACTGTATGTAATATCTGTAGCAGGAACATAGAGGAGTGGACTATTTAATCACTCCTGTACTCTAGTGTGCACACTTCTGTTAAAAGGACAGAATTGTTTAAGAAACTATAAGCTTCCCTATGCAACTCTTAATTCTTATTTATTTATTTTTCATTTCCTGCCCTCTTGGAGGGTATGAGGGTATGAAAGAAAGGTTAGCTGGTTGGTTTCCACTGCCCCTCAGTTGTGTTGGTTTCATAATCTATTACACACAAAGTAAGAGAGGATCTTTGCCTTGTTACAGAGAAAGCGGGGGGTGGGAGGGGAGTATTTTCTTTGAAAACTGTAGCAGATGTCTGTGGCAATAAAAAGGCAATTATACTTGTATTATCATGAGAATTTCCAGCAGGAAATCTTGACAAACTCAAAGTTTACTTAACTGAGATAAATACAGTAGATAAATAGCAAACTGAATTTAGTTTACTCTTGTACACAGGTGTACTACACATTTCCTCAAGCCATGATTCACAGCCATAACCTTTCCTAATCACAGGCACAGCAAGATGTGTCAGGAGTAGAGATGGGCTTTTGCTGTAAAATACCACTATAGATCCAAACTTTCTCCAAAGTTTTTGTGTATTTGGAGCTGATAAAACAGGCTGGGCTCACTTCTATATCTTGTAGGGGTGGGTGGGAGGCAGGCACATGAAAGGACACAATTCTTTTTTCACCATAGCCCTTTTATGCTGTTCTGAGGCTAAAAGGCTTTTATTGAAAATACCTATAGGGTGTCTGCCACTGTCACAGAGCCCATGGCACAGCTAAAAATTGATTTCTTCCCCCTCTTATAGCAGCCTGGGAAGCAACTACTCTCTAAGGCTGCTCTGATTTACACTGGGAGCAAGGTAGACCCTGGCAGCAGAATCTGGGAGGTTCACAGATAGCACAAAGTGCAGTGGTATAAATAAAGGGTAATACTTTGGGAATTTTGAGAGTTCTGCTCTTGGAGTAAGGATGCTAAGCAGTATTTTAGCAAAACTCAGCTTGATATTGTTTCTACCCTAATGAAGGAAAAATATGTAAGAGATGTACACTGTTTTATCAGTCACTTCAGCTAGAAAATTAATATGTATCTGTCCACTTAAAAAAAAAAAAGCTGTAAAAACAAGAATTGTTAAGTTTGTGGAATTAGTCTCTTTCACCTCTGTGAGGGTTCATTGGTAAATCAAGGGAAGAATTAGCCCTAGCCTGCAGAATCAGACTTGAAGGAGGTTATTTAGACTTTTCATTTTCTTTCCTACCTTGAACAGCAGCTCAGAAATGTGTATGCTGTTTACCCGTTTTGCCACTATACTTGAGATGTGGCTTTACGCTCTGGGTAAATTGACAGCAGAAAAAACATTCCATTTAGGACTATCACTGCATTATTGAATAATAATAGCCAGATATGGTTAAATTATTAAACTGACTGCAGATGAATACCCAAGCTGCATCTTCTCTGTTATCTTCTGATAGACCAAGTGGTATTCAAAAAGGAAAGACTTTTTTTTTAGATGGAAAAAAACATTTTATGGTAACATAAGAGCAATAACACTTTAATAAAATATGCAGGCTGTTGGATGGCTTGTTTTGTCAACAAGTTAATCTTAAAATATGGCACGCTATGCCACTTAAAGACTACAAAAGGTTGTCACTGTTGCAGTAGACCATATTTGAAAGGATGGAACGTTAAGACTTTATTACCCAACATATCTTTTTGCTGTTCAATATCTGTAAGTGTATCTGCAACGCTGTGCTTTAGATACTCAAATGCTGCCAAACTTCAAGGGTTTTAAGCTATGTTGGTATCTACCATCTTCTCCAGGGATTTGTCTGGCTATTGGAAGAAGCATAAATCTGAGCCATCTACTGGCTATTCTGTTTTATGCCAACTGCTATCAGCATGCCATCCCAGTAATCGGGGGTTGCTGTAAGCATAAAGAGATTCCATCCTCATACCATTTTGCCTAGCTGTATACATTACATCAACAACCAGGAAAAAAATATCAGATGAGTATCTTGATATCACGTTAGACTTCCCCTGCATGAGAAAATCTGCAAGTAGTCATCTAAGGCAGTCTTTTTCAAATGGATAAAATAGGCCTGGAAGGAACCTCAAAGTCTAGTCAACGTCCCTGCTCTGAGCACACTGTCACAGACAAGACCAGCTATATATGGACTGCTGTTTGCCACATCCTGGCAAGGCTGGAGGGTATAACTCTGCTTCTGTAAGATTGAATTGCCTGTTGAGTACCAGCCTTAATATTTGGTTTCGTTTCTTTGTTAGCTATTGCTCTCTTGAGATTGTGTCCATCTTTAAATTGCTGCACACTGTGAACCAAATAAACCGTCACTTAAGGTACTTCGTAGGAGGCAAAATTTAGCCATGATCCGTTGAAGTCAAAAACAAATTTCAAATTGACCTGCCAGAGTGTTTATGCATTCACACCTGCAAATCTTTAACTGGAGTGTGCTATAACATTTATGCTTACCAGCTCAGGGAAGAAGAGGTTACTTGTATAACTGCTGTATAGGCAAGGAAGCCCAGCCAACCAGAGCAGTACAAGTAACAATATATTCTGCAATTTTAAGGTCTAACAATAGACTCAAAAATGCATGTTAAACAAGCTCAAGCAATAAATATGGTTGAGGAAATTTGCATTTATTTATTGATACTCTGTGCATAATAAATAATATATGATTAACTATTCATAGCCAGTTATTCATGATGAGCTACAAAAGCAAACAAAAACCAAACAGCACTTACCAGTGTTGTTCCCTCTCAGTGTGTATATACTTGCATTGTTCCTTTTGTTATCATAGACTGGGTAAAAAGTGTGAGCCCTGAGATGGTTGTCAAGGTCTACTTGCATGACTGAAGTCCGCTGTCTCTTTTGGAGAAGAAATCAGTGAAGTTGGTATAACCTATATACCAAACAAAAAGCCTTGACTGTGTTACTAAAACAATGAAGGTAATAGCAGAGATCAAAGGCATTCTCAATATCATAGTAAATAGCAGTAGGTTCTGCACCATGCTAAAAAAGACAAAAAACCTTTCAGCAGCATCTGCTGATGTGATTTGAAAAGGAAAAATTTCCTCCTCCAAACTTCGATCAGCTTAATGTGAGATGTGAATGGTACTTACTAACCAGGTACCGGAGAATTTTAATCCCATAGGGAACATCAGTGCCTCTTGCACTCCTTCCTGCTTGCATGGTCTTTAGCAACAGAACTTCAGTTTTGTCCCCAGTTGCCATAGACAGCTGATTATTGGGGTTGCTGGTATGTGAGATGATCACTAAGGAGTAAAGAAACTGGCTTTTTTTTTTTATTTGTGTACTGCTTTAAGGAGCTAGGGAAGTACACTAAACCATTGGGCCAAGTCCTTATCTACACTACAGCTTGACATGGGATTTAAGCTGCTTTCTGCCTCCTGTGAATTTCTGAGAGCCACTGGCAGTCAGTCAAGGCTAACACAGAGCAGCCTTAGAGCTGCTCTAGAGCAGTCTGGTTGCCTCCAAGATGCCTCCATGCAGTCTGTAGAACAGCATGATTCTGGCATCCCCATGCAGTGTTTGGGAAGGGGATGCTGCAGATTGAGCTTTATGAGCTAACCACTGAGGACTGGATTTATGGCATCTGTATTCCACAAAAACATGGCAAGGCCAAAACGTGGCTCAGTGTTTATGCAGGAGTTTACCCAGCATTGTGACAAAGGAATATCTCATCTTGCGGAAGAGAGCTCCCCTGCTTTCCCCACTCTGGAGCCAAGCAGCGCTCAGAAGATGGGTGCACAGGTGTGTTGCCTAAAGATCAAAACATGGCACTCTTTTTTTGGTGGTGTGAGACCAAACAAAGAAAGCTGGAAAAACTAAGTCAGGGAACAGATTGTAAAAGCATGCTTAATTTTATTGTTTGCAAGAGAAATGATCGATACTAGCTAAAACCCTGCAAGCTGTAATTTTTAGTGCATTGGTGCTGATCAGTGAATGTATTAGAGCCTAATTCAATCTCTCAGAAAAGACACCCCTTAAGAGATTTTTTTGTGAAGCGATCAAACAGGCAAGACACATCAGTTTTTTTCTTTTTGCTGCTGAAGCACAGTGGTCTTAATTATTTTATATATCCTAGACATGTTACTGGCTTTTCCCTAGTTCTCTTTCCATTTGCTCCATCTTGCCCTCAGAAGTCATTCTTGGTTGTCCTCATCTGTTGGTCCTCCCTCTGCTCAAATAGCATGTGCACCAAGCCTAATAATTCTGCTCTAGCAAAGTATGCAACAGACAGTATAAGAGGAAGGGTAGGAATTTTATGCCACATCCTAACTAATGACCAGGAGGTGCTTTTTCCCAGTTGCGTTGCACATGAGGCTGCACTCTCTCCCCTTTCACCCACACTGAGGCTGTGCCTGCCTGTGCGCCGTTCTCTTACGGTTTGTGGTACGCTGCTGAATCAAGGCGACCGAGTCTGTATTCGTTCTCATCTCAGATTCTCATGCTAGTTCCTCCCTGTACTTTGCCTTAGCTAAGTCTCACTGTCTACCTAAGGTGTACCTTTTTGCACCTTAGTGTATGTTCTTATAACATTCTTACCATATAATCCAGTTCTGTTAATACAGTTTCTTTCAGTAACTTCTACACTTGACAGTTTTTCCAGCTCTTTGTCTTCTTGAGCAGTGATAGTAAATTACTGCCACAGGAAGAAAGTGACTGTGCTTTAATGTCCTAAAGATGAATTTTTATTTTGAGCAGGCAGCTGTTTTAAGATGTTTCCAGAGGTTCCATTTTCTGAACTGCCTTTTGGTGGAGACAAATCCCTATCGATAAGTGTTTTTTATATATTAAAAAGCACCTTTATCTTGTTTGTTTTTAAATGAAGGTCCATCTGCACTTAAAATGCGCATACACACATGCATGCATGAAACAAAACAAGAACCAACAGTGTTACAGAAATGACTTACTGCATAACAATTTTGATAGGTGTAAATATTTGGTAACTTTTTTTTTTTGCCTTTCAAATACTCAGGAATTCAGTGGGATTATTCAAAAATGTGAGGTTAGTCAGGGATGGAAGCTTTTGCATGTGTGGATCCAAGGTTTCCTTTAATCTAGTTTCTCCCTTGTAAAATCCTGGTTAATTTAAAAAAAAATATGTACAACAGGCTAAATATATCAAAAAATACCTTACCTAATTGCATCATTCTTACTTGGTCTGTTTTTTTGTTTCTGTTTTTTCAGCAGCATTGATCTATCTTCTAAAAGGTTTCCTCTCACTTTAGGCAGAACTGAAATCAAATCCCATAGGTTTTAACTGTGATGCTGGAGAAGCCTATTAGGATTCTTAACATTCCAAGTTGTTTTTTGAACAGATTGCACCAGCTAGTTGATGAAACTTGAGCTAATTACACTAATGTTGACAAATGCACTAGCACAAAAAAGTCACATTTTCAAAAAAAAATTACACCTCTTTGAGATGCTAAATAGATTCAATGATTTGTGGGTGTAATAGAGCTATTTATGCATAGCCTTCTTTAGGGAGGAAAAAAGCCCCAAACCCCAATATTACTATTTATACAGAAAAAATATATACCTATTATTGGCCATTTGAAAATGAACATTAATGAAAACTGTTTAGGATCCTGGGAAATGGATATAAGTCCATTTGAGAGGAGGTAGGGGTGAGAAAAGGCCTTCACACAGTGGTCTTCCTTTGTTAGGGGATACTGAGAATTTCTACAGAGACATTTGGTCTGCAGTGTCAGACCAAGAGAACTAGGTCATGATCACTGAGCACAGCCGCTAGCTCCACAGGCTCCTCCATTTCACAGTTCTCTTCTCAGCTCAGTTCATATGTGCTGAGTTGGTGCTCCACTGAGTTCCCTGAACTCTCATTACCAGAGATAGGTGAATTTAGCCTACGGAGTATGGAGGAGCTGCTATTGCTGAAAACATCTCTGCATTTTAGTAGCATGTGAACTATTAGATCTATTCCAGGGCTGAATTTAAACAAATCCATAACTATACTAAAATCTACAGAGATCTGTGACTCCTGAAATAAGGGTAAGTTCAAGCTCATACTCCTTGATTAAAAAAAAATATTAATAATAATAAATCTTTCTTGAATACATAAAGGCAAACTGCTAAGGGAAGGAATTAGCAAGAAGATTATACTATAACAGAGAGATTTATTTTAAAGAAACTTTTTATGAAAAGTATAAATTTGAAAACATGAATATGCATATTTCAGGTAATCCAGACACCCTTAACTGTGCCCAAATTTCGCTTGTCAAAGAAAACCAGAAAGGCTTGACTGATATATTTCAGTTCAGTACATGTTAATCTCTAATAGAAGCAGCATGGCTGTGTGACATAAAGGTTTCCTGCCATTTAACTTACTATGCCTCAGAGAGAAACGTTCCTTCTCCTTCTTTTTCTTTTTTTACTATTTACTTAATAGTTTTGACCTTTCAGCCAGTTGCCCTTATCCATCATTACAGTGCATGTTCAATCATTTCATGCCTTGTCATCTATAAAATACCAGCAATAGAGAAAAAGGTTTACGTTCTATTGCTTTTCTTGAGTTTTTTATTAGAGCAGCCTGTTGTTTATTAGGAAAAGGAGGGAAAAAATTGCTTCAAGTTACATTGGTTTAAATCTGAATCAACATCTTGGATTTCATGAGTGTAAGTGAAAGAAGAGTGTCGTATCATTTTATCTCTTAATTTTGATAGATGTTAATAGCCAGTATTTTAAAAATGCATCAAACAAGCCATCCATGTCACTAATTTCCTTGTAAAATGTTAAGCAATAAACAGACAGAAGTAACTAATGACCTTATACACACCCACCCCTGCACCCACCTACACCCCTCCTCTGTTGGAGTTCCCTGGTTAGAACAGGACTTTGGGCTTCTGGAGACATCAGTCACCTTCACTGTAACCTTCTTGTCTAAGTGTAAGATTTTCAGGAACACTTGTACAGCAGGAGCCTAAGTCACATTTACAAACACAGAGCATCACTTAGCAGGCCAAGTCTCGCAGGAAGACTGAGGGCTTGTCTGCTGCAGGAAATCCAGATCAGTGCAAGGATTACAAGCTAGTAAGAGCACTGTCATACAGTGCCACGCTATGCAAGTGTTTCAAATTAAGGCCTGAAAACAGTCTGCTATTCTGAAAAATGCCTTACTGCTTTAGGTATAGTGCTGTGTAAACAAGTATAATGTTTCTGGTTCCAGAACCAGCTTGCGGGCTGCTTCTGAGGAGCACTCTGCTGTGTTCCCATGAATAGTATAGATAAGGCTGCCTGTTTATCTGTACTGTTAAAGGAACACAGCACAGTACTTTCAGCAATCAGGGTTAAGTGATTTAGGATCTGAAGTACTTCTGGAAAGCATGCTTTTTGTTTCTCTTGTCTTCATTCTTCTCATTGTAAACCAGAGATAATAGCACTTTGGGGCCTCCCCTGAGGTATTGAGAAGATGAATAAGTGAAAGGTTGAGAGATTTGTGGCTGCTGCATGATAATCCAGTAATAGGGTCACCTAAAGTACCTTTAGGTAAACAACTTCAGCAAAACATCCACTTGCATCCCTAAACTCAAAAATGTCAAGTGTATTTTTAGAAAGATCTTTTGAGAAGGTTCACATGTTTTTTTTAGGGAGGCACAGTAGTCACGCAAGCTATTTGGTGAGAATAAGAGGACTTGGGGGAATACATATCAGACATAGCAAGAAGGAAATAGACTGAACATGTAACAAGCTTCAGGCATGTATTATTTGTGTGATTATTTGGCATTCCTTCTTAACTGAAACAAGTTAATCTCCCCAGTGCCTGTGAACAGCAAGGATGTCATCATTATCTGAACCTTTAAAATATCTTGGCCCTATTTGGGGTAATTGGGGTTGTTCTATAAACAGCTTCTCTGTGATCCCAACAGAGAGCATGAAATGGATAATATGAAAGAAAGGTGAAGATACAAACATACAACTAAGGTTTGGGGCTTGTAAGGCAAGTTTTGCACAGCTCTTGTTGTAATTCTTTAAAATATACATATGTCCCTTTGATGTTGTATTGAAGTAGGAGCCAGACATAATACTAGCAACTTAGTTGCTGTTCACCACTGAAGCCACTGAATAGTAGAGGAACAGGGGAGTGTGCTTTGAAGTGCTTGATATTACGCTGGAAAATATGCACTTCAATAAGAATGTACCGTGTGGATGAGACTGCTGTTGAGATGAGCTTATAAGTCGAAAGAAAAGCAGGAACCAGAAAGTTTACATTCAGATTTGTATCTGAATCTTCTTGAAGCTTGTGGGGATATTTATATTCTCAGTCAGTGCAACTGATAAAGTAGCAAAGTTTGAAACTGAGGTCCAAATCAAAACTTTCAGGGGTGATGAATCTGTGTTTTCAATTCCAGCCCTGTTTTGGTCACTAATACCTCTCTCTTCAATGGCTTTTCAGCAGTGCAGTTCAAAAGGCTCAGTAAAAACAGAGCGGGGGGACTGTATAATTATTTTACAGAAAAGAATCCAAGATGCTCCACCAGCTTTGTAGTGCTACAGATAGGGCTACACCCCCATGGTTCTATTCAAAAAGGCAGTGTGTTGCTAAAGTCAGAGTTTCTTAATGGGGATAGTTCTATTTTGTTGGTTGTATATATAATGCAATTTACAAAGTTTAATGCAAAAAAACCCATAAAGTTTAATATTGAACACAGAAAAGAATGCAGTTGGAATGAATGGGTGATGGCATATCAAAACCAAATTACTTAACTTTGCTTAATCTTTTATTTTTCCTCCCCTAAGAAGGGTGACCCTTCAAGGTAGTATTCTAGCTTTTTGTTAATCTTTCTGAATTCAAGTGCCTCATTCTCTATACTGTATTGTACTTTTTACTGTTATTTACAGCACTGCAGAGTGTTACCAAATGAGAATACCAGTCTTTTACAAGACGGGACAAGGGGCCCTTTGTGCAGGTTCCATGTAGCGTGTCCCACCAGTGTTATGCAAATAGGAGGACTGAAAACTTGATATTCTTCTATCTGAGGAAAAAAGTCCATCATTATACAGTGTTTGTTATTAAACAAAACTTGCTCTAGAGGACAGACTCTCTTAAGACTTAGGGTTTAGCTGTTGGACAGTGTTGCTAACACATACGCTTTTTCACACAAGCCACATATTTGGCAGCTTTTCTAAAAGTTATGTGACTATTTGGGAATCTCGCTCTTCATAAAATGGAAGCTCCCCCAGGCAGTGGCGATGAACAGGGAAGCACAGACTGATGTATCCATAGCAATGCTCTCCCAGCAATCTGCTGTTTAGGGACAGAGGCTATGCATTGTTTTTTTTAATAGCCCCTGATTGATTTTTCTTATGAATTTGTCTAGCCCTTCTAAACTTTTGTCATCATCAATGTCTTGTGCCAGTGAGTTCCATAGTTTGTTTTTCTCTTATGAATGACCATGCCATTTCAGTGGTGACCTCTTTTCATTGGGAAAAGTGGTGACCTTCTACCTGGTCTTCTCTCCACTTTATGTGGCTGAACTTCAAGCCCCTGTGGCACAGGGAAAATGCTTGTAAATGCAATTCAGTTGAACTCTTTAGAAAACAAACTTACAGCAAAGAAAAAGGGCTTAAGATGCTATGTTTAAATACAGACTTATCAGAAGATAATTCATTCCATCATTCTGTTAATGTAGAATTATGCCTTTTTTAGACATTTGTAATGCTATGATGTTTTTGCAACTACGTATCAGCACAGGACCACAGTTGGACTTGGGCTTTCTTTATCCCACCAACCCCCCCCCCAGAAAAAAACAAAAAACTTGTGAGCATCTTTCCTTAATATGATGTTTTATTACTTTTTTTAAAAATTGGCTTGGCAATAACTGTAGCTACTTGAAGAGTTGTCTTCATGGGGATTTGATTTTAGTATAAAGCCATTGGTATAGGTACACTGCAAGATGAGGCTGAGTGGTGAAAGGAAAAGAATATCCTCATGCAGATCAGGGGATGAAAAAACAGTGAAAGTATGCCATTTGAATGGTACAGCTAAACTACCCCTGCTTGGCACAGAGGAAGGAGTTAAAAATTCCTTTCCCAAGTTAATAGTAACACAGTTTACTGTTACAAGCAGGAAAACTTTAACTCCTTACTTAGTACCAATTGTGCTGTTTTGGTTTTTATCCAAGTTTTCTCACCTACTGTGTTAGAATTAGAGCCACCCGGCAAGCAATTGGCTTTCACAGACAACAGCTGGTCCAGCTGTTTGTTGTCATTACAGGCTTTCTGGCCCTTGCTGCTTGCTCCTGTTTTCATTAGTGCCACATATTCCTGCTCACTCAGTGAGAGAATAGTCACCAAAGAGTTAATTCACATCTTAGCGTAAATGAAAGGATGGAAATTTCTGATGGGAGAATAGGAAGCAAAAATGACTTTCTGATCAGTTACTGCTTGTGCTTAGCAAAATTTACATCTCTAGTTAGAAATGATTAGTTGCTTTTGCTTTTTGTTTGGATATGTTTTGTTTTCATGCACTAGAAAAATGCTATAATACAAAATCTGCTGGAGAAATCTATTTGTGTATATATCTATTAGAGGTATCTTTTAAAAAAACAACATGGATACATGCATGCTGGTCTTGAGTTTGAGAAGGTTTCCTTTGGAACTAAATTTGAATTCTGTGTGTTCATCAGTGTAAGTAAACTACTGGGGGGGGACCCTATAAAAATAATGGGTAAATTAACAAGAGAGGGCTGTTTTAAAAGAAAAAGCAATCTTAAAATCTATATCTAATCTATGTCTCAGTTGTTATACATCAGTTAAGCCTTATGTCCCTACCCAAATGACTGAGCATAACTGTATTTTTTATGGTTCTTTAATGTTAATTGACAAGGAAAGGCAGGCACTTAAAAGCATTTGACGTTTATAAACATCCAAAAGACTTTCTGTCATCTTCTATTTATTTATTCACTAGACTAGAAAAAGCTATAGCGCTTTGTTTTTTCCTCTTTCTTTCAGGGCAGCAGTCAATGCATCTGTGTCAAATCTTAGCTCTTCTCATCTATGCTTCCTGGTGTCCATATCTCTTGCTTCTTTTTTTCTTCCTACTGTCACCAAACAGCTTTTGTGTGCCCATTAACAGCAAGGAGTGCCACATCGGGAATTTCCAACTCCCAGTTTGAAAGGATTAAAGGGACACTGAGTATACTCCTGCCCTTCTTGAAGTCATAGTACAGCTCTTTTCAATAGAAGTAGAAGCAGAAGCAGATTGAATGTGGAGGAAAAATTGTCTGCAGAAAAGAACACTTACAATAGGTGCCTTATTCTATTATGTTGCCTTAAAAATGCTTGGGTGCTTCTCTCACACAATGCAGGAAGCTTTAAATGTATTAATTCAAAAAAATTTTGGTAGTATTCTTTGACATGTTGGATGTTATCTGGTATGTACTTTGTGTATTCAACTTTGTGTGTAAAATATATCCAGTTTATCTGTAACATTCAGAGAAGAGCATGGGAGTGTTTACTTTGAAAATAAAGAATAGAACAGTAGTCTGTCTTAGACATCAGGACTGATTGTATGAAAAAATTTTTATTAGGTCTGTTCAAGAGCATTTAGATAGCTAAGCTATTCAACTGTGCATTAGAAGAATCTGAAGATTTTTTTTTCTCTATACGCAAGCAAAAAAAAATTACCTCTTTTTTTGAAATGGAGAGTTAAAAAAGCAGCCTGCAGTAGAAACAACAACAACATTTTCTGAAGTATTCTATAGTATAACTAGCACACTGAACAAATAAACCCTTTGCAGTATACGCATAGACAAATACAAAGGATTCTGTGAGTGGTATATTTTAAGCTTATCTTCTGAGCAATTTTAGCTTCTGAATCACTTTGTGCCTGTTAATAACTACTGAATACATTGTCTAATTTTAACCATGTTACAGAGGAACAGTTTTAAGGATATTATGTTCCTACAAGTTTCAAGAAAGTAGACAACCAGTTAGAAAAGTCCTGAGAAGTATCCCCTCTAATGGAAGACTGCAGTGTGAATTTCAGTTTTATTAGCTTAGCCACTAGAGAATTAATACCTGAAAAAATTGTGGAACCAACCACAAGAAAAAGGATAAACTTCCTTTTGTACCTTACTACATAAGAGTCCAAACACAATACACAAAGTCAAAGGAAATCAAGCTATGCAAGTTTTGTGCTGCTCTACTTGTGAGGTTTTTTTATGGCCTTGTATTTTTTTTTAAACTAACAGAGTAAATATTTCTGCCACTTACTATCTGCCACTAGAGGAGGAGAGGACAAATATGGTCTGTTTTCTAGCTTCTCCCCTTCTGTCAAAAGAAGAGAATATTCAAGAGCTGTGAGATTCTTTAGTCACCACCCAAAGAAAACTGTGTTGCTGCTCTGCTTCTCTTGCTGCTTGCTTGTTCCGCAGCAAGTCATAAAAGAAGTGTGTGCGAGAGAGAGAGAGAGAGAGAGATAAGGCACAGCCAGGGTTACTCAATTGCAGAACAGCACACTGATCAAGGATTCAGGGAACAGGAACATTCAAGTGATCTATATATGTGTTGCATCCCCCATCGTACTAACAGTTGCAGGGGCACAGGGATTACTGTGCAATAATGCATCTAAGTGCCTCACTCCTGAGGTGGACAGAAGCTAGTGCTTCAAGAGAAAGAAAAGAAAACCAACTGTGTGTTCTTCTAGGTTATGCACTAGTGTGTGATAGAAGTTGAAAAATCCCTAAGGAAACAATGCTTCCTTTTAGAATGACTCATTTTAGTGTTTTACACCATGTTGTTAGTATCAGAAACAACAAATTAATAGACAGTCACATTTTCTTACTAACATCTGCATTTCAGTGCTTACATTATGTGTGATACGTCTATTTCTAAACATGTAAAGCATAATTTAGCAACATGCATCAGGTTAGTTAGGACCCACATAACCAATTTGTATGAGTAGACAGTTTGCTTACATAGCAAGCACTGTGTGTGCATGTGTGTTTGCAGTTAAAATCTGCCTGGTATATTTAATTTCAGCCTCAATCTAAACATACTGCGTTGGACTCGGGAAAAACTGAGGCTTAACAATGGAAGTGCTACTAATGACGCTGTCTAAGTTACAAATGATGCTGTTCTAGTACTTAGCTGATATTCAGCAGCTTTCAGTCTTGGGTTGAAGAGATATGATTGAAAATCAGATACAGACATATATGGAGAATTCCAAGTTCCCCAGTTGCTTTGAAGTTAAGTGGAGTGGGCACTTGATTATTATGAAGGCTAGAATTGGATTGAAGAATCATACTTAAAGGTGTAATAATGCTCAGAAAGTGTCAGACCTTGGAAGTACCTAGTCCTTGATTGTAGCAGCTGGAAGTGATTTAACAAGTACTTGAGGTGACAGAATCAAATGCTTTATGTGATGAATGGGCTGTTTCAATATAGCAAATGATTTTGCTCTTTAAAAATCAGAATTAAACAGTTTGTTTTTTGTGAGGAGTGAGATCACGGAGCAAAGAAGTATATGTGTGCACGTGCTCAGAGATGTACACAGTGTTTCATGTTAATCTCATCTTTATAATAAAAAATGTTCACTTATTTTTGAAATTACGGCTATGCACTGGTCCTTTACATTAGGAAAAAATACAGAATGAATGAGCAAGTGTGATGTCCTAAGAGGCTGAAATAGCATGACCTAAGTAGATCCAGCTCTTTTCCGTAGTGACTTACAAAATGAAAAATACATTTGCTAAACAATGTCATCAGACAAATTCAAGAGGTATTCAAATATCTGTCACATGATACACTTGGCAATTGGGTACCCTTTATACAGAAGCAGATACAGAGTTAGGAGCAGATTCCTCATATTTTGCATTGGATTTTTGTTTGACTAGTGCCCCATTTTTAGATTCTGTCATATAGCCTGCTTGACACTGCATTACATCTATAATTCAGTCATGCTGTCTTAAAAGAAGTCCCACTCCACTTGACCCTCCCAGAACACAGCAGGAAGGTTTGTTACTCTTTCTACTATGGCCAAGACTTCATCACATCTTTCCTATTATAGAAAAAGAGAATTGCACACGTTCAACTCCTCCTTTAGAAATGAAGTCAAACTTGAGCCTGATCCTGTAGCTGTTCAGTGAGCAGAACAGTTAATTATAATGTTAAGCGCTCTCTTGCATTTTTGAATAGGGAAGAGAAAGTGCAGGCAGTAAATTAAAGTTTATTCTTGGTCTTGGTATTGATCAGAACCAGTTGGGCTGTTATTGCTCTGCTGGTCCTGAGGCTTAATTTTGAATGTACAGAGCAATGAACATAGCCAGTCCAGAGGGACAAACAGAATATATGTTTCATTTTTAGAATCAGTGCTTTAACATATCCACTCAGGGAACAGCTTTGGGAATGTCACATACATACAATTGGTTCACTACCTTTGACTTGTGATCCAGCATGGCCTGGATCTAATAAGGCTGCAGAAGGCTGGAGTTCTGTGCTATAGGGAGCGTGACTGTGGATGTTTCTGGGATAACCAGTCGGCAGTAAATGATCTCTACCTCTCTCTTCACCTCTTCTAGTCAGCACCGAGACAGACACTGACCTTTGAGAGACTTAAGAGTTCTGCATTTGGCTGTTGCCATTGGATCCTAGCCTGCGCTCTTAAATGCTTGATGTCTGTCTTGTTTGCATCTTTTGGGTTTGTATTGACTGCTGACCTGAGTGTCACTGAGCACAGACATCAAATTGCTGCAGACTCAAGGTTTTGATGCTGAGTCAGTACTGAAATGCCTCTGATTTGATTATTCCCCACATAAAGCAAATACAGAAACAATGTTTTCCTTTCAGTTGTGAGAGAGCTCTTGACCCTTAGTCTCATGTATTCAGAAGTATCCAGTACTTTGTTCTCTTGTGCATGAGGTGGCACCATGTCTGATCATGTGGTGGAGGACAAGTTTGGTACATCAGGTCATTTGGCAGGGCAAGGCCTTCAGCCCTGCACTGCAGTTAGGCTGTACTCAACTACTCACCACCTTCTCTTTCCACCAAAAGTAGCCAGCTTCTCCTTCACTATGTGACCTTGCATCCCAAGCACACCTGGTATGTGAGGAAGGGCTGTACATTTACAACCAGAAAGCATGTGGTGCAAGTGTAGTTCACAATACAGTTCAGGAAACTGCACATTCAGACATAGCAGCGTATTTCCTAGGCAATGAGATATCATAGAGTAATTAAGGAGTGGAAGGGATTCTTGAGGTCATCAAGTCCAACATCCTTCTCAGTGCAGGGCTAACTTCAACATTAGGTCAAAGTTAGATTCAGGTATATGAAGAGGTTGATTCATTTGATGTTCTCCCTTGCAATGTTCTTAGACCATGCTGGGCCACAGTGAAGCTAGGAAACCATTCAGTTTGAGTTAATGAAATGGCTGTAATGATGGTATGTTCATAGGTGCTACCTTTCAGTATCTAAAAACCATATGTTGTTACATTTCTCCCAGAACTGAAAAAACAAATTTGAAATGAACATTTTTTTCTTCAGAGATATTTGCATAATTACACTGAGTGTGAGTGTTAATGAAGAGCTAGTAATAAAACTGGGTGAATTAGCATGACTGAGTGACTTAACGCAATCCTGTTGATCATTGAGTTATGGGTGGCTTACATTTTGCCAGACCTTTTTTTATTTTTTTGTAAGCTCTTGCAATTGCACATTTGAATTTGAACGTTCATTAATTATAGCTTTTTTATGTATTTCATGAACATGAAACTTCATTGACTTAAGTGTTTACATCAGTAGAACACCTATTCTAAAATAGGTGCACCTGACAAAATTGTTAATGAACAACTCTCCCCCCTTCCCCCCCCCAACTTGAGTACATTTTGGAGTCACTCCATCTAAGTTAAGTTACATTTTCCTTTGTCTAATATTTAGAGCCTATATTTTTGTATGCTTCAAATTCACAGACCAAATTCACTCTTTCAAAACTAGAAATGGCAGAGTATGTGATCTTGGGAAAAGGAAAAATATCTGTAGAAGCAGGATACCCCTTCAGTAATAACACTATGCCTCTTCCATTTCCTCTTCTCCCAATACCATTTGTTACTAGTTTTCAGCTGAGATGTTACCTCCTCTCTAGTACTGTCAGCTGGATGAAATGTACAATCACCTGTTAGAACAGCTGATAAAGATGAGTTTTAGCTAAGACAGATAACTTTGCCTTGAAGATGAGCCACTTATGTGTTCTGTAGTGCTGACACTGTAAGGGTGGCATCACTGGAAGGTAGCAAGAAGTAGACTTAGGGAGACATGATGTCTTAAACAGCCTCAGCTGCTTGCTGAGAGAATAAGGAATATATGTGTCAAATCACTTGAGCACCTTTGGCTTTGGCTCTTATGTCCACTTAAGCCCTAGTGTTTTCTGTGGAGCTTGATTACAGGAACCAGAATCTCAGCAAAGGTCAATGTTGTGTCCCCTTACCTGCTTAAACATGACTGAAAATATCACAAAGCATATGTATGTATTGTTAGATGATGAAATAACTTAGAACATTTCCCGTTTGGGCTTTTTTTTTTTTTCTTTAAGAAAGAAAACCCTTACCTATAAGCTAATAATGGCAAGCAGGACAGGGAAAAAAAAGATTTTTGTTATATGTTTGAATTTTGTGCTGTCATAATCATTTTGGCAGAGGAATGCTAGAAGTTACAATGCCAAGCTTGTATGAAGGACATCTTTGTTCATAAACTTTGTACGTGCTATTTCAGTGAGAAATGAGGCTTGCTGTTAAAATTTTCTCACTCTGTACATTTCTGTGATTCCTTATATTGTCCCATTTATAGGACTTGAAACATCAAGAACATCAGTCCCTGAAACTAGCTGCTAAATATTGAAACATCAAGAAAAATAGAGACTTAACATTAAAAGCATTCCTTCCCTGCTCTGCTTCTGCTCCCAGAGATGGAAAAGAGAAAGAGGAAAGTATCAGATTTGGCTTTTATTAAATTAAAATTGATATTTTTAGCAATGAATATATATATATTTTTAAATTCTTCAGTAGAACAAAAGAAAGCTAGTGTGTGTGAACATGATCTATTATATGATTTCATTAATGAATGTGGAAGATGGGCATATAGTTCATGGGTGATTCCAAGTGATAATCTTTGTAGGTATATAAGAGGAAAATTGGAATTGGATTCCAGAGTTTAACATCAGAAATCTTATATCATTGTTACATACAGCCTGTGAGATTAATACTGTCAGAAAGCTGCATGCAAGGGTGAAGCCAGTTTGAAAAGAAGTTGAAATAAAGTTGGCAGGCCATACATTTTTTGACAGCAAAATAAATAAAACACTGTGTATGGTTAATGCGCTGTAAAATAGCCAAGTCCATACTGAGCACGAGGAATTAAGAGATTCCCTTTTGCTTAGTCGAGCGTATCTGTACACTCAAAGTATTCTTTGTAGATAAAGATGAGCCAAGCTGGTTCAGGAATACTCTGGTCTCTAAGAATAGAAAGGTGAAGGGTGTCCCAGTTCAAAGCAGGACATCCATGTTTAGACCTCTGTTATTCAAAAATAGAGGCAGAATTTTTTCCTTCCTCCTGATCGAGTTTTGTAGACTTTTTTTTCGTCCAGATGCACTTTTCTAGATACCAGCTGAGTGGTATTTGCTTTTCTATAGCAGCCTCTAGGTGGCGTCACAGCTGTGACTACTCAAAGCAGTCACAGTGTTCTCTACTTTAAAAAAATAAAACTACTTCCCCAGTGTTTTCTTGTGGATTTGGGGGTGAGGGAATCAGACTTCATGCCATAGCTCACCTGACTATAAATCTATGTTAATAAATTACCACAATATTGCAATTCTTGAAGATGCATGTGTCAAACATATATGCAAAGAACACAGGAGAGAGAAAGGTAGTGGAATTTGTGTCTTGGAATTTATCCAGAAAGAATAGTTCTGTTTTAACAGTTAAAAAAAAAAAAATAGGACTCTCATTTTTTCCCACTGTGAATCTGAGCCTATGTTCACCTTAGAACTTATTTCTGGGAAATGATTTTGTTTGCTTGTTAATATGTGGATATACCCTCATAGATTTCCCAGCTGTTCTTTGTTCTACAACAAATGATTATTTATCTCAGAAATTCCCTCCTACTTCAGTCCTTTTCTTGTCTTCTCATTTTAAGTTGGTCATCTAACCAACAAGACTATTTGACTTGTACCATTAACCGCACACAATAAGTGGCAAGTAGTCATTGCAAACAATTAACGTTTCATAAAAATGCCCTCTCCCAAAATGATTTGTCCAGCACATTTGAAGAGCGCTAGCCAAAGTCACAGTGTCACTTCTGTGGGCACTCATTCCCATTAAGGACCAGGAATTTTTCATCTCTCTTGGCCCACTCTTCCTCATCCTCCCAATGTGGTGAGCTCCACTGAACTCTTACAAACATCGCACTAGCCAAAAAGAGCTTACAGTGTCATTTTTAAATGCTATTTATATGAAACTTTGTCCATTGATGGAACATCACTGATATATCTGGGACAAAACAGAAAAAAAATTATGGCTTTGGATATGGGAACAGGCTATGACATTATTGGCAACAGTTGAAAATGCTAAATTTTAAAGAATGGAACAGTGCCCTTTGTGATGAAGAGATTTGACAGCTATATTCATATATGAATTTCCTCACAGCTTCATGAAATTCAGTCTGAAAATTTCAACTTAGGCACATCTGTAGAGAACTGTTAATCTGAAAGCATTATGCTACAGGCCTCTCTAATTTCTTCTGTGCATGAAAAACTCCTTTGGTGCTTTGAGCTTCTGCCTAAAAGCATTTCAGTCTCTCAACTTCTGAATCTAGTCTTTCCAGTTCCCTTCCCTAGGCCAAATTAAAGCCCTGTAGGTCATGCCTGGCAGGGATGCTATTATCAGCCTGTTCTCTCTTAGAGTTAGATGTATCTACTACCTGAGTGATGTGGGGAGGAAAATATTAGTACTCTGTAAGGCACAGTGCCCCCAGGGATGCTTGGAGAGATGAATTTAAGAGCAGCTCTGGTTATCTGTGTAAAAATGATCTGTCCTGTTCTCTCTCACTCACTGCTTTGGTCTTGCTTATCAGTCTGTGAATGAAGCACGATGTAGCTAAGCTCCTCCAGTACTGTACTCTCCCCACCTATTGAGTTTCCTGGTATCTGCCCTAAAACCTAGTTACTTCTTACTGGTTAAGAAATTATCTGTTTCTAGTTAACTTCTGCAGACACACCCATACTTGATGGCATCTTGGCTTCTGCTTTTCCTTTTGAGAATCCAGAAGCAGTCATAGTTGATCTTTCCTTTTAACAAACCTAACATTGATCTTGCAGATCGTGCATGCTGCACTGTCAGACAAGATAGATAATGACTCGAACTGCAGCAAATGGGACTATATGACATCACACTTTTGTGAACAGACAAATCTGTAATCTTATTTAGTTTGATAGGTATAAAGGGCATTTCAAAAACTGATTGTATCTGCAGTGATTTTAAGAAGGTCTGTGATACAACTGGAAAATCTTCACCCAACCCATTCCCCAGAGAGCAGACTCTTTGAAAGAATAATGCAATATCGTTTACTTGGGGCGTGAAAAAGCATTCAGTGCAAACGTTATAAAAGATGTATAAAATTACCCCTGTGAAGACTCCTAGGATGAGAGTGGGGTGCTGGAGCTAAACCTCCATCAAGTCTAGAGAGTTTGGGTCCGCCACTGATCACTGCAGCTTGATGCAAAAGGAAAAACTGAGAAACAAATCCAGTTTGAATGAGATTCAGATTTACTCCGGCTTTGGAGGATGTGTGGATCTGCTGATTTTCAGATCCATCTCTAATCATGAAAACTCCCTCACTAGCTGGAGATGAGATTCAGAAGCCTTTCCTGAAGTTTCCATTAATAGTCCCACCGAGACTAGCTTCTGACTTTGCATGTGGTCCAGTGTTTCAGTCCAGATCAATAGGTGTAACAGCACCTACTTGCAGGCCCCCAGCTATGGGAGGGGAATGCATAGACCTCAGCTAGATGCTTAATTTCACAGATGATGGTCTCAGGTAGCACCTGGACTGTTACGGATGCCTGACTCGCACCAGTGGGGAATGATGAGGAAAAACACTGAAATCCAAGCTCATTTTCTTGAAACATGGATGCTTCTCTAAAATCCAGAGTTAGCAGCTGGTGGTCTGGGGTTCACAAAACTTCTTCTACACGTAGATATCTAAATGGCCTTTTCACATGTGGATGGCATGCTCAATTTTTTTTCTTTTAAAACATAGCTGGCATAGGTGCCAACCATTTGCAGAGAAGACTCATCCTTAGCAAACTCATACAGGGAGAGTGGCTTTATCTTAAAGCAGAGCCAGACCTCCTGCTGCCCTCATCCTGCAAAGTGCCCTAAGTAGCTAGCTGCAGGCACCTCTCCTCAAAGCTGTAGTGAAGGCAACCAAAATGGTCCTTAGCTGAGGGACGCTTAAGGACTGCCTACGACAGTCAAGGGCTTTAGAATTTAGGTAGGATTGGGGTAGGTCTCAACCCTTTAATATTGTAGTTGAGCTGACAAATACTTTTTTTTTTTTTTTTGGTCTGGCCCATAGACGCTGGGATCTGGTCCTGTGTTAGTATAATCTGTATATGCATATGTGTCAGAAAATGAAAAATTTTCATTTCTCACTCCAGCTACATCACACCACAATTTTCTTAGGTGTATTGCTAAGAGACAATAATGAATTAAGCATGGCTTGCAT
Source organism: Apteryx mantelli (assembly GCF_036417845.1). NCBI lineage: Eukaryota > Metazoa > Chordata > Aves > Apterygiformes > Apterygidae > Apteryx > Apteryx mantelli. The sequence continues at coordinate 150,320,310 of NC_089978.1, read as the reverse complement.
GTTTCATTCTAGTATCAGGAGAATTTTGCCATGGGAAGGTGCTTTAGCCTGCAAGTTGTCTCTGACCCAAAGGAGACTAACTATCTGCGTGTAGTCTAAAGAAAATGCATGAAAATATATTTTTTAATAAGTCATAAGCCATTAGAAAGTGTGCTCTGTCATACTGATGTATGTTTCCATGTAAAGTTTCCAGATGTGTCTCTATTGCTGAAATTACAATCCTTTAATCTTTGACTTCTAATCTTTATGAAGGCATTTCTATTGTAAATATTTTTGTTAATTCTTCCCTCTTGGATTTTGATAGTATGTGTGTGCCCAGTCCTGCTCTAACTGAGGTGAATGGAAATATTTTATTTATGATCTCTGTGAGACAGAAGTGCGTATGGCTATGGCTTCCTGCCATGTCCTGTTACAACATAATGATTTGCTAATGGTCATGGTACAAATTTTAAACCTACTTAGACTGAATATGAGTGAATTGTTAAATTTCCTATAGGAGAGACATGTCTTGTCTATATAACATACCTTGGAGTTCTCATGCACGATTCACTTTGGCTTGGGTTCACAGAATTTTAGGTCTTGTCCCATAGGGCTCTGCCTTCTATTTCTCTTTTCAGTTCAAGGAATATGGAGGTTTCCTTAGGGGGTCGGGCCATATTCCTGAAGATATTGTATTGAAGAGTAAAGCTACTTAGCAGTCATTCCTCATCCTAACAGCCTGGAAGCAAAGATAAAACAAAACTAGCACAACCTCTCCTCTGCAAAAGAACAGTCAGTGTTGCCAGAGTCCTGATGCAACGTATTTTAGACAGAAGGTTGTGATTCAGACACTGACAGTAACAATCTTGACAAGTGAGCTCTTAAGTGTGCCTGTGTGTATGACAAGGATTGAAATATCAGTCCTTGAAGAGGAGGACATGTATACCATTGGCCACAATGGTTATTGTTATGTGTTAGAATTGCTTTAAGGGAGAAAAAGGATAATGAAGAATATGTATGGGACATGTCTTCAAGAGATTGGAACTTAAAAAAAAAAATGTTTATTACTCAAAGCCGTTCCCTGCAACATCTCTCTTACTTTTTTTGTAAGTCCTGAATAAGGAGCAGCTTTGAATACAAATCATATAGCACAGTGTATAGCCTGAAACATCCTCAGTTACTTAGTCATTGTAAAAGGACAAACAGAGTAGACTGGAAGTAGAAAATCCCACCTCACTTCAACCAGGTGTTAATTTTGAGCAGAAGAGGAGAAGAGCCCATATACTTCTAAAAGAAGAATTTTTTTCCTTTAAAAAAAAAAAATCCTGATTAACACATATGAAAAAAGAAAAAAATATTACCTGTTACTCCAAAAGGAAGGCTATAAAATGGATACTGAAAATCAAATCAACAAAGTAGTCTTAAACATCACTTCTGTGGGGGAAGTAACCTGTTGTGCTATATTAACAATGAGCAATCATGTTAAGATCTGTACTCATTTGCCCTCTCCTAGACCTTACTGTGGCAAAAGTCTCTTGATTCCAGTAGGAATTTTTACTTTTCCCAAAAGTTCGGCTGTTTAGCAAATACTAATCTACTTCTGTGCTATACTTCTACTTGCTAGTAGAAGAGAATCACATCAAGCCCAGGCTTGTACAGGTTGCCTTAACAGTAAGAAAATAAGAACTTGGAGAACCATATTCATCAAAATACTTTGGAAGATGCTTACAATAAATGGGAAGCAATTTAAGCACACTTTGAATTATTTTACTGATGAAGTGAGATGATAGGTAGTAACCCAGACAACCCATTCTTTAAAAAAATAAATAAATATAAAAATAGTACTAAATGAGGGGTACATGGGGCATTTGTTAGATTGTCCTCAAGAAATAGTCTAGTGAGCCTTGTGAATCGTTACTTCATTTCTTTTTAAACTAGCTAAGGCTTAGTTCCTTTTCTTTACTTCCTTTTTCCCTAATAGTGTTTTGTTTTGTTTTGTTTTTTGAAGGAAACCTGATCTCTTACATAAAACTTCATGTCAAAATATTCAGATTTTAATGTAGATCTCTGTGGTTTTCATAGCTCAAGTCCACAGCCAGTGGCTAAATCCTGATCAGCAGCCATGTTGTTAGTCTTTGTGGAAGAGAGGTTATTTTACTGCCCTTCATTGTTTATGTTGGAGCAGTGTAATCCTTGCTGTAGTGTACAGGCATGTAACCAACCGACAGGCTCACCTCCTGAAAGAAGCTTCTGAACCCTATTTAAAAAAAAGGTTATGGAGAAGAGGTGCTTTCCTTAGGCCATCCCCCAGTCTGTTCTTTCACCCCTTCTTTACAAAATTACTTTGGGTTTCCAGAATATTCCTGGAAGTGAGGGAATGTTAAATTCCTTCACAGCATGTGAAGTGACACGCTGTGACAACAATACTTTTTGCTTCCGTGCCTCTTCTTTCCAAGTGTTAATGAACTACCCCCCGAGAGAAAGTCTCAGTTAACAGGCTTACGAGGAATAGACTTTAACATAAGTCTGTAGTCAAGCGTGATTTTTTTAATATATAGCTATTTTGATCTGAGATAGGACAAGCAGCTGCCATACTTGCCTTACTTTTCCCCTTCACTTCCTTGATTCAGAAAATGTGAATTACACTTCTTTTCAATTTACAAATTATTTTGCCAGTCAGCAGTGCTAGCAACTTTCTAATTCTATATGGATCTGACTGTTTCCTGTTCTTAGGGGAAGGATTAACACAGTCAAAAATGTACGGCTCTGTAATATGGTAGATTTAAACACATTTCCCTCTGAAATCCTCAATGCAAAACTACAACATGCTTCTAACTTGTGTTCTGTTAGTGACATGAACTCCTTGCAATACTACTTCATCTTCCAGCAGTAAGTCACTGCAGTTACTACATGGCAGACACCAACATGTATGCTTAATTTTGCACCATGCATAGTGTTAAGGAAATCAAGGCCACATTTGCGCAAATATCCATACGCTTTGGGCCACAAATGATTATTATAACAATTAATGACTGGGAAATATGACAAAAAGCCCAGGAAAGATGAGAATAAATGGATTTGAGGCTCCTTGAAACTCCTTAACAGGCTGGAGTTTCATACTCCTTGGTTGAAAATGAGAGTAAAAGTTCTGTCTGTGACTCAGGGTGGTGAGGATAGTGAAAGTTATTTTGCAAAACATTTTCCAACTTGCCTTCTGCTAAACTCTATTAAAGTCTCTTTGGAGCACCTGTCTGGTGTGAAAATAATTCATTTTGTCATGCCCAGTAACACACTTGTAGTCATTTTATGAAAGCTTATGTAGCAGTTTCACCTCTAGCTTTACCCTCTGTTATACTACATCACAAACTCATTTAAATAGTGATATTAATGTTTTCAGAGATCACTACAAATGGTTGGCAGCATCATTGCAGTTAATGTCTCATGGGAGCTATACAAGGGAATTTTATCAGCTTGAGGCTGAGGTATTTGATGAAGTAATAACAAACTAGCTTTGAATTGTCCTTCGTTACCCTTTATCTCTCCTAGAGAGAATATAATCTTATTCAAATTATAATGGCCTCTGTTATCAATGAGGTTTACTATTTATTTACCTGCACGTGGACATGCAAATGTACATGCATTCTCCTTTTTTGCCGTACCTGTAATGAAATTCCTTCACTATCAGAATCATGCACGATCACAAATTACAAACTAGTTACTAGGAAGTGTAATTTCCTTAGCATTAAAAGCATTAAAAATGAAATTAAAATCCGACTTTTTTTTTCTTAGAAAAAAAAGTACCTTGATAACGAGTAAAATCCAATCATTAGACTTTAAATGTACCTTCATTTATCTTTAAGACAAACATGATATTCTGCTGCAGAAATAGATAGGTTGTCTCAGGTCTGGGCAGAGAAAGACACAAAAAGAAATGTTTAAATAATGATACAGGGACTGGAGCAGAGAAGGAGATTCAGATGGCAGAGCTTTGGGTCTCCAGCTGAGCGCCTTGAGCAAGTCACCCAATCTTTTATGAGGCCCAGTTTATTTCAGCAGAACAGGTAAGAATGTGAGAAATAAATGCAATACTATTTTAAGATACTTTTATTAATTGCTTGATGGTTGTTGAGCACTCACTAAAAAAATGCAATATATATGAGAGAGGGTGTAAGTGTGCAGACAGATACTGGGAAAATATTTTTGTTAAATGATTAGGCAGCAAAGCAACTGAGTGTATGCTGGTTCACGCCTGCTCTATTTAGCTTAAATATATACAGGAAAAACAAAGTACACAACATCACTCCAGTGGCTGGAGAGCTGCAAATCAGACAGTAGATATCAAAACATTTTGTTACTCGTTCTTCCTTTGAATGGCTTCTTGAGTGAACATGGGCAGGCAGACCGTTAGGATTACACTCTTCTGTGTTATCAGAGCATTTCATTCATGTGCTGAGTCAGGGTCTTTTTGCCTTTTTTGGTAGCGTTAGCGGATCGGAATTCCTACATTCCTGGTACAGGCCACGTGACAGCTTGGAAACCGACTCCTCCTCTGATCTTGACGGACGCACTAGATTTTTCTCTGCCACTTTGCCATAACGCCATTGATTCTGATCGATTTCTAGTCAGTGTTTACTTACTGCAACTTTAATTAAAAACAGAAAAGGGGAAGCGATTATTTAAGCCTGCCTTATCAGACCAGCATTCAGAGTAAGGACAAACATTCTGCTGCAAATGGTAGATATTTTTTACTGTATAGTCTTCAGGCTTATGTCACAGAAGTGTTAAATATGATTTCCATGCATTTTTTTCAACAGAACTAGATAGAGAACAGACATGTCACTATAAACAATAACCAATAATATTTATAGCAGTATCTATATTAACTTTTCTTTGCAGCATGGATAATTTGTTGCAATGTATCTAAAACGTACATAAATACTGCATAGACAATGGAGATATTCAGTGCTCAAAAGATAAAAGGCTTAGAGAACAAAGTGAAACCAGAATTTAAGAAAAATACATATGCATATCCAGGAGTTTAAGTAGATTTAAAATAAGAAAGGCAGTTTAAAGTTTGTTGAATGATAGAGAAGCAAAGATGCTCAGCAGAAAATACAGAAATGCCAAATGTTTGAGCCAAATTCTTACTTAAAATTCAAATTAGAAATAATCTGGAATTGAGAGGCAGATCTCCAGGCCAGATGGTTAAAATTTGAGATTAAAAAAAAAAAAAAAAAAAACTTAATAACAAAACAGTTATTTGAAATGGAAGGTAAGGTGAAGCTGGCAACCATTTTACCTTAGAGGATAATTCTTTCAATTGTGAGAGCAGACCCCCTTCATCAAAAAAAGTATTTGCCATATCAGCAGGTTGAATACAACCTGCTGGATGGTTAGGATGCTAGGATGCCTAGGTTAAAGGTGGAGTAAAAGAAAAAAGGAATGGTGATTTCCCATAGCCTACAAAGCAAGTACACACAAAGCCCATGAGATACTTCATGCAGCTCTTGATAACTAGGCTCTCCCCCCCCCCAGTTTGGAAGGAAGAATATCCTCTCAGCAATGAAGGATACAGGCTGATTCCTTCTGAATACTGAAGTAGATGCTAGAGATTGAGAATATCCTCCAGAATGCCAGAGATACTGGAGCTCTGCACTAGATGCTGTTATAAAAAGCAACTGGAACTGGGATTTGGGGTTACAATTGTTGGAATCAGGATTAAAATAAATCCTGGAATGGTGCAAAATAGAACTGTGCCACACAAAGTTCTCCGTTTTACCAGATTAAACAAAACCCTGAAATCCTGCCTGCTGCTGAGCTTATTTAAGATTTCCTTAATACTTTCAAAACAGGAATGTTAACCTTTCCAAAGCAAACCTGTGCAATTCTATTTAATCACCCCTCTACTCTCAGTTAGATCTGGCATTGTAATTCATATCCTGTTCTAAATTGTTGGGCATTTTTTCTGTGTGTGGTAAGCAAATTTCAGTATTGTAGTCGCCATTGAGATGATTTTCGTAAGTCTTTTGCGAAGTTTGTAAAAAGATTTAGTAAATTTATTTGATGTTGTTTGTTGTTAAAGTATGATCAATTTTTCTGAGATCTAGTGCTAGTTTTCAAAATTTACACACAAGGCATGGAGAGGAGATAGTCTCGTTGAAGCACTCTCAAAACTAAATTTAGTTTACTTGCTTGCTTCACTTGTCTGCAGCATTGTAGCCCTGACTGATTTTCAGTATTCAAACATGATGTTTAGTGAGAATAGTACAAATGACATAATAGTGATCTTGAAAATGTACATATTTAATAGTTAGGTTCATATCACAGCTTGGAATTACTTTGCTCTCTTGAGGTGCTTGAGATTTTGATCCTAAACCAAATTTTATGGTTTGGGCTTTTCCCCTCACCAGTTACTTTTTGACTGTAATAACTATTCCTTACTTTGTACATATAAAAAAATCAATGCACTTAATAGAAATAATATTCTTAACTTGATATTCATGTTTGTAGTTCCAGCATTTTTAAGCAGCTGATTGTGGGCAGAGGAACCTCCCCTCCTAGAATTTGTATTCCCTGCAGGCTGAAAAATCCAAGTCTGTTGACCTTTCAAGATTACATAGAGGCTTATGAGTATACTCACAACTTGTGATAGTTAAAAGACTATAGGATTTTGTCTTTTAGCCTCTCTTGGCATTTGTGAATTCTGAATTTCTGTGCATTCTTTTACAAGGTGTTTACCTACTTAGGCATTTACCAATAAATGTCTCTTATAAATCAAGAGACTAAGGAAATAACTTTCTAGGAAGCTATAAAATGAAGGAATTCCATTCAGTATATCCTCACACCAGTGATTTTCAAAACCTTTTTCTCCTAATTCATCCTTCTTCTAAAATACCAACGACATTTCTGTATTTGTTTCTAAATGTCTTTTTTCTCCAGACTTCCCTCTAAACCAGAAAAAAGGTATGTTCCTCCTTTGTTATGATTACTCATCTCAGGTGATAGGTGAAGGAGAAAAAGCATCATATCTTCCAGCAGATAGATAAACTAGCTCAAAGATCAGTTTGAACTCCCATTAAGGGCTAATAGAATGAGAAGAAGACTTTTTCTCTAGCTATAACAAGAAGTTTGGAGTAAGGATTGTAATTTATGTGCGGTCTTTAACTGAACTGATTCCTGTCTCTACTAGTGGGGATGATCTTTACTGAACCTACTGTTCCAGGTAGTGACTCTGTCAGTAGGTCTATCCATGACTGATAATTTTTATTGATATTACATACAATTCTTAATTATCGTGACAACATTGTTATTGTTAAACAGTGCAATGCAGAAATGCATCTGGGTATGCAACAAAGCTAAACCTAATCTGAAAAACATCAAAAGTGAGTTGAGATGTGAAGCTGCATGGAGTATTTATAAATAAGATTTCAGTTTGGTCTTTTATGGATGCAGTATACAGTCAGGAAGTTCTGCTCTATGTGAGGATGTACAATGTCCAAAGTTTGAGAAGGATGGTAAAAAAGAATTTGACTTGAGATGGGTATGTGAAAGATCCAGAAACAGAAGTAGGATTCAAAATAACCAGCCTCATTATTACTTTGAACACATATAATTAGGGATAGACTGTTTCCAGTGAGGCATAGAGCACTCCTTCCCCATAACTCATAGCCAGGGTATAGCAGAAGTCCCTCGATTCAATAGACATCAACTTGTGAAACATGGAAAAAACCTGCTCAGTTTCAAGACTGAACACAGTTTCAGTCCTTTTCTTCCAAACATAACAGCCTCACAACACAATTCCCAGTGTGTTTTTATCATCTCTGAAAATTTGGGGAAGAAAAAAAATCGGTCATTATACATCTAGTGTTGTTAGTGAACTCTTCCTCAAAACAACATCCAGGGGCATCAGCACTGAATCCCAGCCAAGTGTTTCAGCAAAAGTAGGTCGGTAATTTCCTATTAAGTGCTTCATTTTCTCCCTCGTCTGATCACATTGGACTTCCTGTACTTCTTACTTCCCAGTTGTGAGTTAGATTTCTGTAAAACCTAAGCTGTGACAACTTAATGATGTTATCCACTGAATTAGCAGTTCCGTTCTAGCTCATGATATGAAGAATGCAAAAAAAAAAAAAAAATTGGCTTGGCCTTGGATAATCTGGAATCTTCAAGGCACTTGCTGATGTGCATCTTCTGCTACCCCTTAATGCAAATGCTGTTTTCTGTAACCAACCTCATTAAATGAGGGTTAAGGGAAAACTACTGCTTTTTCTTTGTATCCGAACCAAAATATCTAGGTGAGCCCCAATGTGTCCAAGGTTGTAACACTTCTAGCCTATTTTCACTATTTCAGGACCTTAGTTGAAATCTTTGAGAGGAGAAAATGATTCACCTGAGGCAGGGTACCATCCTCACCTTTCCTCTGGCACCATTCAAATCCTGCACCTGAACAATAGGTGAAGCATTTGCTTTAAGCCTGCCTGTCAGATTGGCAATGTATCATAGTACATTATCCATAGCAGTTTGTCATACAGGACAATACAGAATTAAGCAGTACTCTTCATTAGCAGATGTAATTAATTCTGTCACAGTGTATCCAATGTCAGCAGCGAATCGTTTGTCAAAACAACCGTCAGTGGAATTGGTGGTGAATGTGAGTGGAATATCTCTAAGGAAATCAGCGATGTCATATCAAGAGTCTGTTCTTCTGCTGCACTGAAATGAACCCACAGAAAGCCACAGATTGCTTGAGGATACAACATGAGTTGGATAGCTTCCAGCAGGTGTTCATATCAAAGCTCTGAATATTCTGGCACATCCTGTGCCCACCTAATTCCAGTCAAATCAATCCTACAGAGCTTTTTTTTAAGGGCACAGTATCTGTGCTGTGTTAGCAGATGTAACTTGCAAAATGTCCTCTCTTAAGTATGTGTTTCAAATATGCAACAGAACAGAGCATCAGATCTCTGCTGAGGCTTCACTGCAGTTAAGAATAGGAATGATTGTATCATTTTTAAATAGTCAAGTGTTTGAGCGCAGATTTTTCTGTAGCCTGGACTTTGTTCTTTCTTTTGCGCAAAAGGAAGAAAATTGGGAGAGTATCTTTGTTTTATCATCCATGTACAGCCATTCATGGGGAGAAGGGACACTTCAGTGTACTCCTGTGAAGTGAATTAAAGGGTCACTAAAGCAATTTTACTTGAATTTGTAATTTAAAACTGGAAGTTCTCTAGTCATTTATGGTAGTTTCTGCGATATTTGAATGGGTCTTGGAATACTTGAGAATCGCAACACTAGGATCAGAAATCAATACAATTTATACATAGAAATGTCCTTTTCAGACCTCACAGATGGAAAAAGCTTTGATAGGGATTGTGCTTATATAACTTTCTGATGCTCTATGTGGAGAATTACTAAAGTGAGTAGACAAAAGGTAAAATTGTCCTGTCGTGAGAAAAATTGCAGCGCTTGCAAGTGACCCTATTGTTTTCAGACTTTTAAAAGACAGTAAGATACCCAAACTGTCCTAAAGAGAAAAAGTCTACATTATACTAATAGGAATTTCTGTTTTGCAAGGAGAGCACATGCATATGACACAGCTGTCTCTATATGTGTCAAGGGGCACTGTTGCTTATTTTAGTAACTTAATTAAATTTTCATGCTTTTTTCCCTTCAGGATCCATTCACCTTGGAGAGAACACGAGGTAGATACTATCTTTTTTTGTTTTTACTCCTCATCAACAACAAAGCTGTTTATTCACTTCCAGTCTATTGTCATCTATGAACCTGAGGAAGGTAATACATTTGCCACAATGTTATGGAGGACATGATTTTTGTCAGGAGAACCTTTACTACTTTTATTGCTGGTTGACACTATTGTTATTTAAGATTACATTCCTTTAGTCATAAATAAGATTTTCAGTGTCCTAGAGACAAACTGTGCCATTAAAGGACAAGCATGCATGCTAACCACCAAGCTATACTACACTGACCTCAGAGATGAGGTGTATTCAACAGCTTTATACTGTTTTGTTATTGTATTTGGTAAGCCAAACAATGGCCAAGAGGGGTTATTATAGACAGTATTTATAGTTTCCTCCATTTTAAAACAGGACGATCACTGTGTGATCTAATCCTACCACCAGTGTAGCACAGATACAGAGCCTCAATCAGTAATTTGTACATTAAGCCCATACTTGCTGTATATCTATATAAAGTCAGTACTTCCAACACTTGTGGAGAACATTCCTGTGGGATAGGAAAAGTCTGAGAAAAATTTTACAGTATGATTTGATAAATATTGCATGATGACAAAATAAGTGCTCTGTGGACATGAAGATGGAGCTAATGTTACTGAGTAGTTGTAGTGTGAAACCAAGTGTTCAAAGCCCTAAAAAATATCACTTTCTTCTCCTCAACAAGGAGAAAAGGAGCAGCGTCTGCACCCTCCTGAGTGCCCAGAGGCAACAGGATCTCCCACGTAACGCTGAATGACATAAGGCTCTTCTGGCCTTGGACCACCACCATTTGTAAATTCCCTCATAGCTCTGCTCTCAATGCAACTAGGTGCTGGAAATGGAAAAATCCGATACGTGTTATAACTAAGAAAGCAATATTAGTAGAGTATAAAATGCCTTGAATCTGTTAGCTAATAAAAAGAACCATTATTCATCTTAATACTCAATTCATTGAAATCTGGTTTCCAGTGCTCTTGGAAGGTAGCAGTGCATGACAGAGTTTAGTGTTGAAGTCTTCAGGATACTCAGGCTTTAAAATATGCATATTAGCAAGCTGCTCCATGTTTTCCCCATCCTGTATCCCACCAAAATCCACTTAAAAAAAGAATTCATGTATACAGAGCTGTTTTCAGGGTTGGGACCTTTTGCCCTAATCTAACTAAAGGCTTGGAGTAGACTTGGAAGACAGAGCTGGAGTAGTGCAAAGAAGATTTTTTTATTGTTGTTATTATAGATAAAACACAACCAGCACATGCTTTATTGATTATACCCCAACCTGTAACAGGCTATCAGCCTAGCAATCCTGTAATGGAGGTGATCTTGCATACAAATGAAAATCGTTTAATGGTACAGAGAAAAACAATGAGAACCATTGTTTCCAGATAATTTACACAGATATTTAAGCATTCTTTTTCTTTTTTTATGAATTGAATTCAAAGGAGATTCATGAAAGTTGCCTTTCAGGTCAAAGGCTAGTGCTTTCTCCGCTTAATCATTCATCCCTGCTTGATTAATAGACTTTTTAAACAGAGTCATATATTAATAATGTAGGCTTTAACTGGGCATCTCGATCAAAGAGCAGATTTTAGAAGTTGATTGGTTTGTATCCTCTAGGCCTGTGATAAATGTCTAGAGATTTCTTGCAGTCATTTTTTTCTTGTCATTTTTTCATTCTGATATTCATTTCTCTCTTCAACATTGTCACATGAATATTTAAAGCAAGAAATATAATCAGTTCAGTGCTTTTTCTCTAGTGCCAGGATCATAAAGAGAATAGCTGTCATTCAATACAAAATCTCTTTATTACAATATTTAAAGGTTGTCTGTTTTACCTTGCGTGTTGGGAAGCATGAACTGAAAATCTTACATGCATACATAGGATTATGAATTAAAAGTTGTTCTTTAGGTTTTAGGGGTAAGCAGGATTAAGAAGAAAAAACTTCTCAAAGATAAAAAAGACTATAGAATTAATAATTAGGGTTAGAAAATTTTCGGCAGAACAGTTATTATTGGAAAATGCTGTCTCATCCAAATTGAAATGTTTCCTGGGAATAGGTCAGTGTTTATGAAATTCAGTTACATTCAGTTAAATTATCTCAGAATGCACTCTTCTGTTGTTTTGTTTTGAGATGACTTTTTATTTCCAAATTTTTATTTCTTCAGAAGTCAAAATGGGAGGAGGGATCACTTGTATTAAAAGGGAACACTGTAACTGACCTAAATATTTTTGAGGACTTTTTATGGGCAATTTCAGTTTCTTAGTTTTCATTACAACTTGGAGCAAAATCAAAAGTCTAAGTGAAAGAGTAGTGCCAGTTCCAAGCTACCTGTAGTGTTCCTGTTAGCAATAGTAATACGCTTACTTAGGATGCAAAATTCCGTATCTCAACAAAGGCCTAACCAAAAATGATCACTTTTCTGGTGCCTTGAGCTTCAGATCAGTGAAGACTTCCAGTGTGGAGCAAAGCAAGCTGATTTCTCTGGTGCTATTCAGATGTGAATATTCACCTCTCATCATGTCTAATTGATAGTGTGTATCATAGTGTGCCAGTTTCATACTTACTGCATCTAAAGATTTCCATTGATACCAAAAGCTGGCCAAAAAATTCTCTCCCTTGTGAAACATGGATTACGAAGACTGCAATGTCCTGCTTTGCTGCCCAGTGCAATGTTTTTGGTCCAGCCCTGTACATGAGGTGCCGCTTATGGGCCAGCTGCTGATCTCAGCTTCACCTTGAGCATAAGATCCCAGAGCAGGATAAAAAAGGCAGCATGACACAGTGGGCTTCACTTCTGGCTGTACGGCTGTGTACAAGGTGCACATTACGCAGGAAGGATCCGTACTGCATGGCTTCTCTGCCTTCTCCATTCCTAGGAGGGAGCTGAAAGTAATTCAGAACCCATATAACTAGCCATTAATGAATGATGGTAAAAATGAGAGTACCGGGTAGCCCCCGGATCTGGAATAGAAGCTGGATTATGCAGAATTGTATGAGTAGCAGATATCTTCAGGATCATTGTTTATGCCTTTGTCATCTTTTACGCATCTGAGGACTTTGTGTAGTCACCAGAGCAAAGGACTTCCTCGTTAATCCTGTTATATGACTGCAGATCCTGATCATTATTTGTAGGAAGCATCTGCTACTTGAATGTGGCCTAACGGAACTTGAAGTTTCTGTAGTTACTTTCTATTGGTGCAGGTGTTGTACTGTCACTGATCTCTGTTGGGGGGGAGAGACGCTGCCGTCAGTCTGCGCAGAATTGTCTTTTCTCATTCCCTCTGTCTCTCAGCAGGAGTTGCTGGCGGGTGCAAATCGTGTGCAAATCGTGTGCAAATCGTGAGATGTGTGCACTTGCTGAAGGGCCTTGGTATTACAGGCTTTTGGTGTATGGAAAGATATAAGGCAAGAGGTAAATTTGGCATAGTTGAGAAGCAAGAGTGTCCCTCTTAAGAGCATGGCAAGGGTGTGTGGGATGAGTACCCTTTTAATGGTGCACCTTGCACATGATAAAATGCAGATGAGGATAAGGTACTGCAGACTGGGACACCATTATGAGGTAGATCCTGGAAGTGCTAAAAAACTGTTCTAAGTATAGATGCTGTCTCTTTATTCTTGCAGTGTAATATTTTCCCCTTATGCAGAAAGGACAGAAGCAGAAGAGTCCTTTTCTTCAAAGTGGTCATATGGCAATAGAAACTAAGGGTTGCTTGACAGCTGATCCTAATTATACCCTGTGGATGAACCATGTTTTCTGAATTATTCTGGTCTTGTCATAATAGCATCTGCTATTCACATGCTGTTGACAAAGGCACCAGACTAAAAACTGACTTTCAGAGTCACTGACCCTGGTGGGGTCTAAGACTTGTATGATTTGTTATTGTTTTAAAAGTCCTCTTCACAGCCAGAAGGGCTGCATGTGTGTCTGTGTATGCAGATATCTAATAATAATACTTAATAATACTGCTATATATTTACATATATATTTAAAAACTAAAGCTGAGATTCACATTCCTTCAGGAGTGTAGGCCCAAGCATCCTTTAACTTAATCAGGATCTGTGTATGTGCATGACATTTATACTATAATGGAACTGTCATTAAGGTTTCACCAGTATGAATTTAGGTTGACTACATTGCTTCCTGGGTTCTTTTTCATTTTAATTCATCAAACATAATGTTACATGGGTGCAGTTCTCCCACTTAATTATGGTAGCTTGTAAACATCATTATGTTCACAAAGTTATCTATTCCTTTTCTATGTCCATCCACCAATTGCTGCTTTGATTCTTCATCTGAACTCTGCAAAGCAGAGTTTGTTTAATCGTTTCTGAGGTTTTGGCTATTCTAATGAGTTGTTTTGTGCTTAATGAAAATGAAATTTGTGGGATGAAGAACCGGTCATCATTCTGCTCTTTTCCGTATTTAACAGTCATGGTGTCAGCAGTAAGAAAATACATTTTCCAATAAACGACATTACTTCATGAAGATGCTCCAAACATCTTCACGATGTAGATTCCATTATTATTATTTGGAAGTAGATTCCAAATACAGTAGTAACTTTTAATTGTTCTCTAAGCTTTCTTTTACCCTCTTTTGTTCTTCCCTTTCTTTTAGCTGTTTCTGTTCTGTGCATAAATGGCTTTTCACCCCTGCTCACACAAACAAACTGTTCCTCTTTTCACTCTCAATGAATGTTTCCTCTAGTCCTCTCTCCTGCCACACTAAGGGCTGTCCGTTCTATCCCATGCTGCCTTCTCTTCTGGTAGCAGCTTAGGGAGCACAGTCTGTCCATTCCAAGAGATCTTTTTGTCCCATTAAATTTATCTTCCTTCCCTAAGGTAGATGCTTGGCAGCTGTACTCAGAGAAACACATAAGCCATTAAGATGGCTGGTATTGACATCTGCTTTCTCAGGGATTAAAGCAAGCTACCTTTCAATAATCCATAGTTAGCTTCATTTGCTCTACTAATGCAACCTTGTATGGCTGAAAGGGTATTGTGATTGCCACAGGCAGAGACTGTGGAGAGCTGAGTTTTGAAAGCCAGGGGGCCAAACGAAATCTTATCCCTGATCTAGTACATGCTTCTGCCAGAGGAAAAACTGAAGAAAACATTAAGTAATGTCATTTGTGTCCTATCAAATCTACATAGTCTGCAGTAAAAGTGAGAAGGGAGCCTGGGGCAAGGTGTGAGAGAGAACATGCAAAACTGGCTACTGCCCATTCGGGCTTTTTGGTTGCTATTGCTGCTGAAGTTGCTGCTAATCTGGCAGCATTAGGATTTCTTTCAGATACTGCTAGAAGCAATAGAATTGACACATAACTTTCTTAATGGAAGAGCGCTAACTGACTAACAACGACTTCTGCTGAAACTGTGGTTGCAGGTGACCCACTGTGTTTAGCACTTCAACAAGCAATATCCAAGGTGATGTCACAGCTTGTGTGTTGTGTGTGGGGGGAGAGAGCGAGGTTTTCAATTCTACTTGTGTCTGACTAACACGCTGCCTCCACATGCTCTGTTAAGCCATTAGGGATGACCCGTGCAACTGAAGGAACTGTTGGAAGGCAGAGCAGAGAGGGTCCTCCTTTTGAACAGTTTGTAAATATTTCTAGTCAGTGGATTTCTGTTTCATTACATATAGTATTTCTATTACGATGTCAGAACAGCGTCTCCCTCCCGTCTAAAAGGACTGACTAAGAAGGTAAATGTAAGTCCATGCCAACACCGATAGGCCTTTCTTTCTTTGAAATTCACTATAAAAAAAAGTTTAAATTTGGTTGGTCAAAAGAAGGAAAGAAATTGTTACAAAATTTCTGGCAAACTGAAATTTCCAGGGCCCTTTCAATGAAATTTAGCATTGTGGTTTTTTCCTGATGATACAATGGCAGATACATGAATTTTATGGAGAAGATGACGTGGGTGGAAGGAGAGCTCCCATCTCCTTGGCTCTGAATCATGCCTGGACCATGGGTTGGCAAAAATGCTGTTGTCCTGGACTTCAAAGTAGAACCCATAAAGAATCCATATACAGCTCCTGGGGACCTTTCCTTGTACCAAGCAAATGCTCATCAAGCCTGAGATTAAAAAAAGAAAAATAAAAAATAAGGAGGGAGGGGTCAACAGGTAGTGTTTTTCAAAGAGTGCATATGTAATAAAGAAAACCTTGTTCCTGAAAAGATTTCATGAAAATCTGTTATGCAATGAACAATTGACTTGAAACACTTTACTGAGTCCAGATCTATTTGTTTTCACTGGTCTATCAAAAGTTAGATTTGCTTTTCAGACAGTTTACATACTTCAACCAAATCTACTATCTGTTTCATGTTCTAAGTTCTGAAGATAATAAATTTAACATATCTTTCATAATCTTATCTAACCCGAAGGTTCCATGAGGCCCCCTGACCTAATACAGAGCATACAGGGTTTGGAGGGGGAGGAGAGAATAGTGTTTCTGATTTCCTGTTTCTCTTCCACTTCTCCATATTTGTCAGTTCCTTTTCTTTTCACTTCTAGATGACCAAGAATATTGGATTGTCTTTTTATTTTTTTTTGGATATATGCTTAAAACTAGAACAAAGCTTGACTGCCTATGCATTCAACACTAAGAAACTAATCTGGGTTTGTCTGAAATGTTTCCAAACCTCTGCTTTTGTTATTGTCATGGTAGCTTTACATTCATTTGGGCACTGAGCTGTGTACATGGTGCCAGTATGGTTTGTAATGTAAAAAACAAATGCTGGAAGAATTTACAGGCAAAGCTTTCTGGTTGCATAAACAAGTTTTAAAATTCAGGTGGCTAAAAATGCTATTAGAAGGATTTTGAAGCTTGTCAGAGTTCCTTAATGGAAGTCTTTGCTATTTAGATGGAAAGGTATAACATGAGTTTAGCTATTAGGCATATTCCAAGGCATTTGGAGTAGAAAGCAAAAGCTTTAATAAGAAACTTGTCAGAGATGAAGGTGCTGCTAATAGAACATTCTCTGTATTAAGAAGAATATGACATTAAAGAACTATGAATGGTTCTCAGAAAAATTGCGTGGTCATACAGAACCTTGAAGAACTTTTGATTTTCACTGAAATGAAAAAAGTTCAAAGTCAGACACCTTTAGGCTGTTCAAAGTCTCTGTACTGAATTTCAGTATCCTTTCGTCTCTATGGAAAAGCAGCTTTTTCAAGATTTAATTTTGGCAAGAAGGGCAGAATTCTATAAATGGGGTAAAACAAAGCTGGTTCAGATTTTTTCAGCTAAACCCCATACTTTTAATATTTTAAACAAAACGAGTGGGTGTATGCAAAATGTAGTAACATTTCTGAAGAGCTTAACACATAATAAAGGAAGTTGATAGTTCATTCCCCGGACGTTGTATGAAGCATCAACACTTACAATGCTGCCATTAGCAGCGGAGGAGCGAATTGGAGGTTCGGTCAGCTCCTGCCTTGCGGCTGGACTGCAGGCTGCCATTTTGCTGGTCTGTGCTGGAATGGATTTTCAGAGGCTGTATGAGAGCTAAAGCCCTAGCCAAAGTGAAGTCAGCAGGAAGGCCCCTGTGCACTTAAAGATCAGCCCCTATACATTAACAAAGTAAAGAAGCAAACTGCTGGCTTTTTTTGCTGAAGAGTGGTGTAAGATCAACAGCTGAATAACCTAAATAACATAAGAATTTTGTAAAGCTTTGGTAGAGGTGATAAATTCTACTATCAGTTCAGTAGCATTCTTAATAGACTGGAAGGATGGCCAAGGGAAAAAGGGCTGCTTTGTATCTTTTTTACTAGACTGACTTTATCATGATTACATAGGTGTAATTAGATTGATGCATGTCTTTTGAGTGTCAGGTTATATGTGTGTAAAAGCCAGGTAGGGACTCTTTCGAGGGTATTTTACTGGGTTTGATGAAACAAGATATACTGTATATCTCCACCTGTAGAGTTGCTGAGAGCATAATTCTACAGGGAATCATGAAGATGTGATATGTGCTTTATTCCCATTACATACATAGGCTTTTTTTTTTTTTTTTTTTAATGCAGTATCTGCTATTGCTTCCAGGTCTAGTGCCGCATTTGCAGGTACCTGTTGGGAAACTGAGAACTGCTCCATTCAAGATGTCTGTCCAGTTTCTAACTCTGCTCAGTCTAAGATACAAAGTGTTTATATTTTACTGTTAGCAATGATATCAATGTTACAGGTCCCAAAGCTATATTTTGCCCAATGTAGTAATGTATGTGATCTTTCAGAAGCAAACACCTCTTCAAGTATGCAGTTGTCAGAGAATCTGAATTATTTTTGAGAATCATTTTCTAATCACTAGTGGGTGCTAGGTAATGCTCAGAATTACAAGACTGTATCTAAAATGGATTTGAAAGAATCGAGGGTGAAAATTACCTTGTAGAAGGAGGAGGAGTCATTTCCCATAGCACATCTGTAAACAGATATATATGTATACAGATTACTTGGTGTGTACACTCGTAATCCCTCTGTTTGTTTGTTTCCTTCACTCTATATATCAATGCAGCAATAAATTACTTTCCCTACCATATCTCAATTTGGAAAGTAACCTAATACCTCAAAAGCTAAATGTTATCTTTTACTCTTTGCCTTTCACTGATGCAAAGTGAATCAAGGTTGTCTCTTTAGAGTTCAAAATTTGTTAAATATTCCAGGTTTCAGATGTCAACAGTTGCATATTCCTCTGTCCTATATTTTCCAGTTATGTAGTAAATAATGCAGCATCTCTCTGAAGTGTTGATATGGTTGACTCTGATCCATATATTAAATGCCATGTGAAATCTGTATGTATAGCTGTATACCCTTAATATTTAGTTACATAGAAACACAATGTAAAAAATCACCTGGCAGCTATTTCATATTCCTCTCATAAGTATTCCCCACCATCAAAAATATGCCTTTAGCTTCACAGTGTTTCGTATTTGTGAAAAACCCACAGTTATTAATATCTTTATGCTCCTGACCCAGTAGAAAATTGATATTAGTCCTCTGTATATGGGAAACTAAATTCATCCATGGGTATCTACTGAAAGACTCCACCCTTTGACTAAACTAACAGAACTTTATTCATCATTTTTGTTGATCTTGCTGAAATATTTTTACATAGGTTTGTCAAGAAAAACACATTTATGTGAGCATTCAAAATCACCTCAATTCAGTACATCAATGGTGCGTAAGAACAATAAAGTCAGTAATAATGAGAGAACAGTATTTTCTAAAATGACAGTTAGCTGCCATGTTCTCATTGTGATAGAATCATAAAATATGATGTACTTGTTCATTAGGTGCTGCAGAGTATCAGAAACATGACCCAATTTCCATCAGAAGTCACCCAGAGGTCTTTTCACATTTTGACCCTTCAAGTGTCTGTTGAGCTCCTATCTTGAAATGAGTGCCTTTTTTTCAGCTTTTACCCTGAAGTTCAGTATACAGTTCATTTTATATGCCTGATAACAGGAAGAAAACTAAAATATCGCATTTAAGTCTGAAGTCAGCAAAAGGCCATCAACCATGAATTTAGGATAATGGTATTAATTACATTCATGAGGCAGATGATGTTGAATATGAGGCCTTCTGTTTGGGGAAGTGAGTGTCATTTGGAATCATCAGTACTTTTTATCTAATGTGAGCTAAGAACAGTATCTATATGAGTAAGTAACAAGCAATTACACCGCTGATAGATGTCTTTACCTAAATGACAGATACCTTTTGAGTAACAGCAGAAAATATTGTAATAAAATCTTATAGGCACATTAGTATTTTTTGCATCTCTGGAGAGAAAGAATTGGATTTGATCAGGAGAGTATTTTTGATGGACAGCAAGCCTTGAAAGAGCAATTCAGAATCCAGGCAGAAGAGCAGCTATTCCAAACACTGGAAGTTAGGAAATTTGTGAGGCAGGTGGTGTAGTTTTAATTCACTCAAATGTGAGAAGAGCACAGGTAGACATTTTTAGCCCAGAAGGGGCCAGAAAGGTTCTCCTGGGGAACACAAAAACATAGAATGTAGAAGAAATGTCATCATATAAACTAAAAATAGCTGCAATGAAAAAAAATCCTGCTTGCTGAAATACCATGTACAAGCAAGGTAACTTACAGATATTCTGCCTAATTTAAAGAACTAATATATATTAGGTGACAGGAGAACTTATCGTGAGGTGTGAGCGATACTATAGAAAAATAATAAAATAATATGAAATAGGTATTGAGAAATCACATATTTCAATAAACTGAATTCAGTTTTATTTTTAAATCTGATTTAAAGTTAACTTTCTTTGTACCTATTGTGAAAAGCGAATCTTTCAGGGGGTGATAATGAAAAATTGGCAAAAGTAAAGGTTAAATATATTCACCTTAAATTTCTGCACTGGTTTTCCTAAAGGCCTAGGAATTTGATATATATCCATGTATTTATATATTTTTCTTAACTTTGTCCTTTGATTTCTTCATCTGAAGTAATATTTTTTTTGTGCATACAATTATTGCACAAAGAAAATCAAACCCTAATCCAAAGGGACCGGCATAGCCATCAAGATATATATATTTTTTCCCCTCTTTCTTAAAGCCCATGTCCCTGGACTTATGAGATTACTGGAAAATTTAGATAAATGCTCCACTGAACATTTTTTTAAAAAGACTGGATAAATTTTAAGCTAAAGCGTTTAACCAACTCCTGAATAATGAACACTTGGCAAGTGAGATGGACCAAGCTTCTCACAGTAAGGCACTACTGTTTGGCATGGGGAGCAAATGGAGAAGATTAAATCTACTACAGTAGCATTTTGTTTGCTTGTTTGTTTACCTTTGGGAATTCAGTAGATAGGGATAAATAGATGGCCGGTGCTTTTTCCATGACTTCCAAACATCCAGCAACTCAAAACTGAGTGGCAGGGGCAGCTAAAACGCTTCTGGTTGGAATGGGTAGATGGCAAATAGTCCAGCCCTGGAGAGGAAAGCCAAGGCAGAACTGGGGCCGTCTCCATGGTGTAAATGACCACAGTTGCCCTGAAATCCATGCTCTGGCCAGTTTACTCCAGCTACGAATCTGATGCCATATGGAAGAAGTTAGTTCCTAATCTCTGATTAGACTTTGCATGAAGGGTCAAGCTGAAATGTTAGCTGCTTAATGTACATTTTCTTTGGGAGGCCAAAACATAACCAGCATTTTTACTGTAATACAGATGCTTTAATTAAGCAGAGTGTATGACTCTTTTGAATACTAGGTTTTTACGCATAGTAGTAAAGATGCTGAACAGGTATTTAGTAAGCAATTGTATGACCTGAATTCACAGCAGACCAGTTTTTTCTGTAAGCCCTAGAATACCAAAAGCTTTAAGTAGAAATCAGGATTGGACTAGGAAAGGAGTGCTTAAATTTTTTAATAAAAAGCTTTGTAAGAAATATCAATTATTATTAGGATTATTCTTTTACTATTATAAGTTATACTCCATACAACACAGCAAAAAATTTTTGAAAAATGGCACCTACTGTCATAAATCTTAGGGATTCATGTAAGAGATGCTACCATAAAAAATAAGTTCACCTTACAAAGTCATTGCATCAGGAAAAAAAATGATAAAAGTTCTTGGTGACATTCTATCACTGTTTCCATTTCATATGCCAGAACAAGAAGCAGAGATGACTGATAATTTCTATAATAATTCTTAATAATTCCAAGAGACAGAAGAACAGATAGTAATAATATAATGTATTCTTGTGCTAAGCTTCTCTTCCTCTCTGGCTTTTTAGATCTGGCTGTTGTGCTCTGTCTATTGCAGATAATCTGTCAGGTCAACAATATCAATAGTTTTTATTACAGAAAGCAGATGTTATCAGTATCCTATCTGTCCATTTAATTAGAAATGCGGTACTGCTGTTAAGGACTCTTAGAGGAAGAAAAAGAAAAACAATACATTTCAGAATTCTTAAAGAGGCCTGACATTTTTAAAAGGAGAAAGGTGACAATTTCCTTTCAGAAGCCACACACAAACTAAGCATATGGTTTAAAACAAACTATAATAATAGTTTAATGGCTATTACATTCTAGGGTGAGGTCACTGCAAACTGGTGTAGCTCAGATTGCTTCAGTGGGCATATTTGCATTTTCAGCAGCCTAAATTTGATTTCCATCAGCCTTTTGTGACAGCTGGGGTTTTCAGGTTGTTATACAGCGTGGATGAGAGGAGACTGGCCAAATTGTTTTGAATTTTAGACCTCAGGAATAGAGATTCTAAAATGAACATCTCTTCCTTGCTCTTTCATTTTGATCATCTCTGGTTCTGCTGGTTGTCGTAGTCCAGTTTTCTGCATTTGCTGCTCCTTGCCTTGCCTCCTCCTCATTGCCTCTCTTCACTAAATTGATTATGGCCCCAATGCTGCAACTATTTGTGTTGGCGCCTGCTTTATGCTGGTTGTCCTGGTGGACTTCTTGCAAAGGTGTGGCTTTTTTCTTACTGATATATGGTAAGTTTCTTTCCTTCCCTTTATCTGTACTGAATGTTCAATCCTGACTATTCAGCTTCTTAACTAGTGCTGCCTTTTTTTTTTTTTTTTTTTTGGTCGTATGGCCTACATGTGTTTTGTGGAAAACGTGGGTTCTCTCTCCATCTTTGAAAGTAGTGTCCTGTTAGAGAAATTTGGTTGTTGTACTGTGAACAGAACTTTCTTGCAGCTGTGTTCTTATACTGAATGGCATCCCCCGAAGGGCAAGATGGCGTGAATCAGTGACTCAAAATCTGATGTGGGTTTAGAGTCAAGTAAAAATACATTCTAGCTGGTTTTAGCTTAGAACATCAAGACCAAGAGATAAATGTCCAGGAGAAAAAGAACTGTTTAAACTGATGGGCAGGGTTGGCTGTGCCAGGAAATGTGTATCAAATGACTCTGAATTAACTTGGTTTGAAAATAAGGGGAATGGAGATCTAGAACAGACTTCCAACAGGATCAGAGGCAAAAAGCTCCAGATGAAGTAGTAATTTTATGGCGTGTGATCGATTAAAACACAGGATTTTTTTCTTTTTTGAGTAACAGCTAATGAACTCAGTGACCAGGGGATCACTTACAATCTTGTATTTCCCAGTATTAGCTTGTTTGTTTAAATGTTGTCTGCAGTCATCCGATACCCTGGCAGTATCACTCAGCTGCAAATATCAAGATTTTTAGTAGTTTATTTGATAGTTTGACATAAACTCTTTCCCAGTTAGAGCATTTCTTTTTAGCTTTGAACGCTCCTGAAGGAACACTGACAATTTCTGGAGCTGCTGGATTTGAGTGAATTTCAAATACTGTTGAAGTAATTTGAAAGCATAAGGAATTCAGATATTTTGAATGCACTATAAAGTTTTCACCAACTCAGGGACATAAAGCAAAAAGTTAAGTTTTTGCCTCTTTTTGCTCTTAAGGCTATTTCAGGAAGCGAGAGGAACATTTCTCTGTATGCTGTTATGGTGTGTGCAGCACTGGGCTTGGCAATGCCGGTTGGCTTCCAGCTTATGCTGCAGCCTGCAAAGCCCCGCTCGTACGAATGCTTCCACAAAAGCACATTCGAGCTAGCGTTATTTATACAATCTTTGGTAACAGCTGGGTGTGTTTACAGTGAAATGGTGGTTGAGCTATGGTGGATAATACTCTTGTACCTATTTCTCGAAGTTATATTTTCTTATTTATGTGAACAAGTACTGTATACTGGAAAGATACAGATGAAATCTTGGACCCACAGAAGTTTATGGGAACTTGGCTTTTACCTTTGGAGTGATTAGGATTTTTCTCCTATTTGTTGGGCAAAATTTTGTTTGAGTTGTCTGTGGTTCTGTGTACTGACAGTTTTGAAAAAGAGGAAAGCTGAAGAGGGTTTATTTTTTGCCTTGGTCTCTGACCGGAATCAATTCCTGAGGCAAACTTGTTCCTCTGATTGGCACTGGTGTTGTACTGAGACTGTAAACAGGAGGAATTTCACTGTATAGTACTTGGTCACGTCTGATCCAGAATATCGAATGTGGTCATTCAGACTCCATATTACTGATTCCTCCTACAGCCAGAAAGATCCTAGATATGTACTACCACTCAGAGGGACAAAAGTGGAAATACATAAGCTTTACACACGCACAGATGCATTTCAGTGCTAGTGCAGAAAACATTATTTTCAGACATTAAGTAGCAGCCATAATATAGCACTACAATAAATAGGTTAAACCATTGCTAGCTCTCAGCAAGCTGGCGGGTGCAGTTATACCCTTAGGTCCTCACTATTAGTTTGTTTCTTAAAGGCAGGCATTTCATTTGCTTTATGACCCCAGGGAGGGATTCAGCCCAGTTTATAGAGAAAGCTAAGGGGGGGAAGAAAAAGAACAAAAGGATAGTTTAGGCATTGCTTCAAGGACAATTTCACTGAAACCCTAAACTGGAGTTTAAGTGGGCCTCAAGTGTCATACTGAGTGATTGCAGTGTACATTAAGGTAACTATCTGCTTTCTGTGCCTTGCTTAGCCAAAATGTATTTGCTTTCTGAAAGTCCCACCATTCCCTCATGATTTTACAGCATGTTTTCTCAAGTACAAAGATCATTATGTAGATTTTGCCAACATCAAATGCTCCAAAGGTGTCAGAAGATACTCTGTGTTGTTGACCAAAACCAGGGAGGCAATACTTCCAACATTTCTGTAAAAACATACACACACACACATATAAAAATATGTATGTATGCATACATGCACACATATATACATGCATACATATATATATAAAATACACGTATGTTAGAAACAAGCAGAAAAAAGCCTTACATGGGAAAAAATTTCAGTTGTTTGGAACGAAAATTCAATTTTCATTGAATTGACATTTCCCACTGTTGTTTCCTTCAAAAAGCAGGGCAGGGTGGGACGGGATGGCACTGAGAACTAAACAGCCTCAGCGCAAGTTTATTACAGAATTGGGAGTTCTGCTACCGTAGACGTACTCTGCTACAGTAGGTATTTCTTCTCTTCTTTCCCCAGCTTTTAACAGTTCAAATAATATAGCTATGGAGTAGCTATGCTGTACTTTTTCTGTGACTACCATATGTATGCCTCTTGCAAACTGTGTTCTTTTAAGAATCTATCTGAAGCCCACAAAAGCAAAGAAAATTCAGTTCCTGTAAAATTGTCACTCTATCCATAACTCATCTTTTTATGCTGAGGTACAGGCAGAGTTTTCAGAACAGTGTGTGATCCCGCATATCATATGTGTTGCATGATATCCAAGCACGACGGGTGGTTTTTACAGCGGATGGAGGAAAGAAATATAAAGCAAAGCAGAAACTGTCAGTTTCTGTATTTATTCTGGAAAAATCATATTACAGAAATCAAGTGATTTGTTGTTTGACATTACTTTGGACAGATAATGTCTCTCTGGTTTTTGTTCTTAGTCCTATGTATCTGTGGTTGCCCACTGGAAAAAGAAAGCTGAAGAGCACCAGCCATTCATTTCAGTGGCCTGGAATTAACAAGCTTTTTAAGTGAACATAGTCATTTTAAGTGCAGCTTGATCAAAATACTGCTATTAATTTACAGTCTCAAAACAGAGACTGAACTCATCTGGCATGTCTTTGAAGGAGGCAAACTGGGAAAAAAGGCGAGTGCTAACAGCAGAAATGGGACTAATTAGTGTAACGATGACACTAGTTCTGTTGTTCTAGTAAAATCTACCTCACAAAGTTAATATCACAGGACAAGAGCAGAAAATTTTCAAATAATCTGTACCTCTAAGGCAAAATATTTTTAGATACTTGAGGATAAATATGTATTCTTACCTTTTCATTTAAGTGTCCTCTCATCTTCAATATCTTTCACATTAAAGTGTGTATGTTCTGTCTGGTATTTATTAGAATCAATTCCAGTTACAATGTGTTGGACTTCAGTGGCAGCCAAGGAACATTTAATACTCCTTGTGCAGAGGCAAGGATCCTTTAAGAGCCTTTTGACGTGGTTTTACCCTCTTCCCTGATCCCCAGTCACCCTCCACTGATGTCAACTCTCCACCATACACTGAGGCCGTTTGCAGACTGTTCAGGCTTACCCTAGCAGCTAGTGAGCATAAGGGCCTTTCCTGGCAGCAAGGATACAAAGACTGCTCTCTTACCCTATCTGCCAGCTAGAGGAACTCCATGTTATAAACTAGCAGTTATTAATTGTATTTATTTTCTGTTTGAAGTCAGCATTCAGTTAGTATATTTTATATATTAATCCATAACTAAATCCCTTCTTGTGAGGGACTTGTCAAAGGCTCTGTGAAAGCCAAATAGATTATTTCAGTGCACACCTTCAATGCTATCCTGCTGATACATTCATGTAAAAAGATTTGAATGACATGATTTTCTTGCACAGAGTACCGGTAGTTAATATTTTTGTCTAAGTGTCTCTTTTTAATTCTCTCTCATTGTTTCGTCTAATTTGGCTGATACTGAAATTAATGATTGACCATTTGTTGTTCTTAAAGTCTCTCCTAAAATAATCTTATTTACATACTGAAAATTGAGAATCTTGAATTCCTGTTCCTACAAAGACTAATGCAAATGCTTAACTGTGTTCTTGTGGACACTGTCGAAAACAAAAGACTCTAAGGGAGTCGTCATGATACTAAGGTAAATGAAATAAGGCTGAGTCAACTAAATTTTATAAAAACTCCATATTTTTTTTTTGAGCTTGTCCAGTCAAAATGCCATATGTCATCAGTGCTGTTAGGACTTTATAATTTAGCTCTGTAAAACTTAGAAAATTACAGCTATCTTCTAAGACATTTTTGTGGACCTCTTTTACTAAAATTGCTGTATCATTGACAATTCATGTTTGTGCTTGTGTCTCTCACTAAATACACACATCAAAATGTTGTCATCTCAACATAATTTCCTAGTATTTTCAACATTAGAAGAGGTATTAGCATCTAACTACGGAAGAAAACATTCTTGGTTAGATTCATGTAACCTGTAGCTTAAATACATCCTTATATCAAAAGAACAAAAGATGAGATACAAGAAGATCTTCAGTGAATAGACACTTTGAGGGCTTTAGAATTAATGCTGTATTTTTTGGACCATATCCCTGCCGCTTGCCCCATCCTGCCCTAGTGTAACTCAGCTGGACCAGAGGCCCAGTCTCTCAGAATTTGGTGAAGGAAATTCAACTGTGCTACACAAAGGTATGTGAGTCTTCCCCAAATCCTCAGTCCTCTGTAAGCCCTGAGTTCAGACTCAGCCTGTGATGCAAATGAGGGCTGCGAGCCAAAGGTGTTCAGCCAACAGACTACAAAAGATGAAGAAAATGTAGTCCAGGCAGTAATAGCGACTAGATAGGAAGCCTATTTGATTCTTGAATCAGAGTCCAAACCAATCACACAGCATAACCCTGGTATATAACACTGGTATGGGGGGAGGGGGGTGGGAGGACCCTGGGAGCAGTGTTGTACAAGGGGGCTTATGTATTGGCATGGTGGACCAGAGGAGAGACCATGAGAACCCAACCATATGGGTCTCCTTGTCATAACACTTCACACTCCTCCAACCCAGTACTTGGAGTATCTGAGGTAGGCTCATGAGTGCAAAGGGGAAGTCTCAGACTGGAATATGGATTTAACTTTCCATTCTCCATCCCGTGCAAAATGGGACCATATATCTGTGTCTTTGCAGCCTAGAGATATGGTAGAGTGGCAGTTCTCAAAGTATTTGAATGCATCCCATGAAGGAAATTCTTAATGTGGGTATTCCAAGTTGTCCTTCAGGGCATCTTCTTCAGCTGCACCAGAACTGGTGTGAGTAATTGAGTGTGGATGAGTGGAGGGAGAAAGGAAACACTAGGATAAATCTGCCAATGATTGAGGGCCAGAGGGGTCTGCCACCAAGGAGTTATTTCCAATAAAAGCTGGTAGAAGTCCTCTGCTCTAAGTTACAATATCCTGCCTGTCATTTTATTCCTTGCTATTAATCCACACCAGAAGCTACTGCAGTGTCTCTTTGAGAAGCACTGAGTTGACAGGACTAGTGCTCTCAGGGCAACTCATATTACAAAAATGGGTCATAGAAGTATTTCATGGCAGAATAATTTTATTGTGCATCTACTGTTCTGAAGTCTGGCCTGCTAACTTGCCATCCCTGGATAAAATTTTAGGATTTTATTGATTAGACCCCCTTATTACTAATTCCTTTGTTATTTTTGTGATAAAACCATCTTTTTTGTGTAAAACCATCTTCTGATCCTCCTTCAGGGTTGTTCTTTGTTCAGCTTCAAGATTCTTCTTCAAAGTAATCTTTTATAAACTTAGAGAATGTTTTTGTTAACTTCATTTAACACAACTTCTGCAACTTAAAGGACTACAACATAAACGACTGTTTCCATATCTGTTAAGAACAGTCAGAGCACTCTATGCTTAGATAAATAAATACTTGGAGACACAGCCTAATGTACAGGGCCTAAAGTCTAATTTTCTGATTTTGCAAATTATTTCAGACTTTCATCTCATCACACTGAGATTTAATTGGGGATTTGTGGCAGGGAAAGTCTGTACGACTTTCATGAACCATAGATGATTTGGTAGCTGCAGCTGAATCTAATGCTAACTTCTCCAAACCTTGTGGGCTTAAGGTTTGCATTCTAGATTAGCAAGGCAAGTCTAGTTGTGAAGTTCAGGACTAGGTTTGAAAACAATCTGTGTCATTCTGCTGGATGTGGGTTTTGCATTAAAATTTATGTCTAGAATAAACAAATATGGAATGAAAAAAGGGGAACAAATATGAGTGAATATATATAATTTGAAATAAAATATGCTCAGATAAGGCATAGATACTATATATTTCTATCTCTTCAAATCAGGTGATATATCACGTTCAAATCAGAACCTAAGGGTGTGGTTTTTTTTTTTTAATCATTACCTATCTGAAGCCTTCAACTGTCATTGATATCAACATAGGTATTAATTCATCTTAAATTACTATTCTTTGTACTTGTGAAGAAAGTCTTGTGAACATGTCCTGAGAATGATCAATAATATGGTTATGTCTACCTGAGTCTTTTTCCACAAAAATGAAAATCATCATAAAGGAGGAGACAGAGTTACTAGTGCTGCTGTTTTTACCTGTGACAACAGGAGGAACACAGCATTGCCATTTCCTTTCCAAGTGGGGAGGGGTAGGATCATAGCATACCAGGACACCTATATCATTATGTGTCTTGAGATTTCAGTTTTTTAATCCACTCTCTGTTGAAAGATAGATGTCTTTCAAGAAGTCAGTAGAGTTGGACCAAAATGAATGTGTCCCGAAACATTTATAAAAATGCTTTTGTACTATAGTATGAAGAGTGGTTGGACAGTGGAACAGGTTGCCCAGAGAGGTTGTAGAGTCTCCGTCCTCGAAATTATTCTAAACCCGACTGGACATGGTCCTGAGCAACCTGCTGTAGCTGACCCTGCCTGGGGCAGGGGGATTAGACCAGATGATTTCCAGAGGTGCCTTCCAACCTCAACTGTTTTGTGATTCTGAATCTAAAATAGCCATGTACTGAATTTAGAAAAGGCAGTGCACAGCCCTATCTGACAAGATGTTGAAGTTACAAAGGTTTTCTTTATGTTACAGTTCAGGGCCCTAGCCACAGGATATTTGTCATAAATTAGAATACCAATTACACTCATGTACTCTTCATGTCTGAGAAAATAGATTGTTTCAGTATGTTTATTATTCTCTATATGCTCTATTAGGACATAACAATTCTCTGCAACACTTCCAGAGTATTTGCTCAGTAGACATTGAGCTGTAGAGGTTATTGAAATCACTGTTGAAACATAAATCAGACAAGAGCAGAGAGATTTGTGATGGCCTGGGGACAAAAGTTTAGAGGAGAATTAATATTTTCATAGGTGTGGCCCTTCGATGTTCTTTATATTACAGGATGAAAGACTTGGACTTTGTTCTCAGGTTTGGTTTCTCACTCCATAAGTTTTTCAGATGAATATGCACAATTTTCCCCTCTAGATCAGATACATGAAACAAGGATAAAAAAGATGCAGAAGAAATAGGACATTTTTGGTCTAAAACAATTGCTTGGTTACAAAGTAGTTAGCAATTTCTGTATGTATTTTTGTATAGCAAATTATTTGATGGAAACATGGTTGAAAGACATCAAAGAAAGTTTTGGGAATTCCTTATCTGTTGCATATCAGTGCACATTATACCTTAATGTGGCACTAGATAAAAGTTTCAGTACCCTCTTAGGTGAATGGAAAAGGGAAATGAATGCATGTATCCCCTTAGATCATACTGCTGTATGTATCTGTTAAGTTTATCCAGATAGTTCTCAAAAGGCGTTCCTTGATTACAGCCTCGTCAGTTGTTCATCAATGATCATGGTCAGATCAATTAATTTTAATATTTATGTATTGTTGTAAGCAAAGTTTCACTTTTCCTAAATCAAGTTTCAGCTGGGCATCATGAATATATGAATCTCCATGTCTCGCGATATGGAAGTAAGGCCTGTTGTAAAATTTTTGAAAGCAGGTAGATGGTGAAGGATCTTAGGGTTTGTTTACACCACATGAGGTATGTATTAGAAGTCACAGGCTAGCTCCGAATGTGCTGGTCTGTCTATATTAGAAGTTGCATTACTGCACAGAAATACGGGTTCAGGTCCTGGGAATAGTATCAAGAGTGGATTTGCAAGAGGAGGAACTAAGTGGGTTGCCCATAACACTGTCTGGTGCTATGCTCGTTGCTATTCATGTAATGCAGTAATAGGCGTGTGTCTGTGCGCAGCCACAGACCTGTTTCACACAGTTTGGCACTATGTCTACTCCTGTGTATATCCAGGTGAAAACAAAACTATGCTCAGACAAATTAACCTTGCCTCACAGCAAAGCAGTCTAGCACAATGCAGTCACAGTTAGTGACTGAGCTCCTTAGTTCAGAGCTCTCTCAGATACCATCTCTGTTTCTGCGCAGTCCTCCACCACATTCCTCTGGCACACTCTAAGCTTCTCTCAGTTGGATTTGGACTCTTAAACCACTTTGGTGCATCTGAAAAATGTATTCAAGACAAACAAATCTTTGTGAAATACCTTGGTTTTTTTTATTCTGAACTGTTGACCACCAACTCCAAATTTCTGGAAAAGCGAATAACCTGTCCGCTGGTTATTTTCCCCTTGAAGGCTTTATTCAAGATGGTTTCCGTTTTTTTAGAAAGATCCCTTCAAGTACATGCCTAGATCTTGGTGAGTTCATAATGGCTTAGGTTTACCTTGAAGCCAAGCATGTGTGTAGTGCTTCCTTGAAGAGGAATCCCAAAGATCTGATCTTCCATTGCTTAGTACCTCCTGTATAACTTTCCATATTTGTGCCATTCTGAATGGTGCAGAGCTGTGAGAGGAGCAAGTCTTGCATGAAGCTTGATGTTTCTCAGCACTGCAGACAACAGCAGTACAGCTTTCCCTCAAGAGTTGCCTTTTGGAGCAGCCTTATCTACAAGTGGGTGCTGGTTTCCTGGGCAGGGCACTTGAGCTTGCTGACAAAGCTCCCTACTTCTCCGGGACTAATACTATCTGCTCCATGACCTCAGAACTGGGCTGGGAAAAGCGGTTTGGTTGGCCTGTGCCCTGACCAGCTAAAATGCTATGTTGTTTTTATTGAATGTGGATGTTTTGGTATTTGTTTTAACATCTGGGCTGGTCCAGATTTAAATGTGCCCAAACATGGGATTTCCTGCTCTTCCCAGGAAGACCCTTCTAGTTTAAGAAACTGATTTAAATCATTTCTTCTATTTGAAAAAGTTCTTCTGATCTTTTAACTGTTATCTTGGTTTGAATCAAGCCAACATGGTAACTGGTGCCTTGTGAGGCAGGGAAGGGGAACAGCAAAGCTGCTCTGTGAGTCCCAGAGAACCAAAAGGGAAGCCAAAAGTTCCACTAATTTCCACTGCTTCCCTTACCACACTAACACTCCAGTATACTTACCTGCACCACTGCGATGGCAATGTGTTAGTTATTCTTGTCCAAAGAAATACAGAGAATCAGAAGGAAACATAGCAGGTTTTTTTCATGGTTTGTTGTTGGTATTTAGCAAATGATGAATAGAACAAGAAACAAATCAAACAGCTCAGACTGAACTGGATTCCAAGTTTGATCCAAGTATTCATTTTAAAGAAAACAAGCTTTCTAAAGGCACTATTTCTTGTGGATTTGTTTTTATTATATCATTCTTGAACCTATCAGGAAGCGACTATAAGTTTTCCTGTTTATTTTCTGAGTGATATATAGAGTTTTCTGAGAAACCAGAAAATTTAAAAAACATTATTTCAGTCTAATAGGTCCTAATCAACTTGAGGAAGGCCCACACAGACCACAAAATGTTGTCCTTTTGACACTTGACCGGTTTTGGTCAGTGTTCGATTTAGGTGGAATCCTATCCGCTGGTTCCCGTGAAAGCCAAAGAAGGCTGAGGGCTGAGTGTAGCTTAGGCCAGGGTGGGCAAAATAAATCTACAAAGTTGGATTGAAAATTCAATGACTGACTCTTTTATGGGCAGAAAAGATATTTTCTGCTTATAGATGACTAGAGAAAGCAGCTTTAATACATTTCTTTCTTGAACCATGCTCAAAAGTGGAAAAAAAGTAATTGAGGCAATATTTCAAACCTGAGAAGGGTTTTTTGAATACTTCTTATTTTTAATCCATTGGCATAATTATCTTCCAACTTGTGCAGATTCTTCTTGTATTTTGTCATCCACAATCACAATATTTAGGTAAAACCAGCAAGGACAGAAGGACAGGTCTGAACTCAGCTCAGTTTCAGCATTTACTAAAGCTATAAATTGCCCAGCTGTTCTCCATCATAGTGACAGGCCAAACCAAATCTTTAGATCTTGACGTATTTGGTGCTGTGGGGAAGTTCAGATTAAGGTGTTGTAATCTTGTGCTGAGATACTGAAAACCTGTGTAGGGAATGTTCTTCTTTTTGTTACATTCGTTGTATAAAATGTCACACTTAAGTTTAAGAATCCTTTGCATTGAGTCTTGGTTTGTTTGTTTGTTTGTTCCTTTTTGGAATTCATAGAAGGAAAGTTGAGTGAGAGCGCTTGGAATATTTGAGAAATCCTGAAGAGAAGAATAGTCACCCAAAATACAATTAGTTAGGTGACATTTTATCTAAGTGTCATGAATTAATTATTATATATGGAATGAAGCTCCTGCTTGACTCAGGAAAATATTCTCCTGTTGCTGACCTGCTATGTGACTTCTTTGCAGCCATCTGGATTGAACATCAATTGATCAATTTAACTTTACAAACAAACCCACAGGATATTAAAATTTTCTTGAATTCTGTTATTTACAGGCAGAAATTCATGTATGTATGTGTGTGTGTCCAAAGGACAGCCATAGTTATTACCAGACTAGCATATCTCCTAGGAAAAAAGTCAGGAAAAGCAAACAGAAGCTCTGCTACTCAGTGAGTGAGTTGCTATCCTTTTGGATGAGAGAGAGCCACTTAGTCAGCAAAGATTCCCTGACGCATTTCACAAGAGCAGAAGTGTATGTTACAGATCCCGTCCTGATTCCTGTTTCCGTCAATGTATTCCAACTCCTGAAAGCCAGGAAGTTTAAACAGAATAAGCTGTTTCTCTCCCACACTGCTGTGTTTCATTACAATGCTGTGCTTTTTAAAAGCAGGTTTACCATGCTTTCATTTACCTAGCAAAATTTATTCCAGTTTTGCAAGTGGATTTATAAAGTTTTTCAAATGTATGAGGACTGTGGGATAAAAGATACTTCATTAATGCAGCAATAGAGATTAACACAAAAATATTGTTAACATGGCTGTCCAAGTTAATGATTTTAGAAGCTTTACTGACTGGGAGTGAAGTGCTGGGAGTTGAGCACTGAGCTTTCTCACACTTCTTTGTGCACATCAGCCCCTAGGAATAGACTCTGGCAGCATTATTTTTAGCTTCAGCATGGTGGTTAACTGAAGTGCTGAGTTCTGCAGGTCCTCCTGTGATAGCAGGAGCTAATGAAGCTGCTCTATTTTAAAGAGCTTCTTAATCTATGTTAATACAGAAAAGATTATTATGGAAGCAATAATAATCATAGAGAAATTGATAATGACTAGAAATCAATGTCTGGCTTGTTAATTATAAAGCTTTTACTATAAAAAGAAATCATTTAGCAACTGCAATTAACCAGTTAGGAAGAATTTTTATTAGAAACTTCATTTAATAGGTCTTGTGGTTTTTAATGTAGTGGCTGAACCATCACTATTTTTACTCTAAATCCCATCTGTATTTTGACAGATGAGATCCAAGGCCAAGTGAAGATGAAGAATTCTGTATTCTTGTCTAATAGAACAAGATATTTTTGTTTTCATGTGCAGTCATTTGCCAAGACACGTGGGTTGCCACCTTCTCTGCTTAGCAAGGGTACAGCTCCCATAAGACATGAGTGCTTTTCCTTCCCAAGGAGGCTGGGTCTAATGCCACTGAAGACCCAAGAGAAAGGAGCACCAGGGGCAGCCAAGTTCCCCAAACTCCCAGTAAATAATTCAAATAAAGTAAATGGAGGCTGAGCTTCAGGGCCAGTTTGTGTAGGTAAATGAATCTCTAACCCCCTCTCCCCCCTTTTTTGGCAAAGAACGAATAGGCTGTTACTATTCTTCAGTGCTGACGAAGCTCTGCATGCCCCACAGCTGATCTAGTTTCTTCAGCCGCACTATTTGGTCTAGGAAAAGGTATTATTTACCTTAAGTTTTCCCATATTCACATCCTTAGAACAGCAAAGCAGTAATAACACCTACTGGCTTTTGAAATGGCTTTGACTGTTTATGCTACAAACACAAAAAGCTGATCAGATTTACTTGATTTCTGTAATTGTACATATCATTTTAATCACATACGAGTTCCTTTTCCAAACTTCTCTGAGTTGGTTTATACTGTTACTCTGGAAAATTTCAGTTTTGACATGGAGTTTACATACAGTGAGATGAAACGTAGAACTGTTGCTTTGTTTTGGCTCTTGGGGTTTCTTAAAATCTCCAGGCTAACAAAATTAAGCTGGAAGGAGTCGTGTTGGGCTGAAAGCATCGAAATAGGCGGCATGGAAACTGAAACTACCTGCTATAACATAGCTTTCATCATTTTGAATTACTGCTGTGCTTTGTCCTCCAACCCTGCATCTCTGGTTAGATCAGATCCAAGCTTGCCTGAAGTTTTAGTTTGTTCCAGAATAATCCATGAGAACTTGAAGGAGATAGGGGCTACATTTGAAATGCCCGTGGTCATCAGGACTTTAGATCCAATTCAGTCTCCTACAAACAATAACGCTCTTGAACAGAGGCTGAATATATCATACTGTAAACACTGCTGAATTGGATGCTATATGTGATAGATAGCATACCCACAAAACATCCAGGCACTGTTATAGCTGGCAAAGTTTTAGAATATGCAGCCGTGTTCTGAATGTCTGACTGCATTTCAGGGTGCCAACAAAGGATGCTTCTGCTTTGCAACTGCAAAATCTTCATGGGGTACAAACTGTTGGGATTCTAACTGAAGCTATTCATGCAACCCTGTTATCTCTATAACCTAAATTTAAAGATATGATTCTACTTTACACCTTTGGGTTGATTAGTTCAGCTTGCAAATGTACTGAATTTTGTAGCTTAGGCCCCTAAGTTCAAGTTTTGGAAGTATGCTGGGTATGCTTACATTAAGCCAGGAAATACTGGACTTGTATTATTTCCCTCCAGGGCTGTCTGCTTAGTAGTGTAAGAGTCATATTACAGCACTGAAAAATAAAGACAACCTGCAATGTGGAGCAAAGCTAAATTTATAAAAAGCCCGTACACTTTATCTAGGATTTCCAGGTGCTTTATGACTCATTAATTTTTTTTTTGAGCAGCTAGTCACTTTTATTTACCCAAGAGATCCATGTAATGAATTGGTGTAAGTGTCAAAACTTAGTTTTCTGATAAACAAATGGATGAGAGAATCTATGAGATTCCTGCAGAAAAAGAAATTGCAATATGTGTGTAGGAGTCTGATTAAGAAAGTTAATGCTAAAGGGGTTCTTGCTTATCTACTGAAGCTCTGAGAAATGTTTGTGATGAAACAAGAAGCTACATGAAACATGCCTGGGTTTTCATTTTCATCTGTAACTTGAAATTCACGTCAGGTCTCACAAAAGGTTCATGAACCTCTCAAGGAATATGGTCTGGGGTTTTATTTTATTACTGGCACTTTTTGAAGAAAAAAATACAAAAAAGAAAGTAATTCAATAAGCAAGGCACTTGTGTAAGTGCAACAATTATTATCTCATGCAGAAAAAGAGAGACAAATACATGTCTGTTACTTTGGGCTCTCAGCCTTTGGTTTGTATTTTTTCTTTTTTTTTAAAAAAAAGGCTGTCTATGTTGTTACCAAGATTTTCTTTGAGTGATGCTATACCATTAATATATTCATGTTTCAGTTGTTTTTCTCGAGCTAGAGCATATTTCTAAGTATAAATATTTGCCCCTGTCTGAATCTGATGTTTTAGAATAAGTAGCTGAATTAAATCTTCCAGGTAACACCAACAGTGTATGGATTTATATATCTGTTCAATAAAAAGATACTCAGCCTTCAGAGAAGGGAAATCTGACATACTCCTATTTTCTGCAAAACATTTGAAAGTATTGAGCCAACAGCCTTAGTAAGCCTACTTATAGCAAC
The DNA here is from genome assembly GCF_036417845.1 of Apteryx mantelli. Taxonomy (NCBI): domain Eukaryota; kingdom Metazoa; phylum Chordata; class Aves; order Apterygiformes; family Apterygidae; genus Apteryx; species Apteryx mantelli. Next base: position 150,283,889 of record NC_089978.1, on the reverse strand, counting down.
CCCAAACTGAAATTCAGTTTCATGTCAGATTGTTCTAATGTGCACTTCAGTAGTTTATTTCATGATTTTTTTTTTTTGTATCTGAAAACAGAAGAAACACAGAACCAAATTCTAAGCTGTCATACTGGTGAAAGTAGTGGTATTACTCCTAATTTACAGTGTTCTGAATGAATAAAGCATAGTGCTTGTGTCTTTTTTTTTCCTCAGCTGTTGCTCCAAAGAAAGCATTCAGCTAGCCCAGTGCTTCTGATGAATTTGGATCTGTGATAGTTTATGTAAACTGTGTCATGGTGTGCTTATTGTGATGTTTACTATCAAAAGATACTGCTTTAATTCTGCAGAAGCCTATCTGCAAAAACTGGCAGAAAAGTATTTAAAATTGTTTCAAATCATGCATCTTTCAGAAGACTCAGGAGCTTATCTGGGTAGGTCCTGAAAAATTAATAAATAATTTGTGTCAGTTTTCAGTGTGGGTGATGCTATGAAACATGGAGGCAAAAGCAAAATGACTACTGGACTGAGGGTCTGAAAGGGATATGTATTAAACTGGGTTGGAAGCACATGTAATATTCTCAGGCTAGCGGGACTAGATAATCGCCATCCCAAAATTCTGTAGGAAATAGTATGTGACAGAGCAGGTCCAGCAGAAAGAAGTTTTAATACATTCTTTGAGCCAGCAGTGGTACCATCTGACTAGGAAACAGCAAATGTAATATTCATACTGGGAAGGATTATGACGGGACAATGCCAGCATCATTAGCTTTGAAGATTTTCCCTGTCTTTGGCCAACCTACAAGTCTGGTTTGGACCAGACTGGGAGAAAGCCTGCCAGCAGAGAACAGTAGACCCTAATGGGACTAAAGGGACCATCCTTCAGTAGAAGAGACGTTGTCCCCTCTTTGGGGAGCAAAAATCTGAAAAAGCTGAGGCTTCAGGCATCAAGATATGATGAGGCTTTGTAAACTAGGTATTTTTGAGAATCGCTTTTTGTTTCTACATAAATTTATCCCTATTACATTTGTTATTACAAGAAAAAAAAAATCCCAAACCCTAAATCTCTTAGATTTAGGAAGACTCTTTTTTTCACTGTATATAGTTATTAAAACTCCCCAAAAGGAAGAACCACAAGTGCTCAGACTCTTTCAGTCAGGCAGAATAACAACAGTAATCCTTGGAGTGTGGTAGCCCAGGCCCTAGTCTTAAAGAGGAGAGCTGCAAGTGCTGCTGCCAAGAGATGTGCTCAGGGATGGGAAGGGAAGCAGTGGGGAAAGGATTCCTGCTGCCTCGACAGTACTGAGTGCAGGGGTGCAACCAGGAGCTGATGGCTCTTCACACCACCAACCACACTAGCTTTCTGCTGCACTGCAGCAGGTTGTCTTAGAGCAGCACCCATGAGACTAGTTTCATGGATGTTATGGTATACAAGAGGAAGATTGACTTGGGAGTTGAAAATGTGCCAGGCCAGGGCAGAGGAGCTTCATCTCTGTTGCTTTCCTTGGAACATTGTATATGCTATTGAGGTAGTTGCTGCACAGAGAAATTTTTTAGTGTATTTATGCTGACATAATCCTCTCTCTGGATATCCTTATTCTGATGTAGCAGTCTCCACCTGGAATCTTACCTACTGGTACAACCCCTAAACAAGACCCTAGTCTGTAATGTGCCCTGGTTACCCATCTATGAAATGAGGATTATAGCACTTCCATCCCTCACCAAGATGTTGTAAGGATTAAATGCATTACAGGCTCTGAGGCACTCAAGTAATGTAATGTAGTCCTAGATGTACAATACAGTACAGAGGAGTAAAAATGTGTGCTTGTGTAAATCGTAGCCCTGGCACAGGACGTGTCAAATTCATGTGATACAATCAATTGAGCTTGGATCAGTCTTAGTCACCAGTGGTCCTGTGTGTGCTAGCTCATTTCATGAGACTTCTTTGAGCTTTGAATCTTTGTCCAGAGTTTGGCAGGGGGGAGGTTGTGCAGCAGGGAGGAGAAGGCAGAAACAAGGTTGGAATTGGTTTCCACTTGTATCTGATGCATTTATTTTAATGCTTAGAGAGGGTAATAGAGACAGAGTGAGTGGAAAAACTCCCTTTTAGACTGGCAGATGAACTGTAAGAAACTGTAAGGAACTGGAAGAAACCAACAAAACAGAGGGATATTCTAAGAACACAAGTAAGTCATAGTGACTGAGAGGATTTCCAGTCCTTTGGATACCGTTGTAAAAAGTTTCACAAAGGAACTCCAGTAATTCAAGCTGCTTAAGTTTGGAAGAGATACCGTAGACCACAGAGATAACAATGTGTATCCCTGGGGGCCCTGGCTGAACAGGCCACTAGCAAACAGATCCAAAAGATAGTGAATACTATTTTTCTGATAGTAACAACATTGAAAGAAAGGGAAGAGATTTCTTCTTCTTTCTGTAAGGTGAGACAACAGTCCAGGACCTTAGGATTTGAGGGGCCAAAGAAACAAGAAGGAAGATTGGAAGGAAAAAGAAATTGGTTTGCAGAATGGACAGAGAAAAGGTCAAATAAAACCCTTCTATACAGAGCATCCTCCAAAAACAAAAGGACTGTTTGTTGCTCTCTGCAAAGCCCTCACCATGAGATCACAACATGGTTATCCATAATAATCTCTTCTAATAGATCAAGTTTGGTAACATGGAGGCTGGTCAAATATGCTCCTGAGATGTTGGCTGAAGAGCACCGATTCTTGGGAAGCAGTTGTTGTGCACTGCTGTGGTGCTATAGAGTGAGGTTGCAGTGCATGACTGGGATGTTATTTGGCCGTCCTCCTGGGTATGTACTCTAGGACCCTATGTAGAATCATGAACGCTAAAAATGCACTTCAGAATGGCTTGGTGGTTCAGCAGTAGCTCACAAACTGTTTTAATTTGCCTGCACCTAGGTCTCAAACATCTTTTTTTTTTTTTTTTTTAAGATTTGAATCTTAGTAGGTGCCATGTGCAAGAACTGCCCACTTTGAATGAAAAAGACTGCTCAGATTTGATTGGCAGTTCCTTAAAAGATATGCAGCTCACAAGGTTCATTGCTAAACAGAAGGTCAACTTAAAAGGCAGCTTACACTTAGAAAAGCGAATGTGTATAAATGAATGTGTTGCATCTTCATTTTAGTCTCTGCAACAAATTTACATATTTCCTACAGTAAAACAGTTTATTTGTCACAAGTCTAAAATAGAGTGGCTAAAATAAGATTTTCCCATATTGCTGTGTTCTGGATCTTTACTAATACCCTTGTATTAGTATATAGAGATAAAGATATGAATATGATATATCGCCTTTTCAAGATATACATTTAAATTAGAACAATATAAATATAATACCATTAGGTGGACCTAAAAGCCTGAATGTCCATCATATTGTTAGAATTCTGTCTTGGTTAAATTATGCTTCCATGTTGGTCAGTACTTGGTCAGAAGAGTAAATATACTTCAACAGAATAATTTGGGTATGTAAACAGTATGCAATGGTTGACCTTTAATCTTCAAAACTGGTGGGTCCTACCCGTGAGGAGGATGTGGCCCTTGAGCAGGAGGAGTGCACAGTAATAATCTGAAGTACAGACCTAAAACTGGGAGAAAAGAACTAGAGACAGATGGGAAAGTAGTAGCACATACCTCTTTAATTCAGCTTACTCTTCTGTGACATTACTCCACAGGACTTAATCTGGATTTAGTACTTTTCCCTTGGTTTAAGGTATTGGTGTGATTAAGGACGTGATGGTGGAATTTTGTTTTTAGTATTTAAAAATGTTGAGCAAGGGCTATCAGAGAAAAGAAAAATTTGTGAGGCACTTAGGCAACAGGAGCATACAAATAAGCCGCCTTTGCCCCATTCAGTGATCTCAGTGGAGCAAAAGATGCAAAAGAAGTAAACACAGCTCCCGGAGGAGGCCTAAACCTTTACAGTCTCCTGGGCTTTCCTTAAAGCCTCATTTTCTTCAGCTGTCTATTCCTATTTAGATATTTTCTCATCTAGTTCTGATCTGTGTAAATAAAATTTCTGTCTTTGCTTTGCTTCTTTTTGTATTGTTTCTGTGAAAATGGAAAGTCCATTTAAATTCACTGCTATGCTGGAACTCGCCTCCTGCTGGGGAAGCTGAATGCTAGGGCTCAGAGCTCCTGCTTGTGTTGAACTTTGCATATAATCTTTTTAAATGGAGGTTTGAAGAGAGGGACTTACTTCTGAAGGGTTTGCAAGAGCGGGGGAAAGCATTGCAGAATGCTAACAAAGGGGAGGGCACATTGTTTAGAACAGTGGCAGGGTTTAGTGGTGTTCCCCATTCCTTTTCAGCAGCATCGTATAGTGTGGCAGTGGTTATTTTGTATTATATGGAGGTTTTAGCCCTAAGGTTTTTCCCACCTGGAAAGTCGAACCAGCAAGATTCAGTTTGGATGAGGGGTGTGTGAAGGGGGAGATTTCTCAGGCTGCCATTTTTGGAAGCCTTTGAGAGTGTGCAGCCAGTGCCCTTTGGGACCCTTTGCCATTCAAGTGGGCGTAGTGTGCACCTGCACAACCACTCCTACCCTCCTGCAGAAATGTGAATCAGTGTTCTTAAACAGTTTGTTCTGCACATCAGAAGTGGTTTTGTTTCAGCTTATTGTGAAAAGATTTCAATAAGCGCAATGATAAGAATGTATTTAATATGAACTCTTGAGTTGAAAGTTATATATTTTTCTATGCATATTGTACTAGCTATGATAGCAAATAAGAGACTTCAGAAAGGTGCTTGTGTCTGTGTTTATATGTTTCTGTGATTGCACATTATTGTGGGCACTGAAAATGGAAGCATCAGAACAGATGATGTTTTAGCCTCTGCAGATCTGATGATGCAATAGTGTCAAACTTGCTTTATAGGCTGCATTTATGAGTATGCTGAAAATTAACCTTTATCCTGCTAAAACATACTCTCTGCAACTCTAAATTAGAAGAAGAGACAGATTAATGAGGTGAAACATTAACTCTGGAGTTTTGAGAATCACTAGCCACGGACATGTTTGTTCTTTTAAAACCAACATTTTCATTCTATCAGTGGCAAAGAAAATCTTCGTCCTTATTGCAATACTGAAGATGGGAGCTTTTATTCAAATTGAGCACTGCAAGTTCTTAAAAGATGGATTTTATCCACAGGCAGGTGGAGGCGAAGGCCCCTTTGCTACCCTGTTCAGAGTTCTCCCATGGCTATGGGCACTTAGCGAAAAAAAAAAAAGTATAAATTATTTTCCCCCTTGTTAAAATTTCCTTTCTTTTTGCAATGATCTGTTTGTTTGTAAGCTCTCCGCGAGGAGATGCGTGTTGTAGCAGTGAGGGAAAACCGACTTTTTCATCCACGACCGTGATTAGCCTCGTCCGCAGGGCTGCCGGGCTGCGCCGCGCCGCGCTCCGCTGCGCTCCGCCAGGGGGCGCCCGGGGGCCGCCGCCGGGGCCGCGCCGCGCCGCGCCGCGGGGGGGGGCCGCCTCGAAAGGCGAAACTTCCCTTTTCTGCCGCTCTGACATGAGGGGGAGGAGTTATTCTTTGCTGGGAAAGGGGCTGCGGCTGTTGCTACGGCAACTCTGGGAAAATGGCAACAGTAGTTGGGGGGGGGGGAATGGTACCCCAAAGCATTTGGGTTTGACGGCAGAGAAGGACGAGCTCCGGGCTGGCCCCGCCGCGCTTGCAGGGAGCTGGCACAGACAGTGCCTGCTCGTGCAGGAGCCCTTGCTTGAAACGGCTGGGCAGGGCAGCCAGGCTGGGACACCGGTTCTCCCAAGGGTCAACTTTCCGTGCCAGCACTTTGTAAACTTTGGGTTGAAGTCTGTGGAGGTTTTGCTGGCTTGCTTTTTTCAGGTTTACAGGCCAAAACATGCCCCTAAAACAATTACAGTTTTCGCAATTGTTTCATCTGTAGAAGTCTTTGTGCTGATATTTTTGCATAAATTCTAGTTTGCATTAAATTTTGGATTCCTGAGCTTTTTGCCTTTCAGCTGGCATTTAAATCAGGTACTCGGTCCCCAGAGTCACGTCCTACTCCCTTCCCTCTCCCCACCACCCCCAAAAAAACCCAAAATCAAAACCCCGGGTTTCATTCACATTGTTTACTAGGAACAGTTCGTGGCTTATGTTATGGTGTTGCCTGAATCGTGTCCAGACTTCTTCAGGCACTGCTGTGTGGTGTAAGCCAACGGTGCTGCAAGGCGGTTTCAAGGACTGCAGACCGCTGCCAGAGCCTTGGCCCTGGTTTGTTTGCAAGTACAGACATGGTTACTGAGCCTGCTGGTAAGCCATCTCCAGGGAAGTCACTGGCCATTTATTGTGCAAACCTTAGCTCGTAATTAATTAGTGAAATATTTCAGTAGCTTATCTCAAGGGAGTGATAAACATGTACTTTCTGTAAGCGTCTGTATGATAACAAAGGAAATATATATAGCCTGGTTTCACCTGAAGCATGTACTGAGGTTTCTCCAAAGCATCATGAAACTCTTAACCTGGGCAGAGTTTGGATTGCCGCTGAACCACCAAATCAGCGAGTTCTTTCTGATTTTCATTTTCATTACAGCTCTGCTTCCATAAATGTTTAGGTTGTTGTTCGGCTCGGTTACATGGATGTCAGTGGATGTGTTCCAGCATACAATTAGGTGTGAGAGCAGAATCAGCCCTCTGGACTAGTAAATCTTTTAACTGATGTGAATTTCCAGTATGTTTAGGATTCACCATAAGTATACGATATGAAGTGCTAGTGAGCATTTTCATGCGTGAAAAGTGTTAGGTAAGATATTCAGATGCCTCAAATTGTACCCGGTACTGTTTCATTTTGTGTCATGGAATAATTGAAAATGTCAGCGACGTGAAGGCAAAATTAAACAATAAATACCGATAGATAATGTGGGAAGTCAGGACATCTAGGGAATAACAACTTTTTTTAAAGATATACATTTTTTCTAGTTAATCTACCCAGGAGATGTGAATATACCTCATTTTTATTAGATTTCCTTTTCTTTAATTCTTTTTTCTGTTACAATGTTTTTGTTTCTGTCAGGAGAGCTAAGATGTAATTTGCCTTATATATAGACAAATGTATATACAGCAGAGAGAAAGAGAGTATGTTTAAATGTGGCCAATATTAAGTGCCTATCTAAGAAGGAGGAAGAAAACCTTATCAGTTTTACCAGTGACACCCCCTCTTTCAAAATGAAAAATACAGATAAGTGTTTTCAAAGCAGCCTACGGGTGCTGTGCACACAACTCTTGAAAGGCAATTTCTCCTGTTAGTTGTTAAGGGAATTCTGTCAGCTATAGATCTTAGTTTCACTTCTAGAGTTTGTAAAACAAGTCGTATGGCAGGCCCGGTATTTTTGTGTGCCTGAATTGGACCACATTAAGTGGTATTCTTTATTTTGTTTGTTTGTTTTCCTCTGTCCATATTGTTTGGTCCAAAATTTCCCTGAGTAGGAAATGTGTGGGTCCATTTCACTCTTGTTTCCAGAGCACTTTGTGATCTTGCTATCTACTCAGTTACCCAAATTCTTTTTTGTGGATTTTGAACACTAGAGAACTGAAAGGTAGGAACAAAAGCATTGAAACAGTACAGGGATATCTAAGAGTTTTTCTTTGAATTGAATTGTATTTTGTTCCTTTTAAGACATGAATCATTTATATTCATAATAATTTGGAAGAATAACCACACTTCTTGCTCTTCTCTTTCTTTAGACCTCAAAGTTATTTAACAGAATTCAGTGAAGTGCTAAAAAGACTGAAGGACTAAATATTAAAAGTATAAATATACAAAAGATATTTGCCAAAATATTTGTGTTAGTGTTCTTGGAAGCTAACAGCCCTCATGAACTGCACCAGGAATACAAGTTGTATAACTAGCATATTCCAACCTCCAAATGTCTTTCATGTCAATATGAGAGATACCATCAAGCACTTTGAAAGCACCAACCTATTTATAAAGATACCATCAAAAAACTTGCCTGATGCAGCTGACTTATGAATCAATTATCTGGACTTCACCAGTGATATACCTGTTCTGAATTTTAGAGCCATATGTTTAGAGCAACACCATACACAGATAGGCTATTCAGCATCCCAGCAGGGTTCTTATCTTCATGTATAGGCCTGTCAAAAAAAAGGGAGAAAAATACCCTTACTGTAGGACCTGTTCCCCAGAAACAGTTTGTTAAGGGGAGAAAAAAAATGTTTGTCGATATCAACTTATTTATAACTGGAGGTAGAAGGAAAAGATTGATCAGGAGTGTGTATGAGATCTGTGCTGACAGCAGACAGTAAATTTAATTTATTTTAAAACTCATCAAGATGATCAGTGAGATCTGTATTAAAAAGTGTTTCTTAAGTGTTTGAATTGCTTAACAGAGAGACAATCTTTTTAGCACAGAATTTAAGCTATTATGTGAAAGTGCAAACAATCCTATGCTGAAGCATATAATTCTGCGGATGTTTCTGTGGACATTAAGGCCCAAGGAAGAGTTTCACAAAGGCAGCTGTCTAAACTGTTACATCTTAGGTTATTTCAGTTCAGGCAGCTGTGTTCCCTTGTCCCCAAGTCCTCCCTCCAGTTCTGGGTACATTGGGGATTTCAGTTTCTTTGTATTAGTGTGCTTATGCTCTGAGATCTGCTACTTCTTTACTGAAGTGGCATTTCAGAGATAGATAAAGGGAGTTTGTTAAGCATTCCCTTATGCCAGTTGCCACTTCTTGCACTGCCCTTACAGCGAGAGGCTCTGAACTAAAGCCATGTAAACAGATAGGCACCTCGTTCTGAGCAGCCTGCAAAATAACGGGCCAGGCAGCTGAGCTTGGGAGTACAAAGTGGCACAGGTTGCTGAAGCAACTTATCCAAGGTCATTCGCTCTCTGCTGCAGTTTAATTTGTTTACTTCTCTGAGGAGATTACAGTGTTGAGCTGTTGAATTAAGTATTAACATTTTCCGAGTTCTCATGGGAAGTCTAAGCTGTTACACACCAGCAACTAGAAGTGACAAAGCTGGCACATCACACCAGCCCACAGGAATCCACTCATGTTACTTTCTGTAAGACTCAGATTTGCACTGCAGTTAATCAGTCAGAAAAAATCCTGCCACGTTAGATGACACTACTAGTGTTCCTAGCGGGCATAAAGAACACCTCAGAAGAAGAGAGTAAGATTGTATGGATAGTTTGCCAGTGAACTTACACAAATATGACAAATTTTAGATTGGAATTTCATATATGACATTAAGCTATATTTTTCTAAAGTTACTAGAGATTATGATTACACAGTTTGAGACAGTCTTTCAGAGGACAGGTGTTTGGTGCTTTGGAAAAATCAAATCTCCTGAAAGGTGTAGCAAGCTACATACCCACCTTCTCTCCTTCCCCTCCCCACCCTGAGGGGAGATAAAAAATAAAATAAAAAAGCCACACTTGGAAGTTGTATCACCAGCTTTCTAAAGATTTGAGTTACTGAGTAGCTTTAATTGGTAACTTTTTGTGTCTTTTTATGACTGGTAACTGTATTTGGGATGGAGGAGAAAAACTGCCTGGAAACAAGCTGTAAATCTAAATTCCTCTTGCAAATATAACACATTACTGCAAATTATAAAATGAATGTAGGCTCACACTTGTAAGTATGAAGATACTGATAATTTGAGGCAATTGACATTGGTTATGGATCAGAATATGTGACTTGGGAGAAGCTCTCTTTTCTCATTCACTAAGTGTTGCCAGCACCCTAAAAGCCGTATTCAATATAGGTGATGATACTGTCCCTGACTGCCCCCACCCCCAAACTAAACAGGAAGATGCCACATGATCCTATATATAACCAAGTCAGTGTTTCTGTTTCGATTACATAAATTCCTACAGTTATGAACCTGAAGGATAACCTCTAAAGGAAAACAAAACAGCAAAAAAGGAAGAATGTAAACATTCTCATCTAGTGATCGTATTGGCATAGGAAATTTATCATTTACATTGGAGTACAATTCTTCCCTCTGGATGGAGATGTTCCATCAAAAAGTGTGTGGAAATTGTGACCATAACTAATCCTCAAAATAGGCTTGATAGGGTCCCCGGGTCATGTTTTGGGCCTTTTTAGAGGGGATTAATGCTAAAATTTATGAATCATTTGTGACATCTGGAAGCCATAAAAGTATGCGTGCTGTATGGGACAGGTTGAGTGCTTTCCTTACACAAGGTGCCTCAGTATCCAAGCTCCATTAAAAGTCAGCAGGAAGCTGTAAGGACTTAGAAAACACCTCTGAATTCTGGCCATTTAAGCATTAATGGATTTAAGGAATTAAATAGCATCAAGCATAGCAAATATTGACCTCTCCTCAGAAAATATTTACCATCTCATTTATTGTTGTATGTCTCCTGCACTAGGATGATATGTTGACATTAGCAGCTATGATTTGCAAGGTGCACTAATGTTCTAAATTGACAAACTCAGCTATTTACTTAAAGACCCCTTGGACTGATTTCTAGATGCTCTGCTCATTGTAAATGCTTCTGCTCCATGTTAAAATGTCACTTTGGTTTTAGGTATTTGTAGTTTTATAGCATAATTTTGAGCCTCATTTATTTTATATTATCAACTTGCCAATTTTGTGAGTAATAACATGGCAAGCTTTCGTATACATAAGGCATGTTTTAACCTGAACATTTCCAAGCCTTGTTTAAAGATACATTGGAAGTAGCTTATAAATTTTGCAAACTGGGAAACTGAGGTATATAGCTGGAAGGGATTCACTCTAATATCTTTTCACAGGAGCTAATCCTACCTTTTCATAAAAGATTTAGGGCCTTAGTCACTTTAAAAGTGGGGTGTTAGGGGTCTGTTTCCTTAGGAGTTCTGAAATACTTATTTCTGTTTAGAATCTGTGTTTTCTGCTTTCCAGAAGCTGGATCTACAGTACAACAGCTATTTCCGTTCTACAGCGTAACAGGTATTTCCCACATCTATTCCTCTGCCATTTGCTAGAGCTCCTAAATATTTCTTCCATAGTTTTTCACTCGTGTAGTTAGAAACCACAAAGAATTCTTCCCATTCGTAGCCCTAGTTTGCTCTGCAAGAGCAGCTTTGTGTTTGAAGTTAAGATAAGCAGATGAGTTCATCATTTACCATTCTTATGTTGTATTTTGGCTCGCCTTTGCCCACTCATTTGTGACACTCTGAGGAAGCTGGAACAAAGAATTAGGAAGAAGGGAAAGAGTCATCTGGCAGAATCTAATCGGACCACTTGCATGTTCCTTTGCTGTGATTTGAAATGAAATGTAGCACGAATGTCAGGTTAGCCTAAATTCTCTTCTCAGTCTATCCTAACTTCAAGAGCCTGTCACTTAAGCTCAAACTATAGATTGTATATCCATTTATTTATGGATGTTCCAGGAACAGTGGTAAAGATGTCATTCATAAAATGCTTTATGTTTTGCATCGTAAGTATTGGCTAATAAAGAAATATACACAAGTCAAGACTTAAAACAGGTATTTACAATAAAGAAATTATCTGGATTTTTCTTCTCTCTGTATCTGTACCAAAGTCCTGAACACAAAAAGGATTCTTTCCCTCAACCTCTCACTAGCTGCCTAGAAAACAGCTGTTTTCTTCTTTAAAGAAAAGTGTTTCCATTAGGCCAAGCTTTTGAAAAGAGTGTTGAAATGACACACACAGACAGAATCAAGCACAAGCTGGTACACAGTGTAATTATGGAGAGCACATGTTTTAATGGTGATAGTCTATTAAGTTTTATAATCTGAAATCAGTGACATTTGCAATAATTATTATTAATAGCCCAGTTCCTTACTAGTATTTAAATGGAGCTTTATGGCTTAACTAACTAAAATAATCAGCTTCCAATGGTGTATTACATTAGCCTAAATCATGGAACAGTTGGTTTTTAAGATGTGCCTTCATTAGCTCTTTTTAACTACTTATTATGCTGTAAATAAGGTAAAAATAACTCAACACTATTACCCTAAATTACTCAGAGGTCACTAATGGAAAGCTCTGCTGAAACCCGGATACAGTTTTCTATGCAATAAAAAGGAAAGACTGTGGCTGTTTGTGACCCTTCATTGAACCTGAGATTATATGAGCTGGTGCACAGCACCTTGACATCAGTCAAGAGATTCTCAGTGATTCCAGCATCTTGGGATCAGGTCTCTCATCACCTAAACCTTGCCTAACACATTCTCTGCATCCTGTGTCACCAAGATGATGTGTGTCATGCTTATTCCTAATTTCCTTATTGCTGGCATCTTTGCCAAGAAGACTGCTGCAGTCATCTGAAACAGAGAACAGAGGATACTAAAAGTAGCAAGAACAATGCAGATGAACAGAGCCTTATGAAAAATGAATACAGTGAAGGAAAAGTTGGAAGACTTTTCTTAGAAACTAGCAGTGGACAGAAGTGCTTGTCTGCTTCATACCTGTTGGGACTTAAGAAATTTTTGCAGTTTTAAATTGTCTGAGGATCCCACAAAACCTCTTTTGAAGTAGGAAGAGCTGATACATATTAGGGAGCCATTGGGAACAGTTTTTCTGAATAAAAAGGTGGCACATTTAGGTTTTTGGGTTTTTTTCTGTAATCATGTTTTTATCAAAGGTTTTCCTAGGAATCCACTTTATTTCTTAATACCTTTACAGACAGCGTTAGCTGGTCTCTTTTAAATAGCTTAAAAGTTTAATTCAAAGTAAAATGTTTTCTCTTTTTTTCTTTCTTTTGCTTCTTTTTCTTTTTTCTAAATGATATACAGCATCCAGAACATTCCTCTTAAAGCACTTTCTTGGTTTGATGTAAGTAGAGAATATCCATTCAAAGAGATTAGAACAGAACCTTTTGTAACAGTAAGTAAAATAAGTCTTAAAAGGTAAGAAACTGACTTTTCAAAGCCACTTCTCTCAAAGGAGTTAATATCCAGCAGGATGCATGAGAACAGCTTATTTTTCTTCACCTTTACTGAACTGGTACTATTTTTATTTTAACTTGTCTGTGTATTTTGCACCTATTTTAAGTGAGTTAAAGGACATCAGCAATTCACAGAAGTAATCCATTTTCAGTCAGGGCATTACTGCTTGTTTTCTCAGCATGTTCTGCTGATCCATCTAAAGAATGGATCTTATCATTGTAAAAATCAATTGATGTGCAAGGTGGTCAGCATTTACCAACAGCAGATAGTTATCACCATTGTAAATACAGAATGTAAAGGAGGTACTCAGAATATATTTTTGTTGGTCTATGTCGGTCTGTTAAATGGCATTTTGTGTTATAGGTGGTTGATGAATGTTAAGATTTGCATTTCTGTTAGCTGTTGCATGCCATAGTGCCTGTTCGTAGCTATGTGCCTGGCACATCTGTCGATTTTGTGCCTTGACCTCCAAGTCTATTACAAAAAATGTGCTGTATACCAAATGTAAGTGAAATAAGACGAGAATATGATTGAAAGACAAATGTCATAGCTGAAGTGAAGGCAGAGTGCTCCTATTGGAATGTTCTTTGAATATCATGCAATAATTAATATTCTAGCTATTTCAGTTTTAACGCTTATAAGACATACTCATTTAGACTATTTTCATCTAAGCTTCTTAACTTTCATTGTTAGTACACTGAAACTCTTTATAAATATCCTTGCAGCAGTGGAAGGGTGCTTTAAAAGAGGAAGAAGTAGTGCATATTCTTTTTGTAGCTGTCACAATACCAGCCACGTCCTCCATGACAGTCCTTAAAGACTTGCCTGTGACTGTCAGCGTGGTCCAACCAGACGGCCCACAGGAAATGTCCTTCTATCTCACTGTCTTTCTTTCAGATGGGCAGAAACTTCCTACTAGTTCAGGCCTTAGAGGCTATGCTATCTCTACTGCAGCTTTGAGAGGTGAGCAAAGGAAGGACATATGTAATAGAGTCAAATGGTTGGAGGGATGTTTTTTGGGGTCATCTAGTCCAACCCCTGCTCAAAGCAAGGCTGCCTTCGAAGTTCGGTCAAGTTGCTCAGAGCCTTATGCAGTCAAGTTTTGAAAATCTCCAAGGATGGAGATTCTGAAACCTCACTGGTAAACCTCTTTCAGTGCCTAACCACTCTTTTTTTTTTCTTTTTGATTTTTTTCTTTTTTCCTTGTATCTAGTTGGAATTTCCCATACTGCAACTTGTGTCTGTTGCCCCATGTCCTTTTGCTGTACACCTCTGAGAAAAGTCTGATTCTGTCTTCTCTGTAGACCCCTGCTGGGCAATTAAATCCCCCATAACCTTTTTTTCTCCAGGCTAAGTAAACCCAGTTGCCTCAGCCTCTCCTGGTACATCATGTGCTTCAGTCCCCTGATCATCTCAGCAGCTCTCTGCTGAACTTACTCCAGCTTGTCAGTATTTCTCCTGCACTGGAGGCACCAAAACAGCAGTTTTCCAGAAGCAGCCACACAAGTGCCAAGTTGGAGGGAATAATCACTTCCTTCAACCTGCTGGCTGTGTTCTTACTAATACAGCCCAGGATGCAGTTGGCCTTCAGAGCTGCAAGAGCACACCACTGATTCATATTCAGCTTGTCCACTAGGACCACCAGCTTCTTTTCTGCAGAATTGCTCTCTAGTCTACTTAGTCCCCAGCCTGTACTGATGCAGGACTTCACATTTGTTTTATTGAAATTCATGAGGTTCCTGTTGGCCCATTTCTCCAGGTTGTCTAGGTCCCTCTGAATGGCAGCCCCACAGTTTCTCAATCCCTGCCCTCAGTTTGGTGTCATCGCAAACTTGCTGAGGGTGCATTCTGTCCCATTGTTGGCATTGTCAATGAAGATGTTAAATAGCATCAGTCCCAGTATCAACCCCTGAGGAATGCCAGTAGAAACCAGTCCCAGTTAGACTTTGAACCATTGATCACTACCCTTTTAGCCTGACCATCCAGCCAGTTTCCCAGCCTCCTTGTAGTCCTCCCGTCCAGTCCATCTCTCCAGTTCAGCTACCAGTGTGCTAAGAGAGATTGTCAAAGGTCTTGGTAATTTATGTGTTGTGCTTCCTGCATCCATGTAGACACACCACAGAAAGCAAGCAGGTTCAAGAAAAATTTAGCATTGGTAAATCTGTACTGGCTGTTCATAGTCACCTGCTTATTCTTCATATGCTTGGAAATGGCTTCCAGTGAGACTTGCTACATAGTCTTTCCTGGGACTGAGGCGGCCACCTCCCTGGTACACCTGCTACTGAGAATAGCTAGGGGGAAGGATCTTAAGGGAAGATCTTACAGCTGCAGAGGCTGTGCCATACTGCCTGAAATATGAAAGCATGTGGAGCTAGCTAAGCAAGATTCAAGTATACAGCTTCCTCATTAGTGAAAGAAATAGTCTAGATATACTGTATATATGAAGTCAACTTATAATAGCCATCTCAAATTGCAAAATAAATATTCTTTAGGGCTACAGTCCATCTGATTTCTCTTGGTCACCTCTTTTCATGTACCAATGGCAAACAAGGAAAATCTGGGGCACCAAGAATTGCAAGTTCTATTCCTAACTTGGCGTTAGACTAGCTAATATGACCTTGGAAGTCCCCGAGGAGTTGCACAGAAGCTACCTTTGGCATTTTCAAAATCCCTGTCTGAATTCAGTAACTTAGACCTATCTCTCCTTTTAAATCTTTCCTTTTACCTCTCTGCTCACACAAGTACCTGTAAAAAGGGAAGATCATTTTGCAGCTGTGAAAAGGAGGAAAGCTGAAAATTTTAATATTGGATAATTAGAAAAATTGCCATCAACAACTGGTTATTTCAGGAGAACCATTTTTTTCACTGCTAAATGTATTATTGATTTCTGGTGTATTTTTTTTCTCCCTTTTCAAAGTACAAAGCCCTTAAATAATTTGAAGTTTTCCCTTATTCCTCAGAATTGCAGCATATGACTGATAACTGCCTTTAGAACTCCTAATAGCTAAATTACAATTATTATGCAAAGACCTACAATAGACAGTTATATGGATTGTTAAATGACTTTGCCTTTTTTGCAAACCATAATCATTTTCCTTTATTAGCTGAAGGATTTCATAATTTAAGGAAGATGAGAACCTATAAGTCACACTTTCAAATAAGGAACATGGATATTGCAAACATTAAATTCTCCCATAAAAATGTTAAGGCATCATTAAACTAGGATCAGATTAATACAATTCAGTTAACTCTAGATAGATATCTCCTGTAATAGGCTGAAACAATACCTAGTGATATAGGATGTATAAGATTTTACTACAACCAATTTATAAACCTATAAAACATACAGGTATCACTCAAAGCCATCATTAATTGCACATGCCTTGTATTAAATCAAGTGAGTTTGTAAGGAGAAATATTCCCTTCCCTTACTGTGTCTCTCTTTCTATTGTTAGCTGCTACCATAGCATCTTACTTCTACCGTAAGTCAGATGAGAGTTTCCTTCTGGTAGAGGTTGACCTGAGAATCTGTGCTTGATTTATCCATCTGCTTAGGTGTCTGAAAGATTTTTAAATGAATTTTCAGGGCATAATTTAGTTCTCACTTGTAGCACTGTAAATCTGGAGTCATTCTGGATTTGCTCCAGAACAACAGCAAGCAGGATTTGAGCCTGAGTTTAGTCCTATTAAAAACAAAGGCTCACATCTCCCCTCTTCAGCTGGACAAAGGAAGGGTGATAGCTGGAGAAAAAGAGGCAATGGGCAGCTGGCTCTGTGCAAGTTCCTTCTAATGCTACAAAGCAGGAGGGATCCTGCTGAGGATCTGGAGCTGGAGGATCTGGAGAAATCGCAGTTTTAGGCAAGCCAGACAGAACTAAATGAGACAAGTGCTTTACGCATCAGTGTGCCTTCCCAGTCCCTTGACTGCATACCTGCTATGAAGAATAAAGCTGAGTTTGGGCTGGTAATGGGCTGGGCTGCTTCTAATGCTTGAACTGCTCATTCAGATCCAGCTTAGACTGGTTATCTTCAATAAGGCCTGTGTGGAATTTGTCTGTGATTTTTTGACAGTAGTTTTGGTCCAATGCATTGCATAGTGAGCAATCGGTGACTGAACAGGTTTGCACAAAATAATTCTTTTGTTTGAGGTGACAGGGAAAAATGCTGGTTAATAGCAGGGGAGTATGTTGCTGGCTCTGATTTTCTTGCGAAGAATTGTCAGAGCTTCTATTACACTAGTGTCTCTCCCATTCTGCATCTAAACATTACATACTCTGTGGTCAAAATGAAAATGTAGATGTTTTGACATCTGTTCTATCTGTTCTTATCTATTATATCTATAGATATAATAGCTACATATATATCTATATAAAAATGTATCTATATATCTGTTCTTATCTATTTGTCCCATGACTTGTGCCTGAAAAGTGCTGGTATGCATATTTATTAGTCTACTTTGACCTCCATTTGGGTATACCCATATCTGAATATGTTAGCGCAGATTTTCAAAAAAAAAAAAAAATCAGATTCATTGCATGTGTGTGCACTTATGTATGCATACAGATAGGAGAGAGAAGGAAATATTTTTCCCACTCCCCTCACATCCACAGGCATGTATCAGTGCATTTTGTTAGAAATAGATCAGGTCATGATAATACACTGTGCTGTACCTGTTCTGTGTATTAGTAATCCAAGTATGTATATACCCTCTGCTACTAAATTGATAATAAGATCCAGAGGTTGAAGCTGGACTGGGAAGGAGATGAGAAAGGAGAAACTAGCTTGCTAAGCTGAACACAGCTGTTGCGGCTCCTAGGAGAGTTACAGCACCAGTATGGAGAAAAGCTTGTTGGAAGCAGTGTTTAATGGCTAGACTAGAAAAGACTGCTTTAACAACTAGCTCTGTGAAACCAGACTGGATCATTCAGGATGCACAGCCCTGGGTATCTGGCTTTTTTAATATAGGCTGAAAGGATGACTAAGTGTGCCCCTGGACACCTAGAGAAACTTAGCACATACACACACAGATAGAATTTGTTTGTAAATCTGTAATAATGATTGAAAATGCAAGCAAATATAAGGAGATGTCAAGCAGTGTAAAAGATGAATATAGATTAGTCTTGTAAACATTTTCCAGTTTTGTCTGAAATAAGTTATGTATGTGACTTAGCTCAGTACTTGCAGTATTCCCTGAGGTCTGTGTAGGATACATCCCAGACTACCTTAGTCATTTACTGAATCATCTAATGCAATTGAATTCTGAGTGACAGCCAAAATTATATGTAGTTAGTAAAAAACGTTGTTCTATTTAATCATATAATTGTACATCCATTTAGCTCACCCCAGCAATCATAAGAACCCTTATGTACAAGTAACTTTATCTGTGTGACTTGCCTTTGACAAGTAGGAAAACTCACTCTGAGGGCATTCTCATGCAGAGAATTTGGAGCATGAGGCCTAGCTATATGCCAGCAAGACACATTTCTAATAATCCATTATTGTGGATGAGAACTTTGTTTAAATTAGGATTTTTGTATGCAGTTGTCTTGTTGCAAAGCAGAAGATGGCTACCCTGGTGATCTCTCATGTGGAAGAAACTATGAAGCAGTTTCTATCCTGTTTTACCAATTTAACTGCAAAAGAAAATAGAACTGTATTTAACTGTATAAGAAAATTTCAGCCTAGATTCCAGTCTAGATTCCCCTTCAGCCATTTCTGAGGAAGCAAGGGCTATTTGAATGCCCTGTCAGTTCATTCTCCTGCTAGAAACTTCTGAACCTGTTAGTACTGGTCAAATTTGAAAGAGGAACTAGAATTTCAGAATGCATTGTGTTCTTCTAAGTTTCGTGCAAATAAGTGAAAACAGCACCAGATTAGCACTCTCAGGGAGGGAAAGGCATTTACAATGCAGCTGTTGCATACACTATGTAGCAGCAGCCAGCTGGTGCATCAGCACATGCACACCTCTGGGCTTCTCATGGCATTGTATGGTCACTGTAGTGCTGTAACAGCTGGAGATGTGATGAGAAACTGGTGTGACTGTGACCTCATATCCATGGTCTAAAGGAAATAGCTCATTGAACAACTTCCATTGTTGTTTAGTTAAACTACCTGTTCAGTGATATATTAGAGCCATTTGGTACAAAATCCTACATTTGCAAAGAGCAGGACACCCAATTGCAGAGCAAGGCATAAGCAACACAGATTTAATGCAGTTCATTTACAAGTAGTGATCTTGGTTCATTCTATCTGGCTGGTAATTGCTATCAGAGTAAGACAGGCAGCGAGCCAGTGTCTTTCCTCATGCACACATTGCTGATACATATTTTCCAGGACAGAAAGCCATCTATTAGTTCAATCACTAGCTTGGGACTCAGAAGACCTGATTTAACTTTCTGCTCCACCTTAGACCTTTTGAGTTACCATAGGCAAGACATTTAAAATATGTCTAAGCTGCAGACTGCAGTGAAGCATCAAGATCTGCTAGTTAGTTTTTAATGAGCTAGCTAGGAAGCAGTCTGTGGCAGTACTTGGTTAACTTGCCTTGGCTACTTTTCAGTCCATCCATTAATTTAACATGTGATGGTTGGATTTCAGGGTGTTTCATGAAGTTCAGTAAGGATCAAATATAATCCAGCTTCCTGATCAATCATATGAAATAAATTTAGCATTAAGTGACCCCAGTGGTCAGCCCAAGTTAGATGTTAATTGTCTAACCATAGGGGTTCAATTGACTTTATAAAGTAGGACAGAAGGGCCCTGTAGGGCCAAAGAAGGGCAACATAGCTAGCAAAGAGCCCCAAGAGGCCATATTTGGAACATGAGTCATTTAACCTAACTTTAGAGATCTCCAATCCTAATTATCTTTATAGCTGGAGAACAACTTAATACCTTTTTGGTACATGCTCCATCTAGCTTATTCCAGAGATCTCCTTGATGTCATAAATTGTTTGCTAGAAAGGCATCTAGTTGAGATGAGAATCTAGAAGTAGACTGCAATATTTGTCCAGGTGAATCCCATCCTCAGAGTCTTTCCAGTAAGTGACCTCACTCATTTAAAGATTGCCCCAGTATATCTGCACAACATATTACAGACAAGAAGTGAAACACTCTTCCCTAACTGTGCCTTAACTCTCTGCCGTGTCTCCAAGAAGGTGTTCTAGGGCTAGATGTCTTAAGGAAGTGGTAGAAAGACCAGGTGGAGGCAAGACCTCTTATCCACATGAACAGGTATAGTTAGGAAAATGATAGAAGCTTGTAGGCCCTTCTTGAGGATATTAATATGCATGGACAGTATGTTAACAGGAAACCTTTCAGCATCTTAGACAAGATAACTGAACTTTATTTCAGCAAAACAGTTGAGCTCAAAAGTGCCAGTCCTGAGAAAAGATAAACCTTATAAACATTTATACTTTTATTAGTAACAATACTGTCAGTTGAAGCCTATGAAACTTCATATTTTTAAGCTCAGCATAATGGATAGCAGAACTGTTGTATTGGAAAGAAGGGGAGTTTTCACCTGTACTTTGTGATCAGTTGTCTTGGGTTTATATCATTGATGTTTCAACCTGAGACGAAACTAAAATGTTTCATTGCTCACTGAAGAGGATGAAGTGTGAGCAAAGAACCACGAGAGGGAGCTATTGGAAACTGTAAAGCTGACATTTTTCTCCTCATTAAGCGGCATGTTATGTTTAAAAGGCTCTCTGCTAAAGGTTGTAAAACATTCAGAGGATTACAGCATCTTTAAAATAAAGTTTTTCTGGGAGGGAATCCACCTAAAGGCTTATCAAACACTTAAAAAAAATTGTGTTGAAGTCAATTTAAAAAGTTGTGCCTTTTAAAAATTAACTCTTAATTAGATTTAGATACCACAGTACCTACAGTTTAAAGGTCTAATGCTTAAATTTCTACTTTCTTTGTATTGTTTTCAAGCAATAAAATGTATAATAGAGTTGTGATGTCATTTTGCTGTTGAATAGGAACATAACAGTGTATGGGAGGACAGATCTGCTTAGGTCATTTGGTTCAAGCCCCATGGTAGCAGCTCCATTCTCTACTTGTCTCAGTTACAGTACATATTTCTCTGTACTGTCAGAGCCTTGCACTGGAACAACTCTGGATCTTTACAAAGTTCAGCAGAGATTAAAAGCATATCTGAACTCCTAGCCAGTCTTAAAAAATGAATTTAGCTGTAAATGGCTCAACATAGGGATAAACGTGGATATTAATTATATAACTAGAGGGACTCAATTTACTTTGTAAAGCAATTAAAAGTAGACAGAAACTTATAGTCTGATTCTGAGAAAGAATAATGTCTGTTTAAAAATAACTTCCTACCCGGAATAGCTTTCTTGTCTCGTATAATATCAGTTGTGGAAGAAAAAATACTTAGGCACTTACAGCACTGCTTCTTTATGGAAAAATCAAACCCAAGTTTTAAAACAACAGAAGCTGACACTTAGGCTCCCAGATCCACATTTAGGCATGTAAACAAAGGATTTGCTTTTTGAACAGGCTGAGTAGCATGTCAAAATTTAGCTTTCCCTTGTTTTCATTTTCCAAGGGCAGGTTAAGGCTGCAAAAGCGGCCTCTGCTTCTGTGGACTGGTTTAAAGGGGAAGGGAGCTGGATATTTTTAATATACAGATGGCTAATCTATTCTAGAGTACAGTTTAATATTGCCCTTGATTATTCTAGGCTGGTGGTCTGTCTTTTTTATTATTATTATTATTTCTTGTTTAAGAGCAGATAGGAAAGTATTCCTTTCAAGCACATTAATCAGAGGTGGAGTTTGTTCCTGTATCCATAAGCAAAGCAAATCTATAGGAAAACTTCATTAACAGAAAGCACCTCCTCCAACAGGCATGCTGATGGAAAATCATTCTGTTCTTGGATACTTACTGCATTTTACTCTTGTCTTCAGTAGAATTCATAACACCCTCTTCTTCACAGTTTACCCTCTGAAAATACCACTGAGCAATGTGGATCCATCATACTTGTACAGGTTGATAGCCGCCACATCTCTCTCTCTCTACCTACCTACCTACCTACCTTCTGACTGGACAGAACATGTTCAAATATCCACTGCTGCACCATCCTCATAACAGTGTAGCCACACAGAGAGAAAGGAAAGAAATAAGGCTGTCCCCACATTGCTCATAGGGTTTTTGTGCTTCAGTGTTCACCCATATTATCACTTCAGAAATCGGTTTCCAGCAATGGGCTAGAAAACCTATGGTAGCACCTTTTAAGCACATCATCAAAACCTCTGATCCACCTCTTTATTGCTGTCTTGATTAGATATATTAGAAAGAAACAGTATGTTTGGTTGGTCTGCTTAATACTACACATGCCTATTCTTTATTCTGGGATTTTAAGCTTATTTCTGTAAGATTTTTCCCTCTGACCTGTTGTGAATGTGGCTGTAGTGGGATTTACAAACAAAAGGAGTTTAATGCAGACAGACATGACAGAAGGAAAAAAAGCTGAGGTTGTGCTTGTCTTGATTGTTTATTTCGAAATGGTTGTGAGAAAGAGCTTCAAAATACACCTGAAAGCTGAGAGGCAGCATTTGGGAGCCAGGGGCTCTTACCTTTTTACTTCTGTAGAATCTCTGCTTTTATGTCACTGTTTCTAAAATAAAAAAAGTTAAAGGCAGTGAGAAAGAACGTCAAATTCTGAGTGCCTTTCTCGGGCAAAATGTTACTGAAACTGTAGAAAGTTCATCTGAACAAGGACTTCCTGACATGACACCAAGAAACTTTAACGCTTGTATGGTAATTTCAAGCTCTTTTGGTGAGAAAGGGTGGGCTTGCATGCTGAAGCAACCCACCTTGGCAATCCAGATTGTGCCATTTCCACTCTCTTCAATGAGTTCAATATCCTGTAGGTGATGTCGCTATCAAGGCTGAACATCCAGCATGGGGATATAAGATGTACTTCTTCATGCAAGCAGGTTTCTTGCTTGCATCCAGTTAAATGATTCAGTAAGCTTTGTGAGATTATGATGTGTGTTATCAAGTGACATCTTCAAATGTGTCTGAGCCAGTAACACATCAGCTTCACTTTTAAAACTCTATGAACATTTGGCAATATAGAAATCAGTCTTCCAAGTATCCCATTTTCCTTTAAAAGCCTTCATTTTTAAAGAAATAAGGAATAATACTAATAAAATATACAGGAAGAACATAAACATTCTTTAACCACTTTCAAACTGAATTCCTTCCCAATTCTGCACTCTTCTTCATCTACACTTAGCAGCAGTAAGAAACATGTGAAATACTGATCTTAAGCAAGTCAGATTATACTGGGGGCTTTAGCATGCCCAAGCCTTAGTGCATCCTGCAACCATGTTTCAGCTGGTTTTCAGGAGAATGAAAGCTAGCACGTAGGCCAGAAGACAGCCACTGTGTCTTCCAGTACTTACTCCATATGGACAACGGGGAAGCAAAACTGTGGGGCATACTGCAGATTATACCGATCTGGAAGCCAACCTTCCTATTAATACCAGCAAATCAAAACTAATGAGCTTCTCTGTAGCTTCAATTTGTAAAGGATAAAGAATACAAAAAAGTTCTCTACTATTCACTGTATAAAGATACATGAAGGCTTCTTCAGTGTGTAAGGGAAAACAGCTAGAGCCTCTCTTATGGAAGTGTCTGATTTCCAGATTTACTTTTTCTGATTTGAACTCCAGGTCTGCATAGTTCTTTGTTTTCACAGAAGTAAAAAAAAAAAAAAAAAAAAAAAAAGTCTTTACAGCTTTATACCACAGTAAAGAAAAGCAGTGTTAATATATCCATCTTACATCCAGTTTATTTAATATCAGAGCAGTAAATATAGATAAGAGTTTTCAAATCTGACAATGCTAGAGTTGGCAAGATATAGGTACCCTGACAGATCAACGGCCTGTTAGTAGTTCTAGAACTGCATGTGTGCTGAAAAGCTGAAGGGAGTACATGGGTAGTCTTCAAGTTCAATTTTGTAGATACTGATAATACAGTCTTAAATACATTACTCTTGATATGGCAGGGCAGCATCTGCATAGAAATAAAGTAGAGCTGTGCTTGTCAACACTGAGAACTATATTCCAGTATTTCTAATCTTTAAAACAAACAGGAAATAAAAAATATCTTTTCCTTAAAGAAAGAAGTGGTCTTTGGTCAACATTTAGTAAAATATGTTTCATTTTATTTTATGTTACAACAGTAATGTTAAAATTATATAGCTTTTTATGTCATCTTACTGGGGCGCACATTTTAAAATTGGTATTCTGCTCTGATAAAGTGATCTTAGTTTCAAGGCAGGTATAACTTCCTAGCAGAGGTAGGCTTCAACTCAAAAGCAAGGACTGAATGCCAGCTGTCCCCTGGAATGGGTGAGAGGCAGTCATTCACCTTCAGATCACTTCTCTTCCCTTTCATAATTTCTGTTTGAGCACAGCACTTTCAAACACGCCAGGCTAAGCCCTTATTTAGTTAAGTCTACAGTAAGAGCTCTGAATGGGCAGCAGGCTGACCTTTAATTCCAGGCCATAACTTGTGCTTTGTACCAGTACATGTACATGGGCTTTACAAGCCCTTTTCTACTTGCAACTAAAAGTGAACAGGCATATATCCATGTTACAGGTAAGTAAACTTCATTACAGCAGATGAAAACTGCTCTGTGAATGGAGTCAGCCCAAGAAGTTATACTGACCTCATACTGGCCCTAGCTATAAAATGATTTCACTAAACAGTGCTCTTGCCAAAAACAGTTCAATGCTCACTAACATTTCAGTTCCTACCCTCCTCAACCCTCTCTACATACTTTCATCACTCAAAAATAATACTAGAACAGGAGACAATACTACCTTGTTTATCTGCTTCTGGTACCTCTGCAAGGGAAGCAGCTTTGCAGTTAAATACCTTTTGTATACTTTGTGTCTAAGCATTTAATTTATTTCAGCAGGTGTCAGCACCCTTAGGCATGTGATGATCTGAGTCTTTCTTCCTTGAGTTAAATACAAAAATGGTATTGCATACAGTAGCAGTATTTTATTTTCCTTTAGTGCAAGTGTTCTTGCAATAAAGCACAAGTACATCTCAGAGTTCAGAAGCAGGACTGTTGGTCAGCAAGGCTGAGTACAAGGCTGAGTTTATTGGAAATAATTGTTACAGTCACACCTGGAAGCTCTATCCAAGATAGCTTTCGTGCTGAATAAATGCAAGGTAAAACTCTTGTTCTCCAAACAGCTTATGAGACAAAGGGTGAGAGGGGCAGCTCAGAGATTAAATGACGTAGCCCTAACACAGTAAGTCTGCAGTAGAACTGGAAACAGAAGCTGGAGTCTTCTAGGTCTACACTCTGTCCACTTGACCACAGTGTCTCCCATCTTTGGTTTGTCCTATCTTATCCCTCCAAACAGAGACCTTTAGAAGAAACTGACTGAATCCCAAGTGCTACCTGTGCTCTGTTATTTCAGCTTCTTCTTACTTCAAGACTAACTATCTTTTACACAGATTTCCTTCTTTTTCCAAACATATTGTTGATTAACTTGGCCATTGACTTTGATCCACTTGGTCGTCTCTTTTCCTTCACTTTGAAACTTGAGGTGACGTTTCTCAGGACTTTCATGAACATTGCCACAACTTCCTGATAATGTTCTGCTGCAGACAGTTCACAGAATTGGCACTTGTTATCCATTGCCAGCTTTTGTCCTTCATCCCAGCCGACTTCCCTCATGTGGCATAAATCTTGTTTGTTACCAACCAGAAACACTGCTGACTCTACCATTCTGAAATTAAAAAGGTTCTGATTAGAGAAAAGATATATTAATCATACATAATACATTCTCCAGTGCTCTCTCTCAAATGCCATTTCAATACCATATATGTATTAGTGTTACTGTGTCTGCAAGCTGTACTATATACTGTGTCTGCAAGCTGTACTTCAGGATAACAGGCGTGGTAACTGAGTGGGGAAGTAAGCAAGCAGCACAGCGACCATGCCAGCTTTTTACCCTTGTGAATCACAGCAGATGGACTTGTGGCAGTTATTGAAATGGTAGTGCTGTAAGAAATAAGAGTGAAAATCCTCAGGTACTCTGCTTTGGACACAGTGAAATAGTTTGTAATTTGCAACAGAGTTTGCCTTCAAGTATTTTATTGTTGGTATTGTGTTAGGCTGCTAGGACCCAACTGGATTTTAATTGCTACTAGGATGCCTGCAGCTCACAGAAATGTTGGCGGCTTTTTTCATATGTTGATTGAGGGAAACGAAACTAACTAACGTCACTTACTTTTTACAGGCTCCTAGCTGAGACTCGCGGATGCGGTACAGCAGCGCTTTGGCAAAGGCAAACGACGCTCTGTCACTGATGTCGTAAACAATGATAAAGCCATCAGCCCAGTGGAGCTCGTCTGTGAGGGAGAGCTTCCCCCGCTGCGCTTGAAAGAAGAGCAGATTCACCATGCAAAAGGGCAGCTACTGTTGTCACTTCAGAGCATTCGCTTTGTTGCTGCGGCTGTGAGAATGCTGCATCTTTCATCGCAAAAGATACTAACAGGTCTGGGTGCTAGCACTGAATTCAGGTGAGTCCTGCTCCCAAGGCCTGATGAATAACTGTTGCTACAGATGGCACTTCGGATCATTGACAAACTCATTATAAAACACCTCTACTTTGTTTAGTGGTAAAATTGTATCAACTCTACAGCCATTGCTTTCAGCAGAGTTATGCTGAATATTCTGCAGTGTTACAGGAGAAGGAAATGTTGGCCATCAGTATTTGTTGGATTTATAGCTATGGCTTGGTTTTGCATACCCCTAGTATTCTGATCATAGTAAGCTTAACGAATTTGTTAAAAGTTCTTTGTTCCCTCTCATTTCTTCTGAGCTTTCTTTGTGTTTTTCCAAGTCTGCAAATAATTTTCTCATGGGATAAGTTTCCACAGGGATGGAAGATCTCCTTTCAAGCTGCAGTTGACTTTAACACAACAGGTAACAAAAGTTACTCAAGTGATAATGAGGGTTATAGCAGTCTTTGGGATCCTCCACCCTAAGAAAGTATTATAGTTTCTAGAAAGCAACTGCTACAAACTGCCCTCTTAAGCTAAGGAAATGGCATTTCAACGCTATTTCAAATTACTTTGTCCCCGTACTTTAGCACCAGCTAGCAAGACCATATGACCTAAGATAGGTGTAAAATACTAGCAGTTGCCCAACAAACTAGAATTTTTTAGCTCCTTGTCTTTTGCATTGGCATGAGGGTAAAAATTTTCCTGATTTTAGATTTGCTTAAACAGCTTGCTTTGCTGGACAGCAATCTGGGAACTGTGTAAGTTGTTCCCTCATGAGTTTATCTTAATCTTTTGCTCTTTGCAATGTATAACCTCCCCCATCCTGTTCCACCCCTCCCCCAGGTTGCCTAAATTAGCTCTGCATCAGGACAGCACCATGAACACAGCTGTACTACAAAGGATGTAACTTAACATGAGAAGTGGGAAGCAAATACTAGCAAGGCAAGGAGGTGCATGAGAAAAAATGATGAAACACAAGTTTCCAGAACTGTCTGAAGACTTCAGTGACTTTTAATAAAGTTTTTGAATTTTGTGGTGACTGTGCAACAGGTTTAGAGACAGGAAGGAAGAGATGTGTGGCAGCTGCTTCCCAGACAGATGAGGGGAGATGGATCTTTGCAGAGATCCCTGAAGCTTCCCACTGGTAGCAGCAAGATTTCAGGAAGTAGAGACAAAAATGGAGAATTTTCCTTCCCCAGCTTGGCATCCTCTTGGGACTTGCTCTTCTTCCCTAACTCTCATGGGATACAGTACCTCCATATCCCATCCATCTCCTTCCAGTATCACCAGTCCCATCTCACAAAAGTCAATACCACCACCTCCCATCCTACTCACTACCTATTCCTCTGCAGGAGCTAAGGAAAAGTCAGGAACAGAGTAGCAGAAGGTAGCAAACAGCCAAAGTTAGCCCTTACTCCTAAGGAAGAACTGGTACAAGAAGGGAGTCAGAAAGAGGAGCTGCCCTCCATCACACCTGATCTCCTGTCTGAAAAGGAAAGAGGGTTCCCAGGATGTAGCTACCAATTTTTCTGACCATCATGTAGTCTGCTTTGCCTTAGCTAGCTGCCACTACCAGTGTTTAAAACATTTTATTAAGAGGCCATTCACATGCCCCAGGACTTAATATGCCAAAGTGGAAGCTATAGGTAAGCTTAGGAAAGAGGTCTGAGACAGGTGGGAGCAAGTCCATAGATTAGTAGTTTCTGACAGATGGTGTGGCAAAGGAGGACTCCATGGAATATTGTAACATGGCATAATGGCTGTTTCAGAGTCTGTATTGCCCTGTGACAAATAATGCTGGGAATCACAAGCCAGGATGCTTATCTAGATCGCCAACCCAGGAAAATGGAGCACACAAGTTGGATGCTGCAAGGAACTGCAAAGCCATTTCCCTTTCCTTCCCAAATGAAGGGTGCTGTTGCTTGCGCCAAAGGACAGGGCTGGTTTTTTTTGTTGTTGTTGTTTTTTGTGCTCACTAAGTTGAGCTTTCAGTCCTTGAATTCAAGTCTGAGTAAGACTTAGATTTGTTCAGCTTTAGCACTCATTGTCCTGGTTGGCAAGAGGCAAGATTAGCTCACAAGGATCCCTTCTGGACAGGTGATGCAATTAACTAGCCAGACCTATCTAGATCTGCATGTTATTACAGAGTACCAAAATCTTTCTACTCCTGTGATGGCAAGAAAGAAATGAAAACTTTATTTCAAGGTGTTTTACTGTGGTCAACATTCAGCTCAACATGCAGAAGTCTGCATTATGGGTTGCCTTTGATCTGTTCTGTGAATGGAAGTCTTGCTTCCAGGCCTATCTACTTTGACCATTTCTACAAGTATTTAACATACCACTTGCTTTATAAACTGAATTTCAATCATTTAGGAGATTTGATAAAACTGAACTGCATAATTTTATATAGAAATATATAACTATATCTAAAGCTATATCTGTATAAAACTTATCTGTATATTTAATGGTGTAACATGGGAGCAGAAGTTATTCTTGTTAGTAGTATTCCAAAAATGCAAAAGCATTTACACAAAAGTTGTTGTACTTCCATGAAGTGGAAAAATATTTAGTGTTCTAAGCCACAGCAACTAGGAAATTTCAGTCATTCCAGATAAAAATAGCAAATACAAATTCCAAGTACAGACAGCAAGCTTGGATTTCCCCCCACCCTTTCTACTATTGCATAGGTAGAATGAGGAACAGCTTTTATTTGGTCCCTAAAATTCTTACCTGTGAACAAGGGTCATAAATTTCCAAGTGAATCTGCCTCCCATCCAGGCACAAGTGTTTAGTGTAGATGCATTCTAGAAGATACATCACATTGAAAGAAAACCAGCATTAGAGAGACTGGGGGTGGTGGTGAAGAGAGAACACTGAAAGTGAGATTTGCTATGTAATACTGAGGAACTATTTAGTTCCTCCAGTTTGGCATGATTCCTTTATTTATTTTTTTTTTTAAGCTGGAAACAAACCCATTCATTTTGTAGCACCTGAGCTGCCCAATCCCTTCATCATATGGCTGGCCAAGTACTATTTCACTGTTGTGTTCCCATGGAAGTGCTGGTGTGAAAAATGCTGTTAGACCCTAATTTTCATCTTCCAAAAATGTAGGCAAAGGGGATGCAAAATGGTCATAATCAGCTAACTGCAGGTGACACGACTGACCTTGCTACCAAGGTTCATGATTATGGAAGTAATGAGCTAGCCTATGTGTAAGTGCTGACTCTGCACAAAAGTCACTGTTTGGTAGTAAATATTGGTATACTTGTACTAATGTTTATTTACCATGAGATTTAGTGCTTTAATCAGAATTCTCATCCTAAGCAGCATTAAGGCCAGTAATATTTACAGAATCATGCCCTTAGACTAGATCCTAAGATATTTCTGTAATGTGAACTCTCAGATTTAAGACTCTCCTCCAGCACTAGCAACCCTGGGAGCTCTGCTGCAGGCCGACCACCGCTATTTTAGAACAAACTGCTGTTTGAGGAAGTGTAATCAGCTTGCATTCATGGTGCTAGCAGCCAACAGGCTGTCTACAGTACAATTCCTCGGTTACTGAACTCCCAAGGACAGAAGTTAGTATTGGCACTACTGAACATACACTTCCAGAGATGGTAACCCTTATCTATGCCCCAAATAAACATGAAAAGTTTGAAGTGTAAGTGTCTTCTGTTCAGCACCATGCTCGTCTGAAGCATACTTCATGCATGTCTTAGGCAATTGTCAGTCCCAAATATCCCAGGGTGTCAAATCTGCAGCCACCGGTGGTTTTCATTATTAAACAAATTATTTTTAGTTAATACTTTTGACTGCATTAACAGTGTTCTGGGATGTTCTGTAGTTTATGACCCATATTTCCTTTCTCAAAATTCCCTTTCTCTAAACTTATCTTCCAACAAACATCTATTTACAAAGGAAAATGGTTTTGGTTTTTTTTGGATTATACTTGTCTCCTTGAAATATTGGAGTCTCAGGACAAGGAAGCCTGTTTTTAATTGTAGGTGGTTTAGGATGCATTCAGAGCATGGAGAACAGTATGCAACTTCCATTTATAAGATTAGATTTAGATTATAAACCATCTGGGACACAAACTGTCCAGTCTGTTTTTGCACAGTAACAACATTGGTAAACAACTTATGCAACTCTGCTTTTAAAGTAAGTTCAGTTGGATGTATAACTGAAATTTAACTTAGTGCTGCTATTTGTGAAACATGGAAAGCTACTGATTTTTGTAAAAAAAATGCTTTTGATAAAAAATCTCTCACTTTAGTAGAGAAGAGGTAGGTAGCAATCTTCTCTGTTTATTAAGTTTTGGGACTTCTCATGACACATCAACTAGAATGGCACACCTCCAAAATTGTCTGCATACCAGTTAGATAGTACCTATATTGCTTCTGTGCAAGGTGTGAAGGCTCAAATCCTGTTTTGCCATTTTCCAGGATCTTCAAAGTGTCTTAAGGATCAGTGTATTTATTCTGATATGAATGAGAAATTCTGTCCCCAGCATGGCAAGACTTTCCACAGAGCTTTCAAATCAGCACATTCCCGCAAGAGCAGGGGCTTTGAGTAACCAGGAGTGCCTGATAAACAGTTTCACTTCTCCTGCAGGACTGGTAAGGAGATATTCAATAGAACAAGTCTTCTTTTAATCTATTTCTTTACTCTCATCTTTATCTTCTCTCCAAGTGAACTTACCATAAGCTACCCAAGCCTCGTGCACACGACTCAGTTATCTCCAAGTCTCTTCACAGTCCCCCTGATGAGCACTTCACCTACCTAGTGCACTACCCAAGTTTCGAATGATCACACCACCGATATTTAGCTTACCTTTTCTAGGCTTCACAGCTCGTATTTCCTCAGGAACTCTCAGTGATAAATAAACCAAAACTTAATCTCGGTAAAGCTTCTGTGAAAGTGGGTTTTTTCCCTCGGAAAGAAGCACACTTTTCAACTTGGACCGAAAGCAGCCCACCCTCCGTTACCCGCACGGCAGAGCCCCGCGGGAGGGGGGGAGCCTGCCCGCCCCGGCGCCCCCCGCCCAGCCCCGCGGCGCCCCGCTCACCGGCGTTGGACGCGTACTCCCCGATGAAGCGCCTGGTCAGGAACCGCACCGTGAGCGCTGCGGGGGAAGCGAACGCCGCCGTTAGCGCCGGCACCAGCCGCCCGCGGCGGCGCCGCTCCGCCGCCCCACCGAGCGCGAGGGGAAGTTTGGCCGCGGCGCGGCCCTTACCCGACTTGCCGGCTCCGCCGCCGCCCAGCACGGCCAGCTTCACCTCGGCCATGGCGCTCCCGGCGACCGCGCCGCCCTTCGCTTTATAGCCCCCGCGCCGGGAGGGGCGCCGGCGCCGGCAGCGAGGCGAGGCGACGCCCCGCAGCCCGCCCACCCGCCGCCCCGCCTGCCCCGCCGCCGAGGAGGAGGAGGACGGGGACGGGGACGGGGACGGGTCGGCGGCTGTTTCCTTCTTTGGGAGGAGGCCGCGTCCCCGCGCCGCCTCCGCCGGCCCCTCGCAAACTTTCTGCGGGCAGCCCGCTCCCGGCCTGGTTTTGTCTGAAGCTGCTCGCCCCGAAGTGGAACTTACTGGCAAATGCTTGGTCTCCTCCTCTTCCCCCCCTCCCCCACCCCATTAAATAGTTAGAAACTGTTAAGTTTCTATGCATTAAATAGTTGGAAGCTTGGAAAGGCAAGTGCAAAAAAAAGCCCCAAGAAAATCCACCCCCCAAGACGTTCTCGAGCTCCAAGTCTGGGTTTGGTTTGTTTATTTTTGCTTTGTATTCAGTTGTAAGTCGTTGTCCTGTGTACTGGGAATGGAAATGTTTGTTGGGAAAGTAAAATGATTCTTTTCTCCTGTTTTGAGTGGTTCTGAGGTAACTTGCTGAAAAATATACTTTGCGCATCTCTAATGTTCTCCATCCAGAGGTTTCAAAGCTCTTTTCACTCAAAACCTCTGATCCTGCAAGTGCTTAGGTGGGCATGCTTTTTATGAGTGTGAATATTCTAGTCGATTTAAATAAGGTTGCTGAAATGCTTGAAGTTACTGTGTGCTAGATGGTAACTTAGCTAAGACTTACAACACTCCTCTGAAGCAGGAAAATGGGACACGTGGAAGCTGAGGCCCAAAGAGCTAAATCCACAGCAAAGACACCTTGCTTTTGCTATATGTCTGATTTCATTGTAAAGACTCCTCAAATGCTCTCTAATGGCTCTTTGGCCCTGGAAGTGCATAAAATACTTGGGTATATAGGTTTAGTCAGTCCAGTGGTGAAGAGGAGACTTCTTTAACACCCAGGTTACACTTAAATACTTACTTTGTTCCTATTTATTTTATTGCTGTTTTTTTTTTAGTCTGTTAATATAAATTGAATATACTTATTTATTCTAGTATTTTTATTCTTGTTTTCTTTTCTTGAAGCTCTTATGTGTTGTATAAAATAAATTGCTTCAATATGTGGAACTACTTCCAGGTGAATGTTACGGAAGCAGCAGATTTACATGAGTTCAAAAAATGAGGTAGAGAAGGAATGTGAACATACATTTATTGCAGCTGCTTGGAGGAAAATATACTTAAGAATAAACATACAGATGCAGCTTGGCTGCAAAGTCCCTAACTCACAAATTGTTAATGGCTGGAAGTGTATTCTGGGGATGCCTCTACCTTGCTTTATGTTCTTTTGTAGTTTTCGGCTGTTGCTCACTGTACAAGAAGCAAAATACTGATTAAAAAGACCTTTAGTCTGATCCACTATGGCTATTCCAGCATTAATTTTTGAAATAGGTGGACGCCCAAATCACTAGATTAGAGTCAATAGCGGTATAACTAGAACAACTTAACATCTTACTACTTCATAAAGATTAAAACTACTGCAACAGGAAAGACTAAGACTGCTTATCCATGTGCACCTATTATCAAGGTTGCTACTCTCCCAGGTGACTTAAATAAATGGGTCTGATTTTCTTTTTAAGCAGAGATGGGATTTGAACCTGGCTTTCTCACAGCCTGGGAATATAGCTTCTACTGAAGTATGTGCAGACTATTATCACTGTGCTGCAAAAAGGCTGGTTGAGGCAGTTTTAACCCCCCATAAATGGTCCATAAGACAGGAGAAGAGAGTTTAAGTCCTAAGAAGGAGAGGGTGAAGATGCATTCTTCTGGTTGGCGTTTTCTCCACCCGGGTTTTGGTTACTCCTTGCTCATGCGTGGCAATATTGGCTTTATGATAGTCCTGTTGCTCATTCCCACCACTGTGGCATGGTGGGCCAGCGCAGCTCTTCATGCAGCTGCACTGTGCATCTGATGAGGGAACTGATCACACTGTTTTTCAGCCCCCAAAATTCTGTGATCTAGCCACGCTAGAGATCTCCCCAAAACTGAGGAAAGACTCAGGCAGTATTACAGCCAAGCAAGTGCAAGTGAAATCATCAGGTGAGAAACTTCACTGTACAGCAAGCTTAGACATCTATATTAGGGATGTGGCAGTTTGTTCAAAAACAAGTGCTCCGGTACTTAATGTTGTACTTGGCATGTAAATTGTCCAAGCTCATGTTATACCCTTGGCAAAGTGAACAACAGAATGCAGCTCTCCTGTTTCCATTACTGAGACTAACCACATTACCACTCTCTCACACATAGACAGCAAACATAACAATGGTAGAACACTGCCCTTATTAAAGAGTATCTAGTCTGGGACTTTTATTTCTTTTAACTTAAGAAGACTGAGGCATAGTGTTGTATATATTCCGCAGGCATATTCTTTAAAGCATTAGAATAATTAAGTTTTAATTGAAGACTAAACAACATGGACATTTCTCTTTTAAAAGAGAATGTCTTTCTCCATCACTCCCCAGGACTAAATAGAATTGAGAAAATTCATGATAGAAGGAATTCCTGAATGTTCACTCAGATTTAATTAATTCTGCCCTTGTTCATAAACTTTTCTGTTTACTTTTCTGTTATTATTTTTGCATTTGCATTTTACAAGTACATATACAGAGATATTTTTAAATTCCTCCATACATGGAGGGCAGATCTCAAATTTCTTTTACATGAACACCCACACAAAACATAATTGCAAAACTTACTCATCCATCAGAGAACAGACCGATCCCCATCTAAACTGCCATTTTTGACATTTCAAGTTAGAATTAAAACATTTGTTGATCTGCTTATTGAACCACTTTGAATAACAGTTCTCTTAAAGAAAAGTGTCAGCTGTTAGAAGAAATGTTGCAAAGTAAACACACATTCTTTATGAATTACTTGCCTAGCTTTGGTGCTTTATATGAAAACCTGTGGCTGAGATTGGACAGTGGAGTGGATGCAGTCGTAATGCCTCTTCAGAGAGCTTCAGATGCTTGCTTCCTGTACCTGTGCGTGCTCCCTTCTCACTTCTGTTGCCAGGGCTGTTTAGAGGGAACCAATCCTGTTTAAAAAAAAAAAAAAAAGCCACCTCCTTCCTTAGAGATTTTGTGGGGTTTGTGTGCAATTGTCCTTACCTGTGACTCATACATTGTCTGTTTCCAGTTTATGCCCGTATGAAATGAGTGATGGCCGCCCTCTGGTACTTCAGTAGTTTTTCTTTCATTACCCGTTGGTGTAAATGTTTGTACACCAGTAGAGGTGAATAGAGAACAGCCAGCTCCTCTCTGTGGTGAACAGAAACTTGTATGCTAGTTCCAGGTCTGGTGGTCAAAAACTGGTGAACTCTGTGTTGCTCACGTTAGGAGTGAGTGAACTTTGCTTACGTGTATAAAGCACTGCTATGAAAAATGGTAGGCTTCTGATAGTTATAATGGAAGTAGATTATTAACCAAAAAAATGACTTTCACAATGAACGTGGTGGAGGATTGATTTTGAACTGTATAAGCTACAAGTTTTCACAAGTCTGTAGATCACTGGTCAGATGAGGTCACTTTCCATTCCGTTCCCAGTTCTGTAGATGAGGACTTCTTTGGCTCGATGCCAGACATGTGGAAGTCAGGACTGCTTGTGGAGAAAATTAACATCAGAAAAACATTTATTTGACATTTTAGCTCTTTTCATGCAGGTTAGCTGTAAGGTGGAACTGGGAGTACATGATTACTCTGTGTACAGCCGTAATGCTTTGATCCAAAGCACAGTTAGAAAACACAGACTGAAGCAGGTGCCAACTGTTTGCTGTATATGGCACATGATTTCCAAATCTTATTGAGGTTCCTGTCCCTACAGAATTAGTTTATTTTAGGCTTACAAAGTAATGTGTTCCAGTGAAGATTTATCTATTAAACCAAACCCACTCCTCACCAAATCTTTAGGAAGAGCGCTATAAATTTTACAACAGCTACTCTTAACTGCTTCCACAGCACATGAACTGGCCAACTACAGATCTACACCCACCACTTTCTACTAACAAAGCTAAAGAAACAGGATTTTCAGCTAAATATGGAAAGGGTACACCATCTATGAACTCTTTACGTTTGTCAGTGGGATACTCAAAGGGATCTATTCATGACAGAAAGAAGGCATGATACTGCATGATCCCACTTACTTGGAGTATTTTGTGTTCTCTTTACATGGTGTAGGGGAAATTACAGCTATTTTTTCAAGGATGAAAATTGCCATTTTCCCCTTGAAAACGGTGAGCTGCTCTTGGAGGCAAATTATTTTGTTCAGGGATTGAAATTTTGTCAGGCTGACTGTGAAAAAAGTATTTCTTAACAGAAATTGCAACTTTGATCTGTGGTAAAGTACCATTAATACTCAAGAAAAGTCATGCTGGGTGTGAAAAACAAAACGTCATAGTTCCTAACAGATCTGCCAGGCCTGTGCAGTCCCCTGTAGTATCAGGAAGGATTCTGCAGTCTCGTGCCATACGTCTGGGAGTAAGGGCAATTCGACAGATTTAGTCTGTTACAGCTGCCATTGCCTTATGCCCCGGCATGGCAACACACACAAGTGGTCAAGCACTTACGGGGTTCTGTTCCAAAACAAAATTGAGACACCACGTAGCCTAGTGAGAATAGCTTGCAATCAGAGTTGTGGGAATGAAATCTTACGCATTTTATGATATACTAGCTGTCATCTGTTATATATAAATAGATGCCCTAATGGCATGAAAAGCATGCTTAGATTCTTGAACTAAGTTGTATAATTCACAGGTAAACAGTATTCTTTGGGTTTTAGAAACTGCAAAACAACATTACGTTACTGCAAGATGAATTGTCAGGTTGGTTTTCAGTGTCTAACTTTAAGAAACTAACAATATAAAACATCTATTCCTTTAATAGCTCTTTTATGCAAACTTTGGGCTATGCAAACAAGGATTGCTTTTTGAATGTGTAACTGCTCAGGGACTAGCGCATTGATAAAGGCCTCTGCATTTCACTGCAATGCAAATATTTAAGCATAAAAATAGTCTTTTCATCTGGGTTGGACTGCCATATGGGAGCCTTAAAAATCATTCTTGAGTAATTAAGGTGCTAATGACAAGAGTCAACAGGTTTTAAAGGATATATATCTTCTTTATATATGTTATTACATATTCCTGTTTAAGACAGAATTCTGCTCTGTTTGAACCTCATATAAGAGACTTTTCCCAGAAAACTGAAATTAACATCTTTTTCTGGGTAAACATTTAAGATAATTGAAGTTCATTAAAATTGGAGTTGCAAGACTAAATACTTGTAGAGGGTGTTTATACTCAAAAACACAATGTAAAGTTTACATCTTATTTATTTTTAGTGCCTTGGGGAATGATATCTCAAAATTTGTAGATCTTGTAGTTGTGACAAAATAACAAAACATATCTTTAACTATAGTCAGTATAGAATTTAACTTGTGTAATTTGTGCTAACGAATTAAACATTATATGCAGAAGAAGTTGTTAATCATCTCAGAAGAGAAAAATACTTGAAATCTGTTTTTAAAGAATGTAATGGAGTTGGCCAGAAAATAAGCTTATCTGTTGAAATAATTCAAGGTTTTGAAGGGCTTTTCCCCCCTGCTTTTTGCACTGGAAGAAAAATGGATAGTTTCTCAATATGCTTTCCAGGCATTTCCAAGCATAAGACAGAGAGTATGATCCTGGACTAACCAAATAATCTTGTCTTTGAGGAGTATTTGCTTAAGATTTAAAAAACCCAAGCTCTGAATCAGACAGAACAAGGCTTTAAAAATTACCTGCATCCCAGGTGACTGCAATGGTCTTGGGGGGTGAAGCTACTTTTTATTCTCCATCACCTATTTATTTATACAAAATATTAAAAAAAAAAAACTATAGCAAAAAATACAGTAAGAAACTCTCACAATCCAGGCAAGTGCCTTTGCCACCAGGGTATTGGATATTTTGGGTGCATTGATTTTTTTCTCACATAAATTTCCCTGTCTGGTTTGAGAAGAGTTTTGAGCAGACTGTCTGTTATTTTGAAACCATTTCTAGTTTTTAATGTTCTGAATGAGATCCTATAACAGTCATCTTTGGTTGTGCTTGTAGACTGAAGTAGAAGTGATACATTCTAGTTCTGCTGTTTGTACACAGAAACCATGGAGCAGTACTTAACCATGGAAGTATCTCATTCAAATTTTCATTCACAGTCAGACTTACAGAAGACCTGTTCCGGTTTTCTTAATGAGTCTGGATCTAAGGTTGAAATCCGGGATCATTGTCATGTACTGTTAAAATTTATGTTGTTCTGTCCATTCAAATCTTCACCCCATTTTTTTCCCATGGTAAATACAGATGTTTAACTGAAATAAGATGCTACTGTGAATTCAGATAGCTATTTCTTTAATACAGAGGCATTTCTATTCCTGTGTGAGGCCATTGATGCTTTTCCCTTATTAATCTTTCTTTGTGGCTTGTGTTCAGATTTGACTGACTCATGGAAAATCTTCTTCTGTTCAAGGTTGTTTTAGACACAACCTTAGTGAAAGTAAGTGCCATCCAGTTGAAAATAGTCTTACTCCACAGTTTCACTTCCTAACAGTGTTATATAGCAGCTTTTTCCTGCAAATGGGAGGATATAAAAAAGTACCTTTTGTCTACATCAACATTCTGTCTACATACCTTTGCTTTTTTCCAGTGAGTTGTCTCAAATTTTCATCAGTTCCAGGATAGTCACAGATTCATTGTTGCATTTTGATATACTGCTCTAAAAGTTGGTCTGAGTATGGTTATGCTTTGATCACTATCACGTAAGCATACTTGCCATAACTGGACAGTGTTTTAGGGCAATTTTTTGTGTTCTCAGTGGCTTCTGTGTTCTTGTTCTTAAAGGAAATAGTTTGCTGATGGTTGGCTGTACAGGAAAGATTCTGGTTATAAAGCTTTCATATAAGAGGGAAACTGAATTTGTTTCCTCATCTAAAATAAGCACTGTACCACATACTACATATTATGGTTGAGCTGTAAGGAAAAGATAGTACCTGATTGTCCATATATATACTTTTTTCCCATGCTGCATCAACAGAATGAACCAACAGTCAAATATATAAAGCTTTTTAAAACTAATGAATATTGTGTGAGAATTGTCTGATAAAGGAAATGATTATTACAGTGAGCATGATCCTGTTCTGAGAGAATTTGGAGTGCTAGACTTAACTAATACAAAAATATTTGGAAAGTGTCTTGATTACAAAATGAGCTTTTCAAGACAGTGATGATTTTATAAATTAAAAAAAAATCTAGTTACTATTTTTCGTTCTGCTGATATTTATGATTTTTTAGTGAACTGTCAAATCACACTAAAACTTGTGAAAAAGTACTCATGATATTTCCATCAATTCAAAAAAAAATAATGAAATTGCATCTTAGGAGCAAACAAGAATCCA
Source organism: Apteryx mantelli (assembly GCF_036417845.1). Taxonomy (NCBI): domain Eukaryota; kingdom Metazoa; phylum Chordata; class Aves; order Apterygiformes; family Apterygidae; genus Apteryx; species Apteryx mantelli. The sequence goes on along the minus strand of NC_089978.1, from coordinate 150,244,611 downwards.
ATAAACCCAGAAAAAAAGGAAAGGAAAAACAGGACGGCCACCACATCTTTTAATTCTTATCTTTTTTTTTTTTTTTTTTTATTCCTTAGGAAAAAATTATGTCACTTTGTGATGTGAAGAGGATGTAGCAAATTATAAAAGCAATTCAACTTCTCTTTTATATTACATTTCCCACAATCTAGAAACACGAGTCATGCATACAAAAATTGCAGAAACTGTGACTGAGTGACATACTTCTGTACCTTTTGTGGAATCATACAGATGGTACCCGCACAGCATTAGATATCATGTTTCCACTGGCAACAAAGTGGGAAAAACAAACAGGAATGAACTTTTAAAGGGATTGGAGAACCATTCACTATTAAAGCTTAGTACAGGAAATGACACCTAACCTATTTTTACAGTGAAGGCAAATGCCTTTTAATGGTCACTGATGTTTGTTCAGTCTACTTAGTGCTGAATGTCTTACTGAGAGCTCTCAAATGAGTTACAGTGAGATGAACTAGTGTTTGAATTTATAGGGTTTTAGTCCCTCTGCAATAAAGTGCTCACACATATGTTCTTATCTCAAGTAAACATATGAGTTATGTTGATCCTTAATAGAAGTAATGTCTTTCTGGGCGGTAGTTAAGAAGTCTTTAACTATAAAGCTTTAGCCTCTGTTTGGGGCCCCTCAAGTTTAATGTCAGCTCCGTCAATAATCAGGAGAGAGGTTTGAGGTTGCTTCCGTCATTTTAGAAATGAAGGGGGACTCCAGCTGAACGTGTTTCTTGTCCTCTGTAATTCTCCCACCTCTTTGATCAAAATCAAATCTCTTGCACTTTTTGACTGTAGACACATTTTGCAAAATCTGTATGTTTGAACAGTCTATTTGAGACAGAAGCTGGATTTTCTTTTCCAGTAAGATCTCTATAAATCCATGACTTGAATCATTGTGGGAGGTGAGAAGGAGGAACATGAGTTTCTTTTTAAAGATTTTACATTTTTGACGTTTGTCTGCGTCAGTTTTATGACACCTCTTACTAGTACCTTTTAGATGGAGTTTTATTAAATTGAAACATAAGTAAATAACTACTGAACTACTCAGTATGCGAAACTCCTGTTTTTTTTCTGGGTTAGTACTGTGAAGTTCAGAGTACTTTCAAGTTAAAGGTGTGTTACATCCAACATATTTTAGAGATGGAAATTAGCAAATTAAAATAGTCACAGTTTATTCACAATTTCTTGTGTACAGGTGATGTTCAGTCCCCATATAAAATGTTACAGAGGTATCAGAATCTTGGGGAATACCAAATCCTACACCTGGGGTGGAATAACCGCGTGCACCAATCCAGGCTGGGGGCTGACCAGCTGGAAAGCAGCTTTGCAGAGAAGGACCTGGGGGGCCCTGTTGGGCAGCAAGTTGACCATGAGCCAGCAATGTGCCCTTGCTGCAAAGGAGGCCAGCAGCCTCCTGGGCTGCATTAGGAATAGCATTGCCAGCAGGTTGAGGGAGGTGATCCCATTTCCTCAGCTCTGGTGAGGCCACATCTGGAGTGCTGTGTCTAGTGCTGGTCTCCCCAGTACAAGAGACATGGACCTGCTAGGGGGAATCCAGTGAAGAACCATGAAGATGATTAAGAAACTGCAGCACCTGTCTTAGGAGGAGAGCCTGGGAGATCTGGGACAGTTTAGCCTGGAGAAGAGAAGGTTCAGGGGGGATCTTATCAATGTGTATAAATACCTGATGGGAAGGAGTAGAGAAGACGGGGCCAGACACTTCTCAGTGGTATCCAGTAACAGGGGACGATGCAGTGGGTGCAAATTGAAATACAGGAAATTCCATTTAAACATAAGAAATTCCAATTCCATAAGAAATCCAGAAAATTCCATTTAAACATAAGCAAAAACTTTACTGTGAGGGTGATTCAGCACTGGAACAGGGTTGCTCAAAGAGGTTGTGAAGTCTGCATATGTGGAGATCCTCAAAATCTGACCAAACACAGTTCTGAGCATCCTGTTCTAGCTGACCCTTCTTTGAGCAGGGGGGTCAGACTAGATGATCTCCAGGGGCACCTTCCAACCTTAACTATTCTATCATTCCAAAATACTGATTAAAAAAAAATCTGTTCTGATAAACAAAGAATGACAAATGCAAAATAAAGTGTTCAATATTACTTACTGTGCTTACTTATTCACTTGAAGTGACTACTTTTAGATCTGAGACTGCTTTAGAAAATTATTTTTGGAATGTAATGCTATGTCTGTGTATAAAACTGTAACATGTAGAATAAGCAAGACTCCCTTTAAATCTAAATTCTATAGAAAAGGTTATAGTGGATTGGACCACAGTTTGTCTACTTTCACTCTCTTTTTCTTATGTAATATCATGATACCTGAGATTCTAAAACTGCAAGACTGTCCAAAGAGAAACAGTAATTTTTTTCATTAATACAAATACTTAGTTTTGTAGAAACTTTTTTTTTTGATAATAAACTTAATTGCTTGTCCTTTTAAATACGTTCCCATTTCAATTATGATAATAAAAATATATTTAAAAGACCTTGGGAGTACCTTAAGGAACTGTTACTGCAAGGTGTAATTTATATGAAAAGATGCTGAACAATCTCAAATCTACTTGCCAGAACAGACAAGTGATAATATAGCCATGTGATTTTGCTTATACTAATAGGGTAGTGTCCCATTAAAATAGTCCCAGAGAATTTGCAAGTGGAATATAATTAGAATTATTTATTTGTGTATTGTGGTGTGTCATTCTAGCCAGAACGCTGCAACATCTCTCGGTAGAATTGCCCTTGGAAAGCTGACAGTTATCACCTTAAGGTTTTTTTAATAAGCCTTCTGACACTAAAAACACCAATTTGGTTTTAATTTTTATGGTCAGTTTTTCTAATTAAATGCACCGTATTTTCATTTAATGCTAGTTAATGTTTTACTAGTGGAGTTTGATCAGAGTAAGATACTTAAAGTCTAAGATAAGGGTTCAGACATAGAGTTGTACTAAAGATAAAAACTGTAGTGAGTAGTTATTGTGGTTACATTCTGTGTATAGACAAAAACCCAAATTTTGAAGCGATTGTTATGTTCCAAATTACTATTAATAATTACACTGTTTATGTACCTTTTGAATTTTTCTCAGTTTGGGCAATGGAAATTATTACAGTCTAGTATGGTTAGCATTACTTTCAAGTTCTCACTGGGGGTTTTGTTTTGCTTGGTGCAGTAGAGATTGCAAGCATTTCAGGGCTAGAGTTACTTATTTAGAAGCAATTATTGGCATTGGAATTAAAACAAAAGTGATGGAATATTTTTCTTGGTCTGAAATTTTGCAGGAGCTGGTCTGACTCAAATTTGACTTGACAGTGGCCCTTTAGAACTATGTCTTATTGCTAAGGTCTGGGAAGGAGCCATTTTCGTTAAAACTCACTGAGCTGTAGTGTACTGAAAAAGCACCTTATTTATTTATTTTCATACAGCATAGGAGATCTTGCATCTTTCTGGCTTAGAGATGAAGAGTGGAAAACACAGCATGTTCCCCAAAAGTCTTTTGTCTTCTTTTTTTTTTCTTGAGGGCAATATGTAAGTTTTATTACCAAGCCATTCTGTGGAAACCTTATTTTACCGTGAGAAGTTCTTGCACATAGATTCTCAAGAGAAATTTATAAATGACTGTATTCTCATGCATATAGTGAGGATAATAGTAGTAAAAAAAATAATCAAAGGTAGCTGTAGGATTGTGGAATTCAGGAATAGGAACATGCCTCAGGTATGTACTACTGCAGAGCTTATTGCAAAGGCACTAATGGGGCTTATGGCTGTGAGGAAAAAATACCTCAGGATTTAACATCTGAATCTTGAATTGTTGTAGATGCTTCATGTGCTTACAGCTGTTGAGTCTTCTACTGCAAGAAGCAGGAGGGGAAAGAATAATAGAAATGCATTTGTCAGCAGGTATCTGCATCCTGTAAATACCAAGTTGCAGCCAGTTTGTTTCATCCTTAATTTGTTGGGGTTTTTTTATTAGTTCAGGTTCTGTATGAAGTTTTAATTAGTATACAGAAAAACAGTAACTGCTTAGTAAAAGGAACCAAACAGACCGAAGAGGGTTCCTGAATGGATTTTCTAGAGCAGATAAACCAAATAGCTAAGGCATCCATTTTGGCATGTTATGTTGGGGACTATTTTTGTGGCAGAATTTACAGTCAATACATTTTTGAATTTGGAAATTGCATAAGAATTAATTACCTCTTTGATTATATTTTTGTTAAATTTGTTTACCTTTTGAAACCTATTGGTCTCTCAGGATCCATCATTACCCAGTGGGCAATGAAATAGGAAAGCTTAGGGGCTCTGCAACTTGAAGATGTGCATTATAATGTTGCTGCTCCATTTAAAGGGGTCAAATAAATGTTTTCAATATAACTGGAGAGTGGAGTGGATAGTCTGAATTTGATAAGCAACAAGTGTTGTGACTGTGTCAACTAACTTAGAAGCTGGTGAGGAATAGCTCCAGAGCACAGATGGTGCATACCTAACACATTCATAGGTGCACATTTATTTTTCTTTGAGCTTCCTGATTAGCCACCAGCAGTGTTGTGAGAAAGGATCAAATCAGGAATAAAACCAAAAAAAACCTCTGCAATTTTTTGCTTATTATGCTTCACAAGTAGCAAAAGCAGATTTTCATCTGAAAGGGCTATGGAGCATCTAGGAAATTGCTTAACATGCAGCATTCCTTGTTTGACAAAAAAAGTGCAGCCACTGACTCTTCTGTGTATTTACCCCTGTAAGTCTCTTTACACTCATGAAGTTACCTAAATAACTGTTTTTTCCCAGTTTTACACATCTGAATTCTTTATTAACAGAAATAAAGATAAATCACATGTTGGTTCATATGGAAATAAAACACCAAACTCACCATCAAAGTTGTTTTACCCCTCATATGAATACTGTAACAAGTGTTTTGGATAAGAATAACATTTAAAAATATTTAGGTGACTGTAGTGACTGAAATCCCACTTAAAAAAGGCTGAGGTGACTAAATCACACTCGCTTTCTTTGACACTTTATGATTTTTGAAGACATGTTCTGATAGCGCTTTGGTGGCCACAGTTCCTGAGCTTACAAGACACATATCTTTCCTTAATATCTTAGGAGTTGCAAAAGACTTCTACCTTGCCTTTTGGGGGGCAGAAGGGAGTGTTGTTTTGTAAGTATTTCACAGGAAGGAAATGAGAAGGCGACCTCACTGCTCCATTGCTGAGCAGGCATGGGCATGGCCGTGCTGGGCAGGCGACTGTGTTGCAGGCTGGCCTGGGGGTACTGGCCTCAGCAACAGTGCCTGCCTCGCTGCTCCCACAGCTGTGGGCTTTGATTGCCTGCAAGCCCTCATGTCAGTATAGACCCTTTGTCATGGAGGGGGCTGTACTTGCCTGCTGTACTTGCCTGTCATATGCAGTTAAGAGTCAAAGATTTTCCACCTTGTTACAAAATTGACATTCAGGATTCTACCTGCAGTAGAGTAGGCTTTGTCTCCTATCACATCCTTGCCTTAGTTTCTGAAAAAAATCATAAACCCCATTGTTTGCTGAACAGCAAACAAATGGATATAGGTCTCTAGTGATCTGAGTTGGGTCAACAGGGATATTTTCTGCCTGCCTAAATCATACTGAGACTTTTTATTGTTATTTTGTGTGTCATAAGACCATCATTTATAAGATAAGTGCTATCAAGAGCCTCATCCTATTCCTGTTGAAGTCAATGGGTGTTTTTACTATTGCTTTTCAACAGTAGTAGGACTGATGACTGAAACTGAGCAGCTGTTGAAAGGTTAGTTTTAAAGTAGAATTGTGGTCAGAAAAGCAAAGTGACCCTGTCAGGCTGACATGCTGGGAGCACTACATTTATTTTTTTCTGAGTGACTTCCAGGCCAAATCTGCTTAGTTTACAAGTCAAACATTTTTTATTGACTTCCAGAAGTGCAGAGTCAGCCTTCAGTCTGAAAAATCAAAACTGTTACATCTTCTTCCTTCAGGAGAAGATGGTGCATTAGAGCCTAGTTGGCATATTGCTGATGCGTGACAGAAGCTGGCCTGCCCTTCTGGGTCTAAGCTGTGGAAAGCAAAGGGTGCCACAGTTAAAATTTATTTGTTAGGATAGTAAACGGACATGACTTGCAGAGATCAGGAGATACACTCAGGAAGCAAAGGCCATTTCTATATTTTTTTTCTAGCTGTACCTACATTTTAATACTTAACTTCTGTCAAGATAAAGATTTAATGTTTTCAAATTGCTGTATTCTGGGACTACAAAGTCTAAAATATCTTCGTTGTAAAATATAGTTTTCAAAAGCACTTAAATCTTATGCTAGAAGTCATGATTTCAGGATCAGTTTAAGGTGACAGAAACCACACCTGAAAGAGGTGGCTCTTCCTGTGTCATGCAATTCCTTGTGTACTCTCAAGGGTTCACCAAGTCGCACAGGGATTTGGATTGGAGAACTGATTCAGTATAATATTATTATTTAAAAGCTGTTGACACTGTCTCATTTCAGGAAGGGGTACTGCGGATACTGGCCTGTCATGTCTGTATCTTAATTTGACCCTGACCCCATGATACTGATTTTGCTCCTGAGACAGCACATAACATCATCTGTTCTTAAACTGCTTGCTCGATTAATATGCTGTAGTTAATATTTATGCTCACTGCTAATGTTAAGGCCAAAGCTGTTCCCTCCCGTCACAAGTACACCAAGGACAAACAAATTTGTCTGAAGTTTCACACTGAGTAAGATAATCCACAGCAGAATGTTATCTTTTCAATAAAGGGATAAATCAGAACTATCATTTTAGAGTTTAGAAAGCGAAGTAGCTTCCACTCCTTGTGTCCTGCAATGCCTGTGGATTGCTCCAGAAGTTCCCCTGGATCTTTGTTTTGTTGGTTATTGATTGCAAAGAGCAGTAGTCATTTCAGAGGCTGAAGTGTGTGTATGTGTGTGTGCGTATGTGTGCGATGCTTACAGTGAAGTGCATATGACAGATGCACATATTTAAGGCATGTGCTGATTTCTACCATGCTTTATACCACACATTCTGGGTTCATTATTGCTTTGTAGAACTTTTGTCTGCTGGCTGAAACAATGGCCATTTTTAAGGGTAGACAAGCATTAATGATTCTTCTGAAGTGTGAGCACAGCCTAACTGAACTCTTTGGATGTTACAAAAACTTGTCACATTTTTACTGTGGCAGATTTTTTCATGCTTTCTCTAGGTATTTTTTATTCCTCAAATTTTTCACCATTAAAAGGTCCTAAGGTATCAGTGATTGCCTTGATCTCTAAAGTTCTTCCTTTCTGCCGTGGATTGTAGAACTATTTAGTAGTTGTTAATCTACTGCAGGTGAGATTTTCCTTAATGAAGGTATGGCTAGGAGGGAGGGAGGCTGCCTGCTGATCTTGTTCTACATTCTTAGTCTCTGGTAAGCCTTTGAATGAATGGGAGGGATTGCTCCTCTCCAGAGAGTAACTGAGCATGCACAGGTGAGAGATGGTTTTGAGCTGCTTGGTGGGATGAAAGATGGGACAGAGCAAGTAGGGAGTGTGTAGCAGGTTGGAGAGTGAGGAAAGTGAAGAGGAGCAAAGGGTGTTGCTGCAGGCGGGTGCAGCAATGTTTTGGTGGTGATGGAAAGAAAGAGGCTTTCTTAATGATCCAGAGGTTTGTACCAGCCAGTAGTTGCTGAATGAGAAAGAAAGGCTGCTGGAAAAGATCCAGTCTATGAGAACACCACCATCACAGTATAGATTGGTTTCAACCTTTTTATTTAGTGTCTCACTCTGCAGATGTGAGTTTTCTCTTTTTGAAGATTGCTTCCTTCTTTTTTGAAGAAAACTTTGTTAATTTGTGTACCCTTAAGAGTTAGTGCCAGAAATTAGAAGCATCTGATATCTGTTGATAAGCTCATTTTTTGAAGAAGGGTGATGCACTTATGTTCTAGACTATGGTAAGGTCTGATCATGTGTTCAAACAGCGGGACCAAGCTTTCCTTCTGTGCTGAGTTACGTAGTCCCTTCAGGAAATGGGATCTCTTTCCAGCCATGTAAAAAAAGCTTGTGTGCAAATGTCTAGCAAAACTGGTCTATTCTTGCATACAGATCAATGAATCAAATCTTAACATCAAATCCATTGTGTCTTGAACTATTGTTTTGCTGTATGTGCACAGATTGGCTTTTTAGTATATGCAAATGAGTTTGATGCTTTCTGGAAATATCCAAGTCTCTTAAAACAACAAAAGCCCTCTAAAATAGCCTGTCCTATTCCAAACAACACCCATGGGAGTGTGTGGAAGTTCTCAGTTAATGACATAAAAGCCTCAGTATTGCTTCTCTGCTCTTGCCGTAGAACAACCAAGAGTTACTTTCTTTGGCAAAAAACAAACAAACAAACAAACATGCGAACAAACAAAAAAACCCTTCAGAAACCAGTGGCCTTATGGTTCAAAGACTACCTCGTAGTAATATTTTTATGCTTAAATTTATTGACTGTTTTTTTTTTTTCCCCCACTGTCTTTAAAGAAAGATGATGGATAGTTGTGTGTAAGCAAAGACACTAACCTGGAGGTGACTTGCTAAAGTTATGTCGTATGTGTTGTTAAAGAAGTGGACCAGTCATAACATTTTCTGATTATAAGAGATAATTTCTTATGCTTTAAGCTGTCCTGCAAGATGCTTTATTATAGTGATTCAGAACACCTCATCACCTTGTATGCTGCTTTTAATCCAGATATGTCTGCTAAGAAGTTTTTATAAATAGGTGTGATAATATGGCCTAATGAGCTTCCTGCCAAAATTATTTGGTTTTGTCTGGATACACTACATCAGTGAAGCTGAAGTCTATCATCATAGCTGGCAGTAGGGATAGACATTCTTAAATTTTATTCAGGAAGGGAATTAAAATGAAGAAGGCTGACTGTTTTGCTTTTTCATGAATGTAATCTGTCTCTTTCTCATAATACATCCATACAGAGCTTGGATTTGTGATTGCAGTGTTGCTGGTGTTAGGCAGAAATGTAGATAAATGGTGTTCATCTAGTTTTAATTTCGACATTGTTACAATAATATGCTTCTCCCATACACTAAACAAGTGAATATACCCAATTTTTAATTCACTACTGATTTAAGTCATGGCTGCCTTCCAAATTCACATGAATACTATTCATAGACTAGAACTTGAAAACCTATTCATGCTAATTTGTAACTACATGCAAATAGTTATATGGACTCATGTGCGGGAAGAGAAACCATGTGAGCAGGATTGTATATATTAGTGAAAATTTGTAAAAACAGTGCCAAAAGTTAAACATTTAGGATATAGGTTTGCTTGCATATAGCCTGATTGCCAAAACATCAGGAATCTGTAGTTCTCCTGTGCTTCTTTGTAGGCTGTGAAAGATTAGCCTCTGCAGAAGTGATACTGTTTTACACAAGCACTTAAATAAGCCGGTAAAAGCCCAATTCTGCCATCTTGAGAAGAGGGTTCTGTGCCCTTTCCCTCTATATCTTCTTAATGTGTGACCTATGTGTGACCTTTTAAAAATACTTGTATTGATTTATATTGTATTAAATGTGTTGGCAGGAATTATGTAATGTCATGTTTTACAGCTAACATGAGTAGCTGATGATGCAGCATCTAGAATGGGTACTCTTGATCTAAAGTAGCTGTTGGAATACTGACATTTACCCTTCTATTTTTTTTAACAGAATCATATTAATATACATTATTTAATCTTTCCAATTTATAGTGATAAAAATATGTCCAAGTGCAGTAGTTTTTTTAATTTGGTTATAATATTGTCAGGTTTGGAACTTTTGCTTTTACAATGGCTTATATGGTTTCTGCTTGGTTTAATTATTGCTTTATACTCCAGTAGGAAATACCTAATTTTCTTGATATAAATATGTGTAAAGCACAAACTGCCCCAAGTCACTGCTATTTTTCACCTTTACTTTTATTCTGTAGTGTTGAGTAGCCTCCCTTTCAGTTAAAATTAATTAGAAAAGCAGGTTTTTAGTATTAATTATAATAACAGTTGTTTAGTATCAATTGTAGTAGAGCTTTCATAATGTTATGCTGTTTAAAGTCAGAAAGGGACCATTGGCTCATATAGGCTGACCTATATGTATTTTATAAACCATGCTGTAGGCCCCTCAATTTGACATTGCTACCTGGTGCATTGGGTCCATGACTTCTGTTAAGCATAGCTTTAGTCAACAAAACAAAACAAAAAAAACACCCCACCTATGCATATCTTCCAGAGAGCCTTTCTGCCTTGGTTCTGAGACATCCAGAAATGGAGATTCTGACTTCTGGTACGCGTAGCTCATTTTAGTGAGTAAATCACCTTTTTAAGAAAAATATCAATAATTATGCATTCACTTCAGTTTGGAAGCTGAAGTCAGACAATTTCAGCCATTGATTCTTCGAGGACTTTGGGTGTATCTGCCTTAGCATTTCAGTTCAGATCAGAAGTGCATTTTGAAGCAACTTTGCTGTCATCCTCCCCCCGCCGCCGTGCTTTAATTCCCATCAGAGACTGCCTTGGAGCTGGTGAGCTGGATTCCTTTCCAATGAAACGACCAGAAGATGCTGCCCAGGAGCATAGTGAACGTGCTCCCAACTGCAAAGAGGCATTCAGGCCGTGAAAGCACACTACGGCTAGTCTGCAATATCCATCCGTCACCTCTTCCCCCCTCCCCCCCCCCAAAGAAGGGTGGACATGAGGCCCTCGGCACCCTGCGATCCTCTCCTAGTGAGGCTGTGCTGCCTGCTAATGTAGACGTAGCCTTTGTTAAAGGTCAGCTTAGTACATAGTAAATTCTCTCTGTGATAGCATTTACACGGCGTATTGTAGCATGATAATGATCTTTTGGGTAATCTCAAAAGATTTCAATTTTTAAAAACTTTCACTAAGATTTTTCTCCAGGATTTCATGATTCTTGTGTACCCTTTTCCATTCTTTCAAAGTTGTTTGAAAAATAGTCTTTAAAAAAGCTTTTAGAAATATTCTTTTATTATTTTTATTCTTTTAAATAAAGAATTTTTTTTTTTTTAAGTGCTAATTCCTCAAGTAGAATACCCTTTGGTACTAAATCAAATGTGTTAGGGAAGTAAAGAATATTTGATTTACATCCAGATGTATAAAACAGTTAATGAAATCAGATTTACTTTATTTTGTAGGTCAACATGGACTTTTTGACAAAAGAATACAGTTCAAGCCAATTAGTTAGGTCTCTATTTATTGACCTTTTCTCAATACTTTGTGCAGCACTGACATTCAGCCAAGTGGTGTGGATTTTTAGCACAGGTTTTATGCTTGCGGCTAGTTTATCCTTTCAGAATATAGGTAGACTTTCAGCTTTCTCGCAGTCATATGAAATTTATGCAGAGCTTATTAGGGTTCGTTGCAGGTGGGCCAGAGAAGTCATCTGCCGTATATTTTTTTTCAACTACTGGCTATCTGAGTATACTAATTTTAAGAATGTTTATTTCTGGTAGATGTTGTTTAACAGCCTCCATAGTTACTAATGGAGTGGAAAGTAGTTCATCATCCTGTGGTGATACTAGCATGTCATCCTGCTTCTTTCCAAGCACAGAAGAAAAATGTGCCGAACCTCTTGCCTTTTCTGTATCATTAAAAATGTTGCTGTCTCCATGCAGCAGTTAAACTAGAAGAATTCCTAGCAATAGGCTGTTTCTCATGTAGTTTAGATGGCCAGCCAAGTTGTAATGGCAGCGACTTAGATTTGGAAAGGTCCAAATTAAAATTCCTGGCTCTTCCACAGGCTCCCTGGTGACCTCAGGCAATTCAGAGGAAAATTTTCAAGGCATCTAATTAATGTAGGGTCAGATTTTAAAGGTGTTTAAGTTGCTACAGATTTGGAGGTTTATATTTGTATGGAATTTCCTTTTGTTGAAATTTTCCCAGTTTTGTTTAAATAATATCTTCTGCTACTTTCATTAAGTAAAACCAGCAGTATGTTATCATGGAAAAACAAAACAAAACAATGTTGAGAAACTAGCATTGGCAACTCTGGTAAGAAATTATTGTATCTACTAGAGCATCCTTAAGAAATAAAACCTGGATTTGGTGTTAATACAAATAAAGATGAACAATCCAAGAGACTAATTTTTGTTGTTGTTATTGCACTGAACAGGGATTGAGCAAGGTGCCTTGTTTATCTGACAGCATAGCGGTGAAATGTACATTCTGTCTTTGTGTTAATTCAGTACTTATATGTCTACTTTACAGTCTCAGCAGATGCTTGTAGATAGCTGCACTTGAAATACTTGTTCACCAAAGATCCGACTTAGAGTAAGAACATCTGGTTATTGAGAAGCATTTTCCTCTTAAACAGTGGCCAGCAAGTGCCCTATCCACTCTTAAAAGCTTTAGAGAAAAGTTGTTGTACTTTGAAAGACAGAAATATTCAGTGTAGGTCTTGGTTTTGAAGAAATGCTGTGAACTGTGAGCCCATCCTATTTATATCTGGCAATTTTTCTGCAGTTAAGTTGCTCATGCCTCCTTTTAAATACAACTTGGCTACTTCCTCTGTATTGTTCTTTCATGAAGAGCATTCTTAACTTCATTGACATTCAATAATGTTGAGGTATGTTGCTAATTATTTCCAGCATGAAAGCCTCCTTATGATTGCAATTTATCACGAATGCATAAGATTTGTTAATGATTTTTTTTTAAACTTTTTTTTGGCCTCAGTTCCTGAGGGTCTTATTGTTTCTAAAGCTGCCAAATAACCTGCTCATTTGAAAACAGTAGTTAATGCATACCACCTACTGGTAATAATTACATCTAAGCTTTTTACCCCTTCTAGTGTGTTAATACTGCAGCGCTTTAGAAGTTCTTTCCAGCCGAAGGGCTCAATTTTCCATCAGTGCATCAGAATTAAGATATTTTTGCCAGAAAAGGACTGACTTTGCTATATACAAAACAGGTGTATGCCCCGGGAAATTCCTAGATATAGTGAAGACGTTCTCTGACAGTGTATTACGTACATAGCCTACCTTTTAACACTCTAGCCAATTCAGTGTATTCTCCCCCATGCCCAAGCTAGAGTGCCACAAAGGAGAAGGAAAAATTGACTTTCATAAACTGAATAATAGAATCTATTTGTGTGGTAGATATATGCCTGGTTATGGGCTTTATTAGCTGGCCTCACCTGTAGCTTGGATCAGGGTTGTGCTAGATCCAGTTCAGTTTGTTCCAGCTGATTCCTGGACCAGTTGTTTAAAAATTGCTTCTCTCAGGTGTGCTCCATATTGCAACTACCAGTTTCTCCTGGGAATGACTCCAGTTTGGTGAGTGGCTCCCCCACTCTGGAGTTTCATGTCTGGAACTGTATCATTGTAAGTTTGGAGTCATAAGTCCTGCCTTGGAAGGTACTTAGGAGGCATTTTTGTATAGTGGCAGAGTATTCAATTTGATTATTTATTTATTTATTTTTCTTCCTCTCCCCCGCTACGTGGTTCTGGATGGAGAGTGTGTCTTCAAGTGGAAGTGGCTGCAAACACAGCAAGGTTTGGCTTCATCTGCTTTATAAAATTATCCAACACTACCCCTGAAGGCCTTGGGTACTCTAACATCTCAGCCTCATCAGAGCATGAAACATGGCATCAAGCAGTGGATGGTTATGATAGAGCTCTCACCTTATTTCAAGTCTGTTGCATTGTAGAAAAAGGTCTTCCAGTGCTAGACAAGGCCCACAGGAGACCCAGGCCAAGTGCTGTGTGATGTGGATGGGGCCAGTCTGATCCAGGGGCAGCTGATGCTGGGGAGTACAGGCAGGAGGATCCCTCCCAAGGGGGGCTGCCTTTGGCAAGGTCTGTGTTGCTGATGTCGACTGTTGCAGCTGGACATAGCTCCAGTCCGAGCACAGCTGCCATATGATGAGGCTGATTTTGCCAGATGGAGGTCATGGACATCCCATTAGTATGTCTCTTCTCTGCACATAAATGAATGCTAATTTATATATTGAGGTAAGCTAGACTTCAGAATAAAAGCAATTACTTTATCATTATCACTTCTGGAGGAGCTGGAAAAAAAAAGATATTTGGGTAGGGTTTTATTCATTAGTAAACTCTCAAGTAATCCTATTACGTGTTTTGGACTTGCTGTTAACTAGTAGATTCTTGATATTGCTAATTGAATGCAGAGCACAGGCTTTCAAAGAGCTTTAATTCCCATTATATTGTCTACATTTGATTTGTATGTGAAGATTCACTGAAATGTGCAAAGCAACAAGGCATATAAAAAAGGGAAATGATGATATGAACCCAGAGTGGCCAAGCAGGTTCAGGAAACAATTATGAAAAGGAAAGTTTTATGTTATTGTGTTTGTGCTCTGTAACTTTGTAGTTGGACCATGACCTTGAAAGTGGCATTTCTACTGCCTGCCTGTGGAAAAGTAGCTGTTCTCTCTTCACCTCAGTGCTGCATGCACTGATTAGAAAAAGAATCCCTTTTTGAAGTGGTCAGGGACTATAAACTAAAAGTTGTGGGTGGGATTTGCAGAGCAACCCATGAAATTTAAGTGTCTGTCTTCCATTACTTTGCATACTTTCATGTGGTGTAAAAGAAAAAAATAAATAAATAAAAGATAGGATGACCTGCATGTTAATTTTAATTGTTATTGTCTTGGCGGAGAGACAACTTTTGGAGGGATGGAGCTGTGGGCAGTAGGCATAGTTAGTATCTGAAGCTGTGTAAAGTCTTGAGATGCAGTTGCAGCCTGAACACCAGATGCTGGTATTTGGATGCAACTTGAGAAAGCAGGGACTGGCCTACTTGCTGCTTCATCACTGTGTGCCATTGAGTTCCTACCTGTGAGAGGTAGACTGTGTACCATTGATCCCCTCTACACTAGGAGGCAATTCTGAAAGGCTTGGAGCAACTGCTACTCCTTGAACAAGGGATAACAGTAAGGATGGGGCAGTCATGCAGTATGTAAGGAGATACAGGAGTGAGTTGTGAGGTTGACTGTCAGATCTCTTAGAGGCATCTCTCTTCCGAAGAGATGTTTAGAAGATCAGCCATTGGAGCTTGTCATTTAGGAGAAAAGATGTGTGGGGTTTTTTTGTTTGTTTGTTTTCCTCCCATTTTAGCTGGAAGGAAAAATAGCATGAGATAGCCTTTCCTTCTTTCAGATACCTGTTGTGGATGTTAGGGAGGAATGCAGGTTTTATTTTGCCTTCCTAACATGCATACACAAACTTCAAACTGCCTTGTGTTAACTAGAGTTTATTTTGGGTAAGTTTAAAATAGCTGCAATGAAATAAAGACACATTGTGAAGGCACAGTCTGAAACTGCATGGGGTAAGAGTTGTGGCTTGTTTCCTCAATTATGTTGAGGTGCTTCTTATTTTGATGACAGTGTACAGTACAAAAATGCCTTCCAAGATTAGTTGCCCTCAGTGACGTAAAGGCTCTGTTCCTGTCTTGCATCCAGGTCCAGACATAACGGTGTGTGGGCATGGTGAGGGAAAGGGGGTAGATGATGGGAATGGTGTGCCTGTCCTGCAAGTTGCAGAGTGTTTTACATAGGTGCTATGTTCCAGGCAAGCCCACGGCAGGTCCTGTTTATATTGTGGGCTAAGCATGCTCCTGAATGATCCCAGCATAAGACATGCGAAAATCACCCTTTTCCTCTCCTTCCTTTGCATTCCAGCTTCAATTTGATGGATAGGGGAAATGAAACACAACGCGAAGTGATTTATTTAGGGTCATGGACAGCCAAAATATTTAAGCAGATTTATTATTATCTTAAAAAAAACAACAAAGCAAAACACTATTTTTAGACATGTCTGTTTGCTATTTTTATATCATTCAATTTACTTAACAAAAGAAGGCCTGCTTTTTCCCAGAAACATGACCTTTGTGTTGCTATACTTGATACCTTTAGAGGCCAAATGCAGACAAATAAGAAGTTTTAATGGCCTGTGTGCACGTAAAAACTGGTAGCCATCTTTGTAATTTGCATAAGTTGGTAAAGACGGAGTTAAAATTTGGAAATCCTGTAGGTAATTCAGTGTTTTTAAGGGGCAAAGCAATTGCCATTTTGCAGCTGTAGCAAGCGGTTCAGCAGAATGTCAGTTGCTCAAGCTCAGCTGCCTCATGCGCTTTTGACTAGGAAAGATGGTCCCTGTTTTAAAAGTAGTATGCATATCTATTGCCTTTTAAAATAACTATTTAAAATTACTATTTTCATGGAAGAAGTCAGACATACTGTCTGTGGTTCAGCTACCAGTTCCCAGGATAGCCAAAGGAAGCTCTTGGTGTTGTGGTTTGCTGCAGTGGCACGAGATGGGAAGGAATTTGCAAGCCTATGTTTGCCCAGGCTGCCTGTGTCTGCTGTTCATGCTGGCCAGCTCTGGTGCATGGAAGGGATTGCTAAGCTTGCAGCATGAATACCCTTGTGCCAGGGAATGTCCCTTGTGTCACAGCTCTGCATACCTGATCTTTGCCTATTCAGGATTAGCTCCACGGTCTTGGACATATGCATGTATGTGATTTCTCCCTCAGTTATAGAGAATGCAAGTGGAAGGTGCTTTGCCTGGGTCAGAATACATAGCCTGGGAACTCAGCTGGGTGCCATGGAGAGTTTTACTTCCATCCACAGCCTGAGGAAGCTGGAGTCTGATCAAACTTCCTCATGCCCTCTCTGCAGAGACTGCTGATCCAGGCATGCCCCGCACAACTGTGCGGGGAAGGCTGTGATGAAGTGAGGCTGATGCCTTTTATTTGTTGGCCTACTCATACAAGTATCACATTCAAAAGCTTTCTCTTTTGTTTGGAAACATCTGCCATACATGGCTTAATTTCACTCAAACTTTATTTATCAGAGTTATAGATAATGCACTTTTTTTGTTTTTCATTAAAAATGTTCTCAAGCAAAAAAATAAAAACTTTTGCTTCTTCTGATGTCCTGCTGTTACTCCCCAGTGTTCATGTCTGACTTAAAGATTAATTAAAATAAATATCAAGTGCTACTAAAATAATTAATAAATTATACAATTTACATTCGATTGTAAGTGGAAGAGTGTCTTGCACTTCCCTTTAAAAAATCAGCATGGTTCCAGAAAGGAAGGAAGCATGCTAATTACAATGCCTCCATGAGGCTTTGCAATTCATGTCTGAGAGTTGATCAGAAGATGCAAAGGAGGCAAACCGAGCATGTTAATGTTTTATACTTCAGTAGTTCTAACCCCAAAGCTTGTTATTAAAATATATAACAAAATTTGTCTTGTGCATTTCCAGCAGTTTGATATATTTCCAGGTAGAAGAGTTAGAGACATTTAGGGTTAGATGCTGGTTCCATGCTACTTTTGTACTGAGATAACTTGGCTGGAGTTTCTCCTAATTTATAGTGGTTAATGTGAGATCAAAATTAGGCTCTTTAACTTCTTACAAAATATCCAAATGCTTAATAGCTTGTTATGCATCTCTCTCTCAACCAGCATTTATACACTTTTTTGAGCACAAGAAAGGAGCAGAAGTTCTGCCTCTGATAGAAGCAGCAAATGTAATATGTTGCTGTACAGTCATTCTGTCCACTGTTGTTATGAAAGAATATGAAGATGTTAATACATCTTTGAACATATTTGCTAATTTGGAAAGTAATTGCACCTGTTAATAGAACAGTGAGATGAGGAATAAGAATAGAAAAGTCTGTTATACAAGGATGCATATACAGGTGTTTTCTTCTCCAAGTTATTTTAAAAAAATGATAAATGTGTTTGAGTTTAGTACTACATGTTAAATTTTCTTAATGTGCGTCCTTTAAGCCATCTGTTGAGTACAGCATGAGATGGGTTTATTCAGATTTTGCTGTGACATGAGCTAGCTGCTTTGTTATAACACCTTTAAGTGTATGAAGGTTCAGTTTTTAACTAGTCTTCTGGAACTGATCTATTTCATTAGTGTAATTAACTATTTTTAGGATATATTTCTTGCCTGCATTCATTAGAGCCAACTTCCCTCTCTCTCCTAGAAGATAAAAGATTCTGAGGATACTTTACTCTCGGCTACCTTAAATATATGACCATGAAAGTAGCCATGCTGGGTCAGACCGAATATTTGTCTAGCTCAGGGGCCAGGAGGTGATGCCTAAGAAACCGGTGGAAGACCAATACAAGCATGGAGAAGTGCTTCTCTTGCATACTCTCTTGGCCCCTAGCCCCATGTCTCCCGAACCAGAGGGTGTACCATTTTGGTTTCTTAATATAATCTTTGTGCTGTCCCTTTTCTTGCTCCCAGTCCTCTTGTGTCATTACATTTCTCCCATTTCTACAGCCAAATGAAGTTGCTTCCTCTTCCTTTGCTCTACCGAAGCCTCAGTAGCGGGAGTACTGAGAATTTAGTGGAGACAGTCTGAGGACTCTTTGCTTCTGTCTCCTAGTAAATGGGAGATCAAGCTACAGTAAGAATCTAGCTCAGTCTCTTGGTGAAGTCTGTTTATCGCTTTGTGAGATTGGACTGCGGTCCAAAGGAGGATCTGTGAAAGGCTTGAGCATGTGTACTGGTAGGAATTGCTGGAGAACTGAACAGTTCTGCACTGAACATACACAACGTTTTAGGGGTTAGGCTGTGTGGGGGAATTGATAATTTTGTCAGATCTGTGGGAAGTTTCATGGGAGCTACAGAATCCCCATGTTTCTGATGCAAAGATATTACTGCTTCCTTCAAACCCCTCTTTGATAGCATGTCAGGTTTACAGACCCCCAGTAAAATGCTTCTATCTGTTCGGTGCTTTTTTTTTTCCCTCTGCCTCTTCTAATTTGAAATTGCAAAAGCTTCTCCCCCTGCCCCACCAAAAAAGCACAACAACAACATAACCCCAAAATCATGATGAGGCAAATGCCTGGAAAATATGAACCAAAATGGATAGTTTGAAAAAGTTTTAAGGGCACTAAAGTCAGAGTTCTGTGACTGGAAATTTTGGGCAGGTGCCATAGGAGCCATTGCCTCATTTGTCATTTAGAAGGGAGTTTGAAACTTTTCTCTCCAGAAATAGCTTGAAGTACTATTACTTTAACTCCATATCAGCATGGTCCAGTGTCCAGTGCCTGTAGGTAGCTTGCCTCCTCCACGTCACGCTCTAGCCTCTCTCTCCCTCACTGGGGTGCCGGTGTACCCCACTAGCCAAAAAAGACTCGGCAAAGTTGATGGTTTTTTCCTGTGAAGAAGTTGGGTTAGTATCAAACATCTCTGCTTATCGCAGATGCTAGGGCAGGACATGGCTAGAGTTGCGGGAGGACAGGGTCTGTTACGGTTTTTAAGCTTGCCTATCACTTTGTCTCCCAGTTGAGATCCTGGGAGCAGACCACATCTTTAACAGGTAATTTTTCAGGCTTTCTGTATATATATATTTTTTGTCACATTTTTAAATGCTTTGTTACCACTACCATTAATTTTATCTTATAGCACAGGCTCAGAAACTTCCTTTGCATGTAATTAGGGGAGGTTGGGTACTTGGCATGATCTGCACAATTTATAATACAGTCTGTATTATAAATTCATATTCAAATTCATAAGTTCTGTTTAGCACAGTAATATATTACAGGATTTATTTTTAAATGTATTCCCCACTGTAATTCCATAGAAAATTTTCCGGGAAAAGTATGTTTTTGCTTGTCAGTGTGACCTGAGTAAGAACAGATACCAGTTCAGTCTCTCAGAACTCCCTGGCCTCTTTAATAAATCTTATGCCCTCCCATTCCCACTAATATGTAATTTATTATTCTAGAATGGTGAGGTACTACTGAAAATACAGTCACGTTAGCAATGTAGACATTTACCAAACAATCTTGGTAGGTGCAAGCAATTACAGAAGTTCAGTGAAGGACTTTCTTGTTAATGGTAATAGTCATTAAAGTACTTATTGCCCTGAATCTTGAACTTTTATAACTCTTCTTACTATTTAATTCCAGGTGTATAATAAGTATTCAGTTTACTTTCAGTGCAGCTTTTTTCCACAGAGCACTCTCCTCTAATTAGCACTACCTTTCCAGCAAAGGTAGTGCCTTTTTGAGGCAAGAAGGATTTTGCTTTTCCTAAGTGTAGAGCAAACCAGTATCTTGATCATAGTTTAGAAAAATTAAATAGAAAAAGAATGTCTGATAAATAGGGGTGTGATTATACTGTGGTGTGTGTGTGTATACATAACATTCATGCTTAGGAAGAATACTCTTTAAAAAGTTTTAGATTTGGACTTACAAAATTCATCTGTTCCAGGGAAAAACTGGAGAACGTATCAAATCAAACAATTATTTATTTTGCTATTGTTGGCTTCTATTGGTTTTTGACCTAGAGGCTCATTAACTTTGGTTCCAAAAAGCTTATCTAAAAAATTCAGAATTTATATTGGGAGTGGGAGAAGAGAGGATGTGGAATTTTGAACTCTGGTGGAACTTCTCTGGCTCTGCATTTAGAACAGGCCTGACCTTTCTCAGGCTCAGGTCCTGGGCTCAGTGTTCACAGGGCTTTCTCAGTGTTTATAAAAAAACAAACAAAAAAGTCAACACTTCTGATTGAGAATTTTGTGTGCTTGTGTGCAGGTTTTTATTTTGAAAAAGCAATACCTTTATTTTGGAAAACTAATAGCTTCAGAAAACAACCATCATTTGGCTGTTTCTGGGGTGAATGTCATGAAAATTCTGTGGAGTATGTGTTCTTGCATTATGTGGGGAACACGGATGATGTTGGTGCTTATGTGACTTCTTTGAAATGATTAAATATATTCCACTGCATTCTTGCACTGTGAAGAAAGACAAAAAATAAAAGAAAACAAATAAGAGGAGAATACATTTCTCTCTTTTTGGGAGGGGTCAATTGACAGTACTGTTTTGTCTGTCTGTCTTTGCAGTTAGCAATAGCGCAGCTGACCATTTCTTATTCCATCTGACGAAGGCAGGAATGCGCATATCCATCTTCTCTTTCATTATGTTAAATCTTCAAATGCAGTTTTGTTCCCAGGTGTAGTCAATAGAAACATTTATTTTGGCTTCAATGGAAGAAAGATGTCATCCAAGAAATTATAAATTGTTGTATTCTTAAGTAGTCTATTATGTTACCTTAAGTGCCCACTAGCAAAAGTATAAAATCACTAGACTATGCATATTTTTGGATAGAATTAAAGTACATTTTATTTTTAAAGAAAGAAAAAAATCTTTACTTTTTTTCTGTACATTGAAACAAATTACAGAAGTTACCTGTTTGGCTTGGAATACAGGCAGAGCATGTAGCAAAGAACGGAAAAGGAGGAGTAATTATTTAGAAGCAGACAGGCAAGAGTCAAAAGTAACAGCTGTGTTCAAATTGTAAAACCTAAGCTGACTTAGAGGATGGCTTTTTTCATCCCAGATGTAACAAATTGGTCAGGTGTCCATATGTAAATATGTGTATGTATATAATGCTTAGATATTCAGGACTTAATTGGAAGAGAAAAGGATGTCATAAAGCTAGTAACTCTAGGTGGAATAAAGTCTGTGCACTTCAGTGGATTTGTTACAAAATTTAATACCTTATCTCCCTTCTTCATATTCTACAGATACTGTTTTAAATAAGGTAGCAAAGATTAGTCTGTTAGTGGATATTTGTGCCTATTTTATTATTTTTTTTTTAATGAAAGCTTACAAGGAATTTTGAGGAATGGAAAGTGTTATAGGTTTTTAAAAAGGAAGTTTGAGTAGGGAACAAAATACCAACTTTCCTCAAAACCTCTAAAGACAGATGAAACAAAATTCAGGAGTCAGTTATACAAAGAACAAATTCTTATCTGGATTTTTGGATTTGATTTTCTGTGCAGTTTATGGGAAACTTAGGAATTATGGGAGTATCCAAAGTGTACATCCTTAGTTTACTCTTACAGATTTCATATACCTGATTCTAAGGTCTGTATGAAAAGAGAGAGCACCAAACACTGACCATCTAAAGAAGTAAATTTAGGCAAATATGCCTTCACTGCATTCACTGTTGTTGAACAAATTCCAACTCCAGAACAAGTCATAAGAGAGCTGTTTCTTTGAAATAAGACTCATGAGGAAGCTTTTTAAAAAATAAACATTTACTTCATTTTAACAATTCAGATGGTGTAAGTCACTTCATGATTTTTCTAAACTGGGTCTTCTGTATATCTTTCACGATGTTAATAGGATATACAACAATAACTTGGAGTTGTGAATTCCTTCTTGCCCCTTGCAGTTATAAAGAAGTGCTTATATTTGAAATGCCATGATGAAGGGTGAGCATCAAGCCAACTGCAGCACAGTTAAAAGGGGATGGAAAAAAAAAATTCACCTGAGAATAGTTTAAACTTTGAGGGGTGAAAAGTCAGTTCTACTCCTAAAGTAAGAAGGCTTCAGTTTATATCCACTCTGAAGCTAAGCCAACATTTTTCACAAATAGCTGATTAAGTGCTTTATTTTCAGGGTGATTTCCAGGCTGAAATGCTGAAGGCCTTTTTAGAAATGCTACCCACATCAGTCTGTCAATTGAGCGGGTGTAAACTGGAAAGATCACATGCAAGGGACGGCTGGAAGGTTCACCTTGCCTAAACTTAGGATCCTGCTACAAAGCAGCTTCCTGTAGTGGAGGTGGTGTTTGGACCTTCTGTGTGCTCAGTGGAGACAAGAGCACCTTTATGTTTGCGCAAGAGGAATCCCATCCTCAGGTGTCTGGTTCTTTACCTTGACTGTGAAGGAAGTCTAGATGTCCAGATTGGACTAGGATGCAGCTTCCTTAAAGTGACCTCCCACGTATGGCATAAGGATTCATTTGGATTAGTGAGTCAAGGTAGCTGAACAGAAATGAGAACAGACTGATTGTCTTGACTAAATCAGCGCCTCAAATAATTAAAGATTTGTATTAAATTTAAAGAACATTGACTTTTTTTCATACATCTATTCGGTGCTAAAATCCTGAAGTTTCACAAAAAAGGCTTCTGTCCTTGGTCTTGATCTTGCAAACAGAGGAGCTTAACAGACAAGCCTAATGCTGTGATTGTGAGTGGTTTCATTAAATAAGCAAATGAATAACTGTTTGTAGTGCGAGGTTTGGGGACTTGAGTTTACAGCAAGAAGTGCTAGAAGGTTCACCAGAGCCTGTTGTCGTTGGACCAGATGGTGCTGAGCTCTCTGTCACAGCACAGTACCTCGTGAGGAGCTCACGCTCAAATTCACCTAAAGAAGAGTGGCAGAGTGTGACCATAGAGGAGCAGTCCCCTTTTGTCTGAACCTTTTGGGCTATGTCAGCCCCCCTGGTGTTTACCCAGTGATCAGTTTTCACTGTACAATTGGACATAAAGATTCTGCAACCTGTAAATAACTGAAATGCTGTTTGTTTCTATTAACGAAAGGGAGTGTTGTTGCAGGTTTGAAAACACAGTTGGGATACTGGGAAGACAGTGTAACTTTTACTCTCATTTTGGTTGTAGATATGCTGTGTCCTTGTTAATGCTTCTTTGAAACCCATAGATGAAAGGACTTTGTAGCAATGTAAATAAATTATTATTTTGATTTATCATAATGCAGCAGAGACTTCAGAAAAGGTGGGCACCATTCAAAGAATGCTTCACTGAGAAAGCATATCAAAGGAGTACTTTTTTCTTTCTTTTCTTTTTCTTTTTTTTCTCCCCACCCCCTGCAGTGTACCTTTCTGACTTTCCCTAATTGCATTGGTGTGAATTACTGCCATGCACTGAGGTACATATTTAGCCCTACATCCTTCCTTAGTGTTTGGAACATGAATAAATTTCAACAGCAGCATAGTTTTCTAGTTTAATTCCCAGAGCAGCAATTCACCCATAAAAGAATTAAACTCCATAAATCCATGAAAAGTTAATTGAAATTCGTTATAATTTCACCAGGAGAAGTACTTCCTACCAGAAACAATGATTCTTATTTTTTGATGAGATCAGTTTTAAACACAGAGTTGATACTGTTCTCCAGTAGAGCAGATGGAAACTAGTGGAATTATACTGTTGTCAAGCCTGCTTCTCTGTTGTAAGGAAAAGAGATTCAGATGCCATATATTCAGTGTTACCATAAATAAGCTGTAGCCTTAGCGTATTTATCTTTTCCTAGAGGAGATTTAAATTTAATTGTTCCTCCTTTAAAATACAGAGCTGTACCCAGACTAACTAAAAATGTGTGAACTAGTACAATCAGAAAACAGAGCAAATGGGACAAGCTTCATTTCTTGAGGCTGTGATAAAGGACCTAATTGCACTGTATGCTGAAGTGAGTGTGCCGAGCATCCTGCAGGTACCAGTTGAGATGCTGTGCTATTGCATGTCCTCTTCGAGCTACGTTTGGAGGGGAATTTTTGGTCTGTTTTTCTTTTTCTTTTTTTTGTTTGTTTTTGTTTGTTTTTTCCAGAAAATTGACAAAAGCCAGTGTTTGTTAATCAGTTGACTGTCTGATAATTATAGCCAAGTTCTAGAGGCTGACTGTTCCTTTCTTCATCATGAAGTCACATGTGCTAAGTCTTGTTTGTCCATTAATTTAAATCTCCAAGAGCTGTTGAAAACCAGACACTACATTCTTGATAATACCTTGCCTTCCTTTGCTGTATGTTGGAAAAAGAAGCACAAATTTTTCAGTGTTAAATAATATGCTGAAAAAAAGCTATGATCTGTCTCCCTTGCAAGAATGAAGGCTAGCCTTATAGAAGGATGTGAGCAGGTGACACTGAGGATCTGTGATGCTAATCTCTAATTGCTTGTTTCTTTCAAAATTCCTAGAAGACTTTTTTTTTCTTTTCTTTCGGAGAACAGCTGGAGTTGGAGGTTGTATTTCCCCTTTCTAATATTGTAGTGTGCAGTCCTTCCTGACAGAAGACTGAGATTCGCTTCTCTTACAAAGCCCACAAACCCATATGTGTTGTCTTTCAGAAGAATGCCTGGTCTTCCAATATAACAGCATGGAACAGTTTAAAAGGGTGCACTAAACAATCACTGCATAGAATATCTAAAACACTTCTTACAACAGGAGCAAATGCTCCTTCTAGAGAAGTACCTTAACTGGTAGGATAGAGAGAGATATTCCTCCTTTCTGGCTCAGTGACTTTTTAATTGTTCCTTGCAAAGGAGAACAACTTGAAAAGTGGGCTGAAAGCAAGATTCTTGACCTCTGTGTATCCCAGGAATAATTTAGTGATTATTCAAATTTATTGGAAAATTTCTTCTGCTAGATCAAAAAGGAAACTTGGTTGGAGTTTTTCATGTCCATCGTGTGTTCTTTAACCACTGTAGTCCAAACACTAGAGTGCATCCCTTCCTTTCCAATCTGTTTTAAACAAAAGTGGAGAATATCATGGAAAATGAGAAACTCTGTATCAGAAGCAATGTATTCATGACACCAAACAATCTGTCTTTTCAGAAAGCATTTCAGTCATGTCCTCTTTCTGATACAAAATTCCAGATCCTGTTGGTCTGCAGGACCAGTGCAACCTATGCTAATTAGATAATCACAGGTTTATTTCAAAGATATGCTGAAAGAAGAGTATTAACCTTTCTGAAAATGTGCATTTTACACCAATGTTTATAGTTAGTCTCTGTTCTGTAGCCTTATACTGTTTCAGCCTTGGCATAAAAAAATGTATAAAAAAAAGTTTTAGAAAATGTAGGTCCTATTTTTCTTGATATGATGCTGTTGCCCATCTTTTCTTTGCTAATTTGGTCACTCAGAAGAGAGCATCCCATTACTAGCCTTTTACGTTCTACAGTGTTTCTCTGATCTTCCTTCCCCACAGGTTTCTATTTCTGAGAGTCATTTTTTTTCTTCTTCTTTTGAGCATAATATGCGTGTTGGCAACTTTAGGGTGATATTCTTGCCTAATGTACCAAGACCTTGATGAGATGTAACGTGACACGTTTCCTCGGTTGCTATCTCCGTAAACAGAAAATACATCTTTGGTGTGTATCAGACTCTTATACAGGCTTTGCTCTGTAAAAGGGTACAAATGCCAAGTTAAACACATTTCTCAAAAGAAGTACTTTTCTCTCTGTACAGATGGGGGGAAAAGGATTATGTATGTCTCTGTTTCATATCACATATCTAAACTTTCTGTGTTTACCTTCCCCTTACCCCAGTGCAAAATCCAAAGAGGTGATTTCTCCCCCCCCCCCCCAATTAAGGAATATTTTCTTTGAGGTCTTTTTTTCAAAGTTTCATGTGTGGCTTTTTGTGTTTATTTTATTTTTTAATGGAGCAATCATTCTTGTGATTTATGCAGATTTATGAAGTAAGTTCTTTTTCTAGTAGTATCCCTCTTTAGAAGAACCTAACTTTAAATTATTCTTTCCTAGAAAGCAAAGAGAAAAGAATCGGAAAAAGAGCAAAAGAAGAATGAAAGCAATGTATCCACTATGGCCTTTATCCCACCACACTTTTTTTTTTTGATCATTATTTCTCCCAGAGTTTTAAATGTAATTTAAAAACTTCTGTACATACATGTGTATATAAGGCATGCAGGCACACATGCGCACACACACACACACCACAACTTGAGGAGGAGTTTGGGGTTTTTGCTGAGTCTTGCACTTAGTATAAATAAGCGGTGTCATGCTACTGTGAAAAACATTGTCCTGGCATAGATAAACAGGAGTACAACTGGGAAAGCTGGTGAAGTGTTGTTCAAGTCGTAGCTGGAGCACTGCCTCTGGGGTTAGGTGCTGTACTTCAAGGAGGACCAATTAAAGGGAGTCCAGAAGCGAGTCATGGAAATTATCAGAGGTGTAAGGGAGGAGTGAGCAGGCCTCAAGAAGAGGGGGTAGTTAGCTTTCAGAAGACTAAGTGGGGAGGACACAACAGTATTCAGTTATGTCAATGGTTGCTGCAGATGGACTGAGAATAGTCTGTACACTGGATAGAAAAGAACATAATGGGTTTTATTGCCTCCAAGAAGATTTAGAACAGGCATTAAGAAAAATCCTGGTTGTGAAGATCTAAAAAAAACCCCCCAGAACAACACTTGATTTGATGGCCTGCAAAGAGTGGAGATCTCTAAGAACAAATTAAACAAACACCTGTCAAGAGTTACATGAGATTAACTAACCGATTCCATCCTAGTGAAAATAGTGGATTAGACTATCTTCTGAGGTTCTTCTGAGATCTTGGGGGTTTTTTAGTACAAAATATTGGTTTAAATAGTGAAATAAAAGCTAGATTGGGGCATTTCAACAGGTATTTAAAATAAAAATCAAATATCAGTTAAGTGTTACAGGCAACTTGTTTTTAGTTGGTCATACCTTATCAGTGTTTGACTTTCATGAACCTGTGAAAGAGTGGATTTTAACAGGATATTTTAATGTTCACAGGAAATAAATTTTATATTTTCATGCACAGCTGTTCTAGACACCAGATCTGAAGTTTACATGCATATTTTGTGCATTGGCAGCATGTAAACAGAGTAAAATCAGTGGCCTGGTAACTTTTTCTGACAAATAACCAGTAAAACACAGCTTGAATTCTGGCTCTCAAATAATCATAATCACTTACTTGTAAATTATCCATGATTAAAAACTATAAAAGAGAAAGAGAAAAGATAATTAATAAAGTCTGAAAAGGACAATTTATTTAATGATCAGGAAGAAGCCAGATTCATCAGATAAAATGGTTCATTCTGCTGTACAGTATAATGTAGTATTTGAAAGAGATTATTTTCTTTTGGAAAGCTAATTTCCACTGAATAGTGAGGACCAGCAAAAAAAGGGTGATGACAAATAGGATCTTAAGAATGGTGGAAAGGGGAAGAGCAAAGCTGATCAAAAGCACTGATGAGAGAAGGAGCTTATAGGTTGTCTTGAATGTAGTAAATCCTACTTTTCACCATGAGTATTTATGTATTTATGGTAATTTATTAGGAGTGTGTATTTAAATAGCAATTAATTTGCAGCAACCAGAACTGCTTGTGCCCACTGTTTTCCATAACTGCCTATCCAGGCACTGAGTCAGATTTCCAGAGCTGATTTTTATAAAGATAGCAGTTGGCAAAGACTGAACCTGCAAAGTAAATAGCCCATCACTTATGTATGTGAAGTTATTGCGGTTTATTTGCAAAACTCTGCAAGATATTGATTTCTCATGCTTTCTTGCAAATATTTTATGCTGCTGAGTGTACTAAGCTTAGGCTATCCATGCTGCAGTATTGCATGCAAGCATGAGAGTAGCAAAGAGCCAGACAGTTGTTAATTGTAATTATCCCAATAACGTAGCAAATTTCTTTACAATCAGGCTTTGTACAGCATTTTAATTTTTCTAGTTCAATTTTTTACTAGTCATAAAAATAAATTTTGATGTACTGCATGTAGTAAATCAACATCTTGAAAATTGTCAGGTGTTTCTAATCAAGTTCCTGCAGTATCTCACTACAGCCAAGCATATAAATGACAAGTAGATACAACTGATGAGTGGTGAAAGTACCTGTATAAAATTCACCTATGTTGCTGAATAATGATTGTGAATCTGACTGGCTTCATGCAGTGTCCAGCTGTTGTCTAACAGATCAGCATTGTGTAAGATTTGACACTTCATAGAATAGTTGGGGTTGGAAGGCAGCTCTGGAGGTCATCTGGTCCAACCCCCTGCGCAAGCAGAGTCAGCTGGAACACACTGCCCAGGACTGTGTCCAGTCGGGCTTTGAGTATCTCCAAGGATGGAGACTCCACAACCTCTCTGGGCAACCTATTCTGGTGTTCAACCACCCTCACAGTGAAGAGGTGTTTTGTTATGTTCAAGTAGAATTTCCTGTGTTTCAGTTTGCCCATCGCTTCTCATCCTGTCACTGGACACCGCTGAGCAGAGTCTGGCTCTGTCTTTTTTACACCCTCTCGTCAGCTATTTATGAACGCTATTAGGAACCCTCTGAGCCTTCTCTTCACCAGGCTACACAGTCCTAGCTAAAACTTGCAAAAACTTCTTAATGTTAAAGTTGCCTAGAGCTTATTTCCCCAGCCAAACTGAATAGCAATTCACAATCAGATCTTGGTACCATATTCATTTGATTGCTGATTGTAATGAACGTCAGAATCACTTAATAATTGGGTTACTTATGCTCAGTTCAGTCTCAAAGGTGCCTCATGTTCTGTTGTGGACTTTCATGTCTCCCCAGGATGTACTGGGGGCAGTATAGTTATTAGGCTGGGTTGTTACATCCTTGGATTTAGCAGTCTCACCTGTGATGACTGGTGAGCGCAGCTCCCAGAGACAGCGAACAGATGCAGCAGTTCGCGCAGAAGAGCACAAGAAAGCACCTTCATTTCCAATCCTAGTAATGTACACTTCCTCAGGTATGGTTATGACATGCTGCAGAGCACATTCCCCAGTAGCTGTTGGAGTTGGTGCATCAGCTGTGACAGAGGCCTTCACCCAGACAGACCCTCTGACAGCAGAAGGTGTGCTGTTGTCGATGATTTGTGTCATCAGGTAAAGGAGTTACGGGAGGAAATCAGTAGGCTGTGTAGCATCTGAGAAGATGAGCAAGAGATAGATGGAGTATTCTTGGAGATCTACAGCTCCACGAGTCCCAAACCCCTGCAGCAGTGGAGTTGCTGGAGGGCTCTGTGCCGTGTGAAATGGTACATCGTAACACTGTAGAAGGCAGCTGGAAACTGGTCACTTCTCGTAGGAGGAGAAAGGCTTTTACTTCTCCTGAAGACTTGCAATTGAGGAACAGGTTTAGTGCCCTCCAGGGTGAGGAGGAGCTGGGCATGGCTTCAAGGGAAGCAACTGAGCCAACAGATCCTGTGCCTTGCAGGAACACCCGGAAGAAGCAGTGAGTGATTGTTGTGGGTGACTCCCTGCTGCAGGGGACGGAGGCACCTATCTGCTGACCTGACCTCTTGTCTAGAGAGGTTTGTTGCCTGCCGGGGCTCGCGTACGAGATGTCATGGAAAGACTGCCAAGGCTTGGCTGCTCATCGGACTAGTACCCTCTGCCACTCTGCCATGTGGGCACTAATGACACCAAGGGCAAACTGGAAACCATCAAACAGGATTTCCGAGCTCTGGGGATGGTGGTGAAGGGTCTGGGAGCCCAGGTCATCTTCTCCTCAATCCTGCCAGTGAGGGGGATGGAGGAGACGGACTTTCCAAGTTAACAACTGGCTGCGCCGCTGGTGTTGGCAACAGGGTTTTGGTTTCTGCGACCATGGGACCCTGTTTGAAGATCGACAACTGATGGCAAGAGATGGGATCCACCTCACTAAGCGGGGCACATGTGTCTATGCCAACAGTTTGGCCAGCCTGCTAAGGAGGACTGTAAACTTGGAAAGATGGGGGAAGAGGAGAGTTATAGTGACCGGGTAGTTGGCAAAACACGGCTTGAGGCGGGGTGCCTCCAGCGGATGTGTGCAGCCAGGGAAGTGCGCATGGGCTGTGGCTACGGAGGATCCTCTTGTATCCCTCCTGGGAAACCTGCATGCTCAATCACCTCTCTGAAATGCCTGTACACCAATGCACGCAGCATGGGGAACAAACAGGAATAACTAGAGATCTGTGTGCGGTCGCAGGGCCATGATCTCATTGCCATTACAGAGACATGGTGGGATAGCTCGCATGACTGGAGTGCTGTCATGGATGGCTACATGCTTTTTAGGAAAGACAGGCCAGGAAAGCGAGGTGGTGGAGTTGCTCTTTATGTGAGAGAGCAACTGGAATGTATTGAGCTGTGCCTAGGGGTGGCTGAAGAGTGAGTCGAGAGCTTATGGGTAAGGATCAAAGGGCAGGCTAATAGAGGTGACACTGTTGTGGGTGTTTACTACAGGCCACCTGATCAGGAAGAGGAAGTCGATGAAGCCTTCTACAGACAGCTGGAAGTAGCCTCACGATCCCAGGCCCTGGTTCTCATGGGGGACTTCAACCAGCCCGATATCTGCTGGAAAGACAACACAGCTAGGCACAAACAGTCCTGGAGGTTCCTGCAGAGCATTGGTGACAACTTTTTGACACAGGTGGTGGAGGAGCCAACAAGGAGAGGTGTGCTGCTGGACCTCGTACTAACAAACAAAGAAGGACTGGTGGAAGATGTGAAGGTTGGGGGCAGCCTTGGGGGGGACAGTGACCATGAGATGGTGGAGTTCAGGATCCTGCGAGGAAGAGGCAGGGCACTAAGCAGGATCGCAACCCTGGACTTCAGGAGAGCAACCTTTGGCCTCTTCAGGGACATACTTGGAGCAATCCCATGGGTTAGGGCTCTAGAGGGAAGGGGGGGTCCAAGAGAGCTGGTTAATATTCAAGCATCGCTTCCTCCAAGCTCAAGATCGGTGCATCCCTATGAGTAGGAAGTCAAGCAAAGGAGGCAGGAGACCTGCATGGATGAGCAAGGAGCTCCTGGCAAAACTCAACCAGAAGAAGGAAGTATACAGAAAGTGGAAAGGGGGACAGGCTGCTTGGGAGGAATATAGGAACGTTGTCAGAGTATGCAGGGTTGATGAGGCTAGGAAGGCCAAGGCCCATTTGGAGTTGAATCTGGCAAGGGATGTCAAGGACAACAAGAAGGGCTTCTTCAAATACATCAGTAGCAAAAGGAAGACTAGGGAGAACGTGGGCCCTTTGCTGAATGGGGTGGGTGCCCTGGTGACAAAGGATGCAGAGAAGGCAGAGTTACTGAATGCCTTCTTTGCTTCAGTCTTTCCTGCTCAGGCCAGCCCTCAGGAACCCCAGACCCTGGAGGCAAGAGAGAAAGTCTGGAGGAAGGAAGACTTTCCCTTGGTGGAGGAGGATCGGGTTAGAGATCATTTAGGCAAACTGGACACCCGCAGACCCATGGGCCCCAATGGGATGCACCCACGAGTGCTGAGGGAGCTGGCAGATGTTATTGCTAGGCCACTCTCCATCATCTTTGAAAGGTCATGGAGAAGAGGAGAGGTGCCTGGGGACTGGAAGAAAGCCAGTGTCACCCCAGTCTTCAAAAAGGGCAAGAAGGAGGACCCAGGGAACTACAGGCCAGTCAGCCTCACCTCCATCCCTGGAAAGGTGATAGAGCAGCTCATCCTGGAGGCCATCTCCAAGCATGTGGAGGACAAGAAAGTGATCAGGAGTAGTCAGCATGGCTTCACCAAGGGAAAATCATGCTTAACCAACCTGATAGCCTTCTATGATGGACTGACTGGCTGGGTAGATGAGGGGAGAGCAGTGGATGTTGTCTACCTAGACTTCAGCAAGGCCTTCGACACTGTCTCCCATAACATCCTCATAGACAAGCTCAGGAAGTGTGGTTTAGATGAGTGGACAGTGAGGTGGATTGAGAACTGACTGAATGATGGAGCTCAGAGGGTTCTGATCAGCAGCACAGAGTCTAGTTGGAGGCCTGTAGCTAGCGGTGTCCCCCAGGGGTCAGTACTGGGTCCAGCCCTGTTCAACTTCTTCATCAGTGACCTGGATGAAGGGACAGAGTGCACCCTCAGCAAGTTTGCTGATGATACCAAACTGGGAGGAGTGGCCGATACCCCAGAGGGCTGTGCTGCCAGTCAGAGAGACCTGGACAGGCTGGAGAGGTGGGTGGAGAGGAACCTCCTGAAGTTCAACAAAGGCAAGTGCAGGGTCCTGCACCTGGGGAGGAATAACCCCATGCACTAGTACAGGCTGGGGGTTGAGCTGCTGGAAAGCAGCTCTGCGGAGAAGGACCTGGGAGTGCTGGTGGACACCAAGTTAAGCATGAGGCAGCAATGTGCCCTTGTGGCCAAGAAGGCCAATGGTCTCCTGGGGTGCATCAGGAAGTGTTGCCAGCAGGTCGAGGGAGGTGATTCTCCCCCTCTCCTCAGCCCTGGTGAGGCCACATCTGGAGTACTGTGTCCAGTTCTGGGCTCCCCAGTACAAGAGGGATGTGGCACTACTGGAGCAAGTCCAGCATAGGGCTACAAAGATGATTAGGGGACTGGAGCATCTCTCCTATGAGGAAAGGCTGAGAGAGCTGGGCCTGTTCAGCCTGGAGAAGAGAAGGCTGAGAGGAGATCTTATCAATGTGTACAAGTATCTGAAGGGAGGGTGTCGAGAGGATGGGGCCAGACTCTTTTCAGTGGTGCCCAGCGACAGGACGCGAGGCAACGGGCACAAACTAAAACACAGGAAGTTCTGTCTGAACATGAGGAAAAACTTTTTCACTGTGAGGGTGACAGAGCACTGGCACAGGTTGCCCAGAGAGGTTGTGGAGTCTCCTTCTCTGGAGATATTCAAAACGCGCCTGGATGCAATCCTTCCTTATGGATCTACGCCCTGGTTAATCCCATTTATTTCCGAGAGTTCCTGCTTAAGCTGATAATGCAGTCTTGGAATATAGTTACCAAGATATCCTAGTTTGCTGTGGACTCCTAGCTTTAGCAGTATCACAAGCAAGCAGAATACTTATTTCTTGTGAGATAAGACTGGTTATTTCAAAACTGTTTTTTTGGCAGACTGACATATGTATGTGGTGTGGCTTTTATTCATTTTTACTGAAGTTACGTGCACCTACTCTTCAGCCAAACCTGTACTTCTGCACTAGACTTTTCCAAAGGAGTGTCTTAGTTACACCTACCACTGCCTGCTCTTAGGATGGCCTCAGAATGGCTTTGTCTGTCATTACTTCATAGCCCCTGGAGTTGTCAGGCATCACGCTTACCCAGAAGCTGGTACCTCAATCACCAAGTTCCTTCTAGCCTTTCCCTTGTTTACTTGCAGCACTCCTAGCCCTACAGTAGAAGTTTTATATATGAGATACAGATGGCCTTTCAGTGTCCACAGTAATCTTCCTGCAACAGGATGTTGCAACAGTTTATGGCTAACAAGATTGGAGGACAAGGGAAAAAGAATAGAATATTCCAAACTGAACAGCATCAGGCATGCAAGTCCATCGGTGCATGAGAAAGCAGCCTAATGTTCATCTCCTGTGATTGGTGTGAACAACTAATGTTTTTCAGCTGCTCGCTAATACTTGGAGAGCAGAGTCTACCTGGAGTCTGCCACCAGCAAATTTACGCTGCTGTGCTTTGACAGTTCTTGGCACAGATTTGTAGCGTATTCGAGGAGACCGTGTAATCAGCCAGAAGATAGGTTGTTAATGGTGGATCTTCAGTTCTGGAATGTGGGCTCTGTGTTATAAACTGAACAGAACTGGAGCAGCATTGCATATGTTTCTGGACTACATCACTCACTTGAAGTGATTCGTGTGAGATTCTTAATACTTTACGGCATGGCAGCTGAGTGCTGGTAGGTCTGCCAAGGTCGTTGTCTTGTGGAGGTCTGTAAAGCTGTATCTTCGTTCGTTTACTCTGGGCTCGACGCCATCCAAAACACCCTGGACAGCACTGTGTTCTAGACTCAATTGTTGCTGAAGCCATAGATTGGCACACGTTCCCAACAACTGCATGCAATGTTGGTGTCTTACTGTCGTCAGTGGGTCAGAGAGACCAAGTGTGTGAATGATGGACGTGTTCTGGGATGCTGGTGCCTGCCTTCCGTATCCTCTTCCTGTCCCTTTGCAGCCACAGGCATAACCAGGCATCAAGGTGATGAATGTGTATGCCTCAAAAACTTGGAGTGTCCTGTCCAGCTTTCTCCCAGTTTTGTTCATGCTTTCTGGAGCTTTCCTGTGTCTTTTCTGACACTCTAGTTCTACCCTTCTCTGTTAGTGTTCCAGTGATAGCAGAGTTTTGTGTTTGTTGCCAGTCTGTGGCAGCAGTACCTGGTCAAAAGGGTTTGAAAACCTGCTCCCCTCTAGACATTGGTTGCTTCTTACCTAACCAGCCAGAGGAAAGGGATTACTTAACAACCTACCTAGAAAACATGAAATCCTTTTCCTGTGCCCTGGAGTTGTATGCCCTCTCTGAGAGGCAGAAGTCGGAGGAGTGTATCCTGTTCCACACTGTGTTCTATAGGCAGGTACAGGCAAACGGTATTGGCCTAATAGCAGAAGGCTTGTCAGCAAGACTGTGCTTCGCATGCTGCAGGACCAGCTCCACTGGCACACTTAAACCAGGAGAGAACCAGGAGAATTTATCTACAGATATGGGATTCAGTTTCTATATGTAGAAAATACGCCACTCTTTCTTTCCATTGCCCCCTTCCCCTTGCCCCCTTCCCCTTTGCATTTTGTTTATTGAGGTAATCTCTTGGAAGTAACTCAAATTAAAAACTGCTTCTTCTTTTGACTATGGCTTGGGAAGGTTATTCAGAGAGAGAATATAAGCAGAGGCTCTGTCCCTAATGGTACCAGAAGAACAAGAAGGTATTTGGTAGCAGTGTCATATGTCCTTATGTGTATAGTAAACAAAAAATGAAAGCCATCAAGTATTTGCTGTCTCCTGAACCATGAGTCAGGACTGTTGGTTCCCATGCATCTTCTTGTTAAAAGGTGTCCATAAAAGAAGTGCACAGAACAAGCCTCTTCTTAAAAATATGGAATAAACAGCAATAAAAAGAGCAGGGAGAGAAGAAAAAAAAAAAGGAGGGGGGGGCAAGCTGCATGACCCTAAGTTGTTTATGAATTCCTGTGTCTGGACCCAATCATCCCTTGCTACCAGTTCAGGTGCATTAGGCTATGGGGTACCTGCTGCTGTTGAAGTCCTTTTGGCCTATACCTCATATGCATGGTGCCTTGCGAGACCTCTCATAAAACTACTCAATGATTCCTCATGTGAATTACCTCTCTTGTGCCTTCAGGTGAAGCAAAAAGGTACCACAAGAAGCTCTCTCCTGACTCACTGAAGGTATTCTTGGGCTTCTTTGTAGCTGCAAGGAGGCTTGGCTGTTTGAAAGGTCCTCTCTTCCTTGGTCCTAGACAAGGAGGTGGCAGTAGATTTTGAGGTTTCTACTCTTTGTCTGCTGTTTGCTAGCAAGATATCTAAATCTGAGCTAGTGTAGAGCTTATGAGATTCATTACTCAAATATCTTTCAAAATTCATGTGTGTGATGCTTAGGACTTTTTGCCTGGTACGTTTGTCCTCTGCTCAAACATAGTATGGATGCTCTAGAAAAAAGCCAATACTACCTTGTCCCATTGGCAAGGGAAGAAGAAAAAAATCACCAGTGAAACCACTTCAGTGTTATGATCTAGGTTGTTTATCTTGGTTTTATCCTCCTGCTTCCATCTGTGGAAGTCTCAACTTTTTCCTTTTGAACAGGGAAAAGGTGGTACTTTTCAATGAGTTTTTAGGGAGGATGCTGGGAAAATGACATCTTAGATGA
Organism: Apteryx mantelli; assembly: GCF_036417845.1. Classification (NCBI taxonomy): domain Eukaryota; kingdom Metazoa; phylum Chordata; class Aves; order Apterygiformes; family Apterygidae; genus Apteryx; species Apteryx mantelli. The sequence goes on along the minus strand of NC_089978.1, from coordinate 150,208,385 downwards.
TAACATATGGAGATTTTTCTTATTAGATCACTCACTTTGATGCAGCTCATGTGAACATTGCCTATAAATTACTCCTATCTGATAATCATCAAAACTATCATGGATACTGTTTTCATATTGCAGTAATATATCAAGACCTAGCAGCCTCACCAGAAGAAGTACATGACTTTGCTCTGTCCAAGGAATACTGACTTCAGTGTAGAAGATAAAGAATAGAAGTAATTCACAGAATAATACACTACGGAGTAGGAGCAAGAAGAAAGACAAGATAATTTCTTTAATCCAGTTCTCTAGTACAATACAGTTCTTGGCCAGCCACAAGGAGAAAATTAATGAAGATTAATGGTCTTAGCAATAACTGGTTAGTAAACTATTCTTTTGTCTGTATAAAGTATTGTGAGCAAGCGTTGTCCAAGCCTCAGGAGGCAGATCCTCAGAACAAGAAAAATACCACTCTTAGCATTGTTATCTTTTTTGTTTTTTTGGCTTCACCAGCCAAAGAGCAGTTTGGCATGGAAACTTGAATCATTCTCTCATAAGTAGAAAACCTCTGTAGTAGTAGGAAAATTGAACTGCGATGGTTCTTGAAAAGCTCATACTGCTGGTATCCATGCCCTACCATGGATGAGCAGGGCTTGCTTTGCAAAAGCTCAGAGACTGGTATACTTTATTAGGATTAATCTCATCAAAGGAAATTTTTAAAGTCGTACTAAAATGATTATTTTGTCATGGGGAAAAGGCAAGCTGGCTATATTTCCACTACCTCTGGTATACAGAAGAAATCACAGAATCACAGAATCACAGAATGGTTGAGGTTGGAGGGGACCTCTGGAGATCATCTAGTCCAACCCCCCTGCTCAAGCAGGGTCACCTAGAGCACGTTGCACAGGATCGCGTCCAGGCGTGTTTTGAATATCTCCAGAGAAGGAGACTCCACAACCTCTCTGGGCAACCTGTTCCAGTGCTCTGTCACTCTCACAGTGAAGACGTTTTTCCTCATGTTCAGATGGAACTGCCTGTGTTTCAGTTTGTGCCTGTTGCCTCGCGTCCTGTTGCTGGGCACCACTGAAAAGAGTCTGGCTCCATCCTCTTGACACCCTCCCTTCAGATACTTGTACACGTTGATAAGATCTCCTCTCAGCCTTCTCTTCTCCAGGCTGAACAGGCCCAGCTCTCTCAGCCTTTCCTCATAGGAGAGATGCTCCAGTCCCCTCATCATCTTTGTAGCCCTTCGCTGGACTTGCTCCAGTAGTGCCACATCCCTCTTGTACTGGGGAGCCCAGAACTGGACACAGTACTCCAGATGTGGCCTCACCAGGGCTGAGTAGAGGGAGAGGATCACCTCCCTCGACCTGCTGGCAACACTTCCTGATGCACCCCAGGAGACCATTGGCCTTCTTGGCCACAAGGGCACATTGCTGCCTCATGCTTAACTTGGTGTCCACCAGCACTCCCAGGTCCTTCTCCGCAGAGCTGCTTTCCAGCAGCTCAACCCCCAGCCTGTACTAGTGCATGGGGTTATTCCTCCCCAGGTGCAGGACCCTGCACTTGCCTTTGTTGAACTTCAGGAGGTTCCTCTCCACCCACCTCTCCAGCCTGTCCAGGTCTCTCTGACTGGCAGCACAGCCCTCTGGGGTATCGGCCACTCCTCCCAGTTTGGTATCATCAGCAAACTTGCTGAGGGTGCACTCTGTCCCTTCATCCAGGTCACTGATGAAGAAGTTGAACAGGGCTGGACCCAGTACTGACCCCTGGGGGACACCGCTAGCTACAGGCCTCCAACTAGACTCTGTGCTGCTGATCAGAACCCTCTGAGCTCCATCATTCAGTCAGTTCTCAATCCACCTCACTGTCCACTCATCTAAACCACACTTCCTGAGCTTGTCTATGAGGATGTTATGGGAGACAGTGTCGAAGGCCTTGCTGAAGTCTAGGTAGACAACATCCACTGCTCTCCCCTCATCTACCCAGCCAGTCAGTCCATCATAGAAGGCTATCAGGTTGGTTAAGCATGATTTTCCCTTGGTGAAGCCATGCTGACTACTCCTGATCACTTTCTTGTCCTCCACATGCTTGGAGATGGCCTCCAGGATGAGCTGCTCTATCACCTTTCCAGGGATGGAGGTGAGGCTGACTGGCCTGTAGTTCCCTGGGTCCTCCTTCTTGCCCTTTTTGAAGACTGGGGTGACACTGGCTTTCTTCCAGTCCCCAGGCACCTCTCCTCTTCTCCATGACCTTTCAAAGATGATGGAGAGTGGCCTAGCAATAACATCTGCCAGCTCCCTCAGCACTCGTGGGTGCATCCCATTGGGGCCCATGGGTCTGCGGGTGTCCAGTTTGCCTAAATGATCTCTAACCCGATCCTCCTCCACCAAGGGAAAGTCTTCCTTCCTCCAGACTTTCTCTCTTGCCTCCAGGGTCTGGGGTTCCTGAGGGCTGGCCTGAGCAGGAAAGACTGAAGCAAAGAAGGCATTCAGTAACTCTGCCTTCTCTGCATCCTTTGTCACCAGGGCACCCACCCCATTCAGCAAAGGGCCCACGTTCTCCCTAGTCTTCCTTTTGCTACTGATGTATTTGAAGAAGCCCTTCTTGTTGTCCTTGACATCCCTTGCCAGATTCAACTCCAAATGGGCCTTGGCCTTCCTAGCCTCATCAACCCTGCATACTCTGACAACGTTCCTATATTCCTCCCAAGCAGCCTGTCCCCCTTTCCACTTTCTGTATACTTCCTTCTTCTGGTTGAGTTTTGCCAGGAGCTCCTTGCTCATCCATGCAGGTCTCCTGCCTCCTTTGCTTGACTTCCTACTCATAGGGATGCACCGATCTTGAGCTTGGAGGAAGCGATGCTTGAATATTAACCAGCTCTCTTGGACCCCCCCTTCCCTCTAGAGCCCTAACCCATGGGATTGCTCCAAGTATGTCCCTGAAGAGGCCAAAGGTTGCTCTCCTGAAGTCCAGGGTTGCGATCCTGCTTAGTGCCCTGCCTCTTCCTCGCAGGATCCTGAACTCCACCATCTCATGGTCACTGTCCCCCCCAAGGCTGCCCCCAACCTTCACATCTTCCACCAGTCCTTCTTTGTTTGTTAGTACGAGGTCCAGCAGCACACCTCTCCTTGTTGGCTCCTCCACCACCTGTGTCAAAAAGTTGTCACCAATGCTCTGCAGGAACCTCCAGGACTGTTTGTGCCTAGCTGTGTTGTCTTTCCAGCAGATATCGGGCTGGTTGAAGTCCCCCATGAGAACCAGGGCCTGGGATCGTGAGGCTACTTCCAGCTGTCTGTAGAAGGCTTCATCGACTTCCTCTTCCTGATCAGGTGGCCTGTAGTAAACACCCACAACAGTGTCACCTCTATTAGCCTGCCCTTTGATCCTTACCCATAAGCTCTCGACTCACTCTTCAGCCACCCCTAGGCACAGCTCAATACATTCCAGTTGCTCTCTCACATAAAGAGCAACTCCACCACCTCGCTTTCCTGGCCTGTCTTTCCTAAAAAGCATGTAGCCATCCATGACAGCACTCCAGTCATGCGAGCTATCCCACCATGTCCCTGTAATTGCAATGAGATCATGGCCCTACGACCGCACACAGACCTCTAGTTCTTCCTGTTTGTTCCCCATGCTGCGTGCATTGGTGTACAGGCATTTCAGAGAGGTGATCGAGCATGCAGGTTTCCCAGGAGGGGTGCAAGAGGATCCTCCATAGCCATGTCCCGTGTGCACTTCCCTGGCTGCATGCACCCGCTGGACACATCCTGACTTGAGCCATGTTTTGCCATCTACCCTGTCTCTATAACTCTCCCCTTCCCCCATCTTGCCTAATTTAAAGCCCTCCTTACCAGGTTGGCCAACCTGTTGGCAAAGACATGCGTGCCCTGCTTAGTGAGGTGGATGCCATCTCTTGCCATCAGTTGTCGATCTTCAAACAGGGTCCCATGGTTGTAGAAACCAAAACCCTGTTGCCAACACCAGCGGCACAGCCAGTCGTTAACTTGAAATAAAGACAGACAAGACAATTGGGTGTACAGAAGAGAACTAGAAGGAAAGGAAGGGAAAGACAAGCAATAATAAATACTCAAAGTGCAGTTGTGGACTGTGATCTTATTCTAGTGCAAACTTTACCTTTTTAAGCTTTTACTAAATGATATGTACCAAAACATCAGTATTTTAAAGACCATATGTTAAAAAGTAGTGATTTATTTCAGTATTTTGCTTGGAGTCCTGTGTGTGTGGGAGGGGACTCTCTCTCTCTCTCTCTCCCCCCACGTCCCCCCTACTTTTTTTTTTTTTTTTTTTTAAGATGATAAGACTTTCCAAAATAGGAACATACACGTTTGTCCATAGCAAGAGGTTAAGGGAATGGCATGTGTTAGCAGTGGTCTAAAAATGCAACACTAATATCTTGAGACCTGTATCTGCTTTCCAGAATTTGATACCAAACAGACGTTGCATGTTTTTTCAGCCAAAATTTGCTCACCTTTGTGCCTGTGCAGGCTCTCTAAAGTCAGTGAAGTTGTTCAAATGTAATTGTTAGTATAGAGCATTGTCATTAACATAAATTTTGCTTGCCTTAAAGGATTTGATAAGGTGAAATCTAGAGACAGGGAACAAATTAAAAACAAGGTATTTATTTGACAACCCAGACCTCTAGGCCAAATCTAGAAAGCTTAAAATCTAAATTTGAGAAAGATTATATACGGAATTTTTATTTAGATTTGGAGTTCTTGCACTTGGAGATGATTAAGTCATCCTTTAAAAATGGATAGAGCCTTTTGTTTTGAATGTGAGATATTGCAGAAAAATGAAATTTTGGTTCTAAGTTTTCAGTTGGTCTTTCACTAGTTATTATCAACTACAAAGTGCTTCTCATTGCCTACAAGTGAGATATATTGAAATGGTGCAATGAATCACCACATTAGGCATGATGTTGGTTGAGAAGGCACTATGAAGTGTGGGAAAGCACCACAAATGAAAAGCTGGTGTTGACAAGGGCACGAAACATGCATGCATCTGTGTTTGAACTCGACAAAAAGCTGTGCTTCTAGTCAATCAGCATGAGTTTGAATTCTTGATTTTTCTTCCCAACTTGTAAGTGTTCTGCATTGGCCTTTTCCATGCACAGGATGTTGTAGTAGTGCCCAGAACACTCCCACGGGCATCTTCAGCACCTGGAAGTCAAAGAAATTTAGGTGCTGAACTGAAATTTTAGGTGCGTTTTAGTTTGGGCTGGACAAAATAATGCTAACAATTGCAGAAGGTGTTTTGAATTGCAAAGTGCTGAAGTAGCTCCTGCATTTTCCATCATTAAAATTGTATCAGTTGATACTGGTAGGCCAACTCTAAGCAGTAGTAATAACAATCATTTTATTTATTGGGCACCCTTCCGTCATTAATGTCCTGTTAGATGCCTCACAAAAGATGTAATCTTCTGTTAATGTCCTGCTAGGAGCCTCATAAAAGAAATAAAATATAAAGGCAGTTATATGCTTAATGGTTTATGCTTTTTCTTTCATGTTGATGTAGAAGATTACAGTAAAAAGGCCAATTTTGCATCTTCATTGAAATTAATGGAGTTTCAACGACTTATCCTGGATCTGAAACAGGTCCAAAATACATTAATGCTTGTTTTTTTTTGTTCAGTCAGCTGATGCTGGAACATTCCTGACTGATTTGCAAGGTACCCCAACTGGATTAATTAGAACAGAAAAAATAGTATTTCCTCCTCTAAATTCTGCTTACTGCAAAACCCATTTGCTATAAAATGTCATGTTAGGGAGGCTTCTTTTCCTCATCTTCTGACTAAATTGCCATTTCTTGTGCTCATTCTTTTCATCTTTTATGTTGTTCATTAAAAATGTTACGTTTTATGCCCAGTATTGTTCACACTTTACAAGGTTTTTATCACTTAGATAAAAGCAATCTCCTTGATGCACAGCTGGTCTCCAGTGTGATCTGATTGCTTTTGTGATAGGCCTTAAACACCTAATGCTGTGCAGAGCACTTCTAAGCTTTTTCAAATAACTAAATTAAATTACTTGCAGGTGAATTTGTTTTATAACAACATATCTGAGGAAGGTTTTTGGATTTATGGCCAGTGTCTCCCGTGCTTTCTAACATTTAGTAGCATCATGGCCTTTGCATGATCCCACAGATTTCTTGAGGGGTAAGGTACAACTTGGTATGAACACCACTTGCCTGTTCTTACTCTTCTGGTCACGGGGGAGAAAGGAGGAAAGCACTCCACCTCTGGAGAGGAATCATGGCTGTAAATCCTAAGAAGAAATACACCTCCCTCCTAATGGGGACTTACGCACCTAATTTCCTGTGAGGTCTAAGAGTTGCTGTCAAGTCTGTATTTCCTTTTAGGTAGCCTGACCCACATGTTCCTGTGAATACTGTTCTCAGATCACTGATTTTCTCCATGTCTTTGAGAGACTGAGCGCTTCAATCTCCACTCAGGATTTCAGTGGGTAACAGGATGCCTCAGTGTCAGGTATGGAATACTGTGGCTCTGTTATCTTTGCTGATTTAGCGCCCGAATGAGATTGGTGGCATCCTGCTTCTCTCCAGGATGGTCCTGCTTTCATCATACATCCATCTACTTGCTGGGGAAAGAAAGGGGAAAAAAAAGAGAGAGAGAGAGAAGAAAAGGGGGAGGGGGAGTTCTTGCTTTTAAAATAAAAAAAAGTTATCCTTAGCCACACCCCCAGCCCCCAACATATTTCAACACTTTTTTCATATAGCCTCAGCTTGTAATAAAGCGAACAGGAGGTTTTTAACCAAACTTCTCATACCATTTAGTGCACATATTGAGACCACTTAACAGCTCTTCTTCTTTTTATTAAAGTGTGTGTGTGTGTTTGTTTTTTTGTTGTTTTTGGTTTTTTAAGAAAAAAAGCTGCCAGCCTGCTTCCAGATGGTATCATGCATGGGTGGTAACAGTCAGCTGGCACCAAATATACCTTCTTCCACTCTTTCCTAGGCGTATATTACCTAGCTGGTTCTGGTCCCGACATAATCAAGCAGTCACAAATCCTAGGCTATTAGGGTTCATCAAATTCTGGTTAAAGTTATTCCTGGTCACCCTGTAACCAAGCCAAAATCATCAGGCTGTCTGTGGTCATGGGAAATGTAATTCCTGTTTAGATTTGATTCATTTCTCAGAACTCTTTAAAACCCACTTACTATAACCAGGAATGCTTCATCCTGTAGGTGATACTCTGTGGGCTTGGAACTGTTTTATTGAGTCTTTTCTGTTCATTCTTAAAGCACTGTCTGGCTTTGTCCACTCTTTATTAACGTCATGTAGTAACTCAAGAGGATTAAGGTAACTCAAACTCGACGTTTCTACTCCCAGTGGAAATGGATCTTGTGAAAAGGAAGCTGTGCAGGTTTTGTTCTTGGTTTATTTCTTACACTGCCTGTAGTTCTGTCGTCACTTCAAGGGCTGTTGCCAAGCAAAGCCCTATGTGTTAAAATATTTGATCACGGCTCTCATGGTATACATCAGCATAACTGTTGTATTTTTGGGCTTCCTGAAGTTGCTCTAAACTAACTCTATGCTGCTGCAGCTGTACCACCTCTAGAAAGAGTATGAGGTTTTATATCATTATGCACGACACAAGATAACAGCTAAGCTTCCTTCTCAAGCACTATGCATATAGTTGGCCTCTTTAAACTCTATTCATTCTCAGTGGTGAAGGGATCTTCCAGCATCAGAAATCTTGTTCCCTGTTTTCACCTATAGTGGTAGCTGTCCCTTTCATTTCTCACTCTCTTACCCAAAAAGAAACATTTGAAAGATATTGGTAGTTCTGAAGTGGCTTGCAATTTTCATGAGTACAAATTTTGCACCCAAAAAGTGAATTTTCATGACCTAGTATGACCTGTTCTGAGAAAATAATCGTTGCTCCGTATCTTAAAGCGAAGTGGCCATAGACATTAATTTTAAAAAAAGGAGAGGGAAAGAAGGAGGAAATATTGCATGCAATTTTGGTGCTGTTCTTCTCAGAAGCAAATAGGTCCAGACAATGGCAGTGCCTATATTGCACTGGTCATCAGTAGGCAGTCCTCAGATTTGTAGCGTTACTAACTCGAGGTCCCATTTTGACCTAGCAGTGCAATACACCTGGCATGTACAGATACGTGATCAGCTGTGGTCTAGGCTAGTATGTTTTAATTCACACTGGAGTGCCCTCACGCAGAGGCAGTTAACAATAGCTCTGCTCAGGAGAAGGCAGCTTGTTAGGACTTAAGCTTATCATCTGTTTCTGTAACACACAGATTCCTCCATTTCTCATTTTCATGAAACTGAAATAAGATTCTTCTGCGCTATTCCAGATATGATGTTTGGCAATTCCCTATGTAATCATACTGTAAACATCTCTGGGTAATTATTCTTTCGTTAGTTGAGGAGACAAAAATAAAGTAATCTCAGGGTTCTGTAGCACTATATAAGATAGTAATCAAAAGAATGGGAATATATTCAACATTTGCACTTTTCTATTTGGAAAATAAAACTATTTCACACTGCTATACTTTGGTTGTACAAATACATATTGGTGTTTTTCCTGAGAATCTTCTTAGCTGAAAGGTAGCTGAAAGCTCTTGGGTTGGAATACTAGAGCATCTGGGAACAGGAACTCTTTTTAAAAAAAAAACAAAACTCTGTAATGACATATTTTTACAGCGTTAGAGGGCACAACAGATAAAAGTTGAGTTTAATAAATATTGAGGTTAGACTTGAGACTCAGCTGACAGACAGTAAAGCTGTGCAAACTTTCCTTGTGAAACATCACCAGACAATGGGAACTTTCGTGTCTGAGTTTGAAAGTGAAATTGTTCTCATGCTTTCGATGCTGAACAAACCTTGTGCTATACTTGGGAGCAATTTTTCTTCCTTCTCCAAGTGGAAAGCATTAGGGCTATTATTACTCATGAGGCAGGACCTACAGTAAGAGGATAGCATTTACAGTGTTTCCTGTTTCTGTTAATTCAAGTCCCTTACATTAATCATCCCTTCAAAGTGGAAACTTTTGATAAACCTACTCCTTGCACTTTTCCTTTCATATCTATATACATATATATACAAATATGCATATATGTATATGCATGTCTTCCTTATCTTAGAACGGGACTTAAAATGTCACAGAGTCTTCTTTTTTCAAATGCCTTTATGATAACTGGTTTCTACTGCTGCCTCAAACATTATGTTATGGGAAAGCTGTGTCATAAATTCGTTCAATATGTACATGAATTTTCTTGTGGTTTCTTTTGAAGCTTTGTAAAAAAACCGATCTGTCTCAACAGAATTTTTAAATAGAAGTCAAAACATTCCCCTGGTCAGTGGGAAGCCTGGGCAGGAAAGGTCATGTTCAAGTTCATTCTCCCTCCTATCCCCCATTAAAAATATGTATTGTAAAAAATAATAAAAAGGCTTGTATTCAGTAGCACTTTCATTAAGGATGGCTAACAGATCTATAACTGTTCAGCTGTTGCCAATAGCATTTTCATATTGTACCTTCTGGGGGTTACTGTCTTGCTATTTAAAAATAAATAGACTGATATATAGGCAGACACACCAAAAAAAGGTAGTATTACTGACAACTCCACTATAACTTTCAGCCTGTTAACATAAAACTCCACCACTAAATCTCTGAGGGTAAACTATGCACAGATAGAAAAGCCCCAAGGTATTAAGAGTTATTTTGATATAAATTCCGATTTTATTTTATGACCATTTTACAGCTGCTTGTAGATGTCTTCTCTCGTAAACTACAAGGTACAAGGCAAATGTTACCTTTTTCTTCTTCTTCTTCTTCTTCTTCTTCTTCTTTTTCTGTCGGGTTTCAGACAATTGGTTTATTGTGACATGCTAGCAGCATTTTCTCTGCGCTGCACATTCAAAAGAGTGAATTTTAATGAGACTAAGCTAGCAGAAGACCCATAAAGAAGATGTGATTATGTTTTAAGTATTCATAAAAAAGTTATATTAAATTTACACATTTTGATTTTGTCTTTGACAGTCAAAAGAAATAGTCTGAGAGCATGTAAAGAAGTGTAAATCAACACAGTTGAAATGGTTTAATTGTATGGGCTGTGCATCCAGAAAACGCTTCTCCAAGCAAAAAGGAAAGTTTTTTGCTGGTGAAGGCAGGATGGGGAAAAAAACGCTCAGCAAGCCACTGGCCAGTGCTGGAGTACAACTCCTGTTAGCATCACTGCTGAGGGAGGTCACTCACACACGTGATTATAGGATAAAACCTTAACTTGGCCACTGAAAAGGGATAATGAGTAGGAAAACAGTAAGTAATTATAGTGTATACATACATATTTTTTAATACCTTGCAAGGAACTTTAGCCCTGTAAAAGAAAGGCTGCTTTAGCCATGGGGGGGGGGGGGGGGAAGCTGGCCTGAAATGTGAGTCAGTTCCTGTCGCAGATGGGACCTCCATCTGCAAAGTGAGGTGTCGCTTCCATACAGTAACAGTAGGCTGTGAGAATAAAAAAATTCATGAGCAATGATGAGTTACAGTGATGGGAATGTCAAGTTCTATATGAATTATGTATAAGGTGTGAACAGTAGTTTCTCCAAACTAGTATTTTTATTCTTGCAAACTAAAGCTGTTAAAAATTTCCAGCAAAGGTTCCCCCCGCCCCGCTGGAATTTGCCAGCTTGTTAAAAGTGAAGCTTGATGGGGCACTTTGCCAAATATTGTGATGGAACCTGCAGTTTAAAAGATTAAATTCTTTTGATTTGTATTATCAACAGTGCAGTAGTTTGCCTTGTTTTCTTTTTGTCCTGTGCATCTTTTTATGGCAAAATTTGACCTTATTAACCTTCTGCCTGTCATAATAAGAAAGAAATCTGTTGCATTAAGCAAATAAGAAAATTCTACTATTTAAAGGGAAAAATAAAATGTTCTTATCCTACAACAACTATAATATCTGTAGCTGTGGGGATGTCAACGCTACAAGATTTTAATTGCCATGATGTAGTTTGACTAAGCATCAGTAAATTACTTTTCATCTTCAGATGTTATATAAGTCATAATTGATCTATTCAACACTATGCAATCAAGTGAGTAAATATTAAAAATAATTTACCAAGTACTGAGTAAAAGTTTTGTGTAAAAGTGAGCAACATACTCAGTTATTCTAGTATTCCAGGTTTATAGTGAGGACCCTTGATGTGTCAAGGAAGAACACTTAAGGTTCTGTTAACCTAAACCAGTATTATCTATACGATACCTGTTCTCTCCTGTCATGGCCAATACCCTTCCCTACTAGCATGTTTAAAAGATCTGTATGAGCTGAAATCCTGTCCTCTTCTATACCTCCGAAAAATGGTTTTGATTTGAATTAAACTTCTCATGCAGTTTAGATGCTTCTTCTGTATTTCTTTTGAAATTCAAAGTAACTTTTTAAATGATGCATTGTCAAGAATATCAAAATCAATTATTTTGTATTTTCCATTATTGTTTTACTATTTGCTCATCACACGTATAAGATGAATTAAATCTACAATTTAAAACAGTTTCAGATGACTAGAAAATGCATTTTCTTGTGAAACAAAATCTATGTTGAAAACATTTTGCCTGGCACTTGGGTACTGATATTCATTTGCTTTCCAGCCTACAACAGATGGTGTATATTTGAGAAACTGTGCCCCCTATGAAGCCCTTTGAGATGAAAAGAGACCCAGTAAAAGTTACTGCTCTGATCTAATTTTCATAAAGTACATCAGTGGGCTATGGATCTTTTTTTATCCAGTTTCTTCTTTGGTTGCAATTTTATTCATCTGCTTAAATCTATCAGTCACAGTATAGAAATTATGCCTAATATTTTTTCTTCCTTTCCTTATTTAGGCATAATAGGATTTTATTTGACATTTACTTCTGTAAAATGAAAAACACCTGGTAACTAATTTCTGTTCAAAACCCTTTTTATATGGCCAAAAGCATTACTAATCAGTTCAGCTTATTACAAAAGTCCAGAGTCATATCACACTGTGAACAACCTTACATTTCTGATGTATGTTAAAGCTCTCCTTTTTGCAAATTTGAGACTGAAAGCCTAATAGCACAGAAGCATTTAATATGGAAGGCTTCATTTCAGCCTGTTCAGTCTTTCTGATTCTTTAGTTGGGGAGTAGCAGGTGAATACTGGTCAGTCAATTTGTTACCTTTGAAGTTCTCGAGGAACCTTTGCTGGTCCCCCATGGGAGCCTGCCTATTAACAGGCCTAAATACTGCAGTTTCCCAGTCAAATATGTCCTTTCCTCCACGGACCTCCTCCAGAGGTCTTTGAAATACCTTAAAAAAAAAAAAAATCTTTTTCCAGCTAAATAGGTATTTGTTTATGGACTAGACATACAAAGAACAAATTGTTTTGCTTCTAAGTCTGAGAGATCTTCCTCCCTGGAGCTTTATTAGTGATTTTCCATTTTTAGTATGGGATTAATTTTTCATAAGTACAGATTAGTTTGGTATAAATATAACAATCAATGTTACATTTATAAAAAGTTCCAGCTAGTTTTATTCTGAAAGACGTGAGAGACTTTAGAAATGGAAGTCATTGTGCCTCTGTACAAGTGTCACTTTCACTTTGTGCTAAAATTTAGTTGCCCTCTGCCAATCTGAGTGCTGGGATGCAGACCTGTCTCAAATGTGTCAGTTTTAGAAAATTGGATCTTGTACTGTGGAAACATTTGGCCGTAGTTTAAATTAAGGAACTTCTTGATAATGTAGTTGGTCTACAACTGATGTAGTTGTTCTGCATCTGCTGGTCTTCAAAAATGTGTTTATTAATATTTTTCTACCAGAAACCTCATTTTGCAGACACAGTGATACAGTGACAATGATAGGAATAGAGTTTTCCCCAGCAAGTAGTTGAGGTATACACTGGTTATATCTCAGCCAAATATTTTGGTAAAGCTGCTTCTATTAGGGATTCCATTCCCACCTTTTACAGAAGAAATAATCTGTAAAGTACATGATATCATAGTAAATGATTACTGATGTATAGATTGCTAATTTTCCACTCTCTGTCAAACAAGAAAAGCAATAGAGCAATATTCATCATGATTACAATAAACCAAATTAAACAAGATGTTTCCTAATGTGCTTTATCCTAAACAACAGAAGTGTGTGAAAGGGTGAAATGATTCAACACAGGAAGGGAATGTTTAGTGCTTTCGCCTCAGGCTTACATGTCACTGATACCATTTAACTAAATTGATGTTATTAAACAGTGCAGACTCCTGTGGGGATACTTACTTGGGTTTAAAGAGTGGCTTATTTTGGTTATAGCTTTTTCCGTTTATAGTCAGTTTAAGAGGAACTGAAATCCATTATTCTTGAAAGAAGAGAAGACTGTCCACACTGTGATCTGTTTCCATTGGTTTAACCAAGCAGGCTTATAATCTCAATTCACTATTCAGCGAGTGCATGTAGCTAAACCCAAAGTACTCGTCTACCATGTTGTGATACATTGAGATTTGAGTGGCTTCTGTTCTTTCTTACCTAGTTTTCTAGAGATCCTCAGGAAGTAGATAATTTCTTACTCTGCTTCTCTTTGATGATTTCTGTCAAAACTGACTTTTATACTTGGTCTTCTGGATGTACCATTGTTCTTTGGGTGCTGTAACTCATGAAGGAGCGTGAGTCAAGTACTTTGTATTTCTCTACTGTGCAACCAGAAACAGCTTCTGGGCAGAGAAGGCAGCTAGGCAAGCACAGGGCTGTCCTAGCTTCCTCCTCTTGATGTGTTACTACTGTCTGCACCCATTGCTTAAGCGATTCTTTGTATTTCCCAGTTGAGCACTGTACTAGTTTTAGGGAGGCTTGTCATGAAGGTTTGAACATGAAGCCTTTATAAAGAAGATCATAAAGTCTGAATTATTCAGAGGCACAGGTCAGCCTCTTTATGAAAGTTGGAGGCATATCAAAGATTTGTTGTATACAAATGGGCTTGTTTAAACCTTTTATGTTAATTTTGTCATTTTGTTAATTTATAGCCCTACAGTTTACAGGCAGTGCTTTAATTTCTGCTTCCTGAGCGACACACAATTGCCGCTTACTCAGTAGCTAGTCTCTGGGACCCTTGAAGTGCTGTTTTCACCACTTGGCCTTTGCTGCTCTTACCACAGAAGTCTGTGGTTCAGTTGTCACTGAGAAAGATCAGAAACAAATCTCTTCATACATGAATGAAACACTGTTGCTGGAATAAACAACCCAACTCATTTTTAAAAATGAAACCCGATCTGAGGATCTAATTGTGTAATATGGAATCCTTGGCTGCAAATTCGGCGTTTTCACGTTTCTTCTCAGCCAGTGCCGTATGCTGCCTTGAGCTCATGGGATGGCAGTCTGGACGAAGCTGCGGGGAAGGGGAAACCTTTCTGCCATGTAGCTCGGGAAAGCAGGACCTCAAGTACCACCTTATGGCTCTTGCCTACTAACGTGGCTTCCCCCTGTTCTGGGACCACACGCATCGAATACAGCCTCTTGGCGGGACTTTCAGGTGCACGAGGTCCCAGTGTGGGGGTGGCCAGGACCCTGCAGGGCCCAGGTGGTTAATGCAGAGCAAACGCTTTCCTCCCACGTCGCACACCCCCTCTGCAAAGCCTGAGGTGCCTCCGTCCTGACACTGAGCTTGGAGGCACCTCGGCACCGCGGAGGCGGGCGCAGCGCGTGTCGGGGCCCGTTTCTTGGGGGGTGATGGTGAGGGAGACGCCTCCCTTGCGAAGCGCGGGGAGGTGAGGCCTCGCTGCCCTTCATAAGCCGGCGCGGGGCACGGTGCCACGCGCCTGCCGCCTGCCGCAGCGCCCGCCTGCCTTCGTGCTTCGCTGGGCCGGGCTCTCGGCCAGCACGGGCCTGAAGGGCTGTCGTCCTGCCCCGCCGGCTCTTCGCCTCCATCGGCAACAGCAAGCGGAGGGCAGTGCGGTAGCGAGTTACTGTGGGGCGCTGCTATTCCTCATGCTGCAGTTGTTCTGTGAATAGGTAGCTTATTTATCTATTTATTTATTTCTTTATTTCAAGTGCAGTATATCTGACACATATGCAAAGCATTAGAATGTCAATTTTTTTTTCTTCTGTAAAATAAAATCTTAATTGTAGAGCAGGAGATTTTAGATTAGCAATTCTAGGTTTATTTAACCTGTTCAGTTTTGAGGGTGTCTTTTCTCAGTTTTAGTGAAGAGAAGACTTTGTTTACTTTTTGAGAAAGTGTTGACACAGATGCAGAAGTTTGTGCTGTGTACGGCATGGGTTAACTTTTGTGTCTTTGCAAAGGAACTTTGAACTTTTAAAAAGTTGCAGTGAAATTATGGTAAAGGAAAGGTGCATAAAGACTATACAATGGCTGCAAGATAAGAGAACACTAGTACTTTGATTAGAAAATTATTACTGTTATCTATGAAAAATGCATGCTTCTCCCCCCCCCATATTTTTCTTAATAGGGTCTCTTTTATTCAACCCCCAACCCAACTACAACCTCTGTCGGTTAACTTCTGGTTTTCAGTAACAGGAAATGTTGATCTTTTGATAAAAGCTATGAAGTATTTTATTGTACCAGTAGAGCAATGTAGGGATAAGGAATTTTTAATTTTTTTGTTTTGAGGAAGAAAGACTTTTTGTCAGAGAAAAAGCACAAAGCTAATTGAGAAAAATTTTTTATATCTAATGTATTACTATCAAGAAAGAGACATAAGTGAATGATGATTTATCCAAAGATACTAAGAACTAGGTCAAAAATGTTTTATACTATACTTAGAGGCAAAAGTCAAACACTGTCGTTGTAGCTAAATGCACATTCTTAATGTATTTTCATAGCTTTGGTTACAAGCCTTCCTTGCTAGTGCACAGCTACAATGTGAGCACATAGCTGGCCTTTCTTATCACTATTTTGTTAATATTATCACATCCAAAGAATTATCCAGATGCCTATTTGCCCTTTCTTATCTCTGCTGCTCTCTAGCTTGACTACAGCAAAAAAATTTTGACCTTTCTTGCTATGTTATAGTGAATGAAACTGTGATTTGTCATTATTATTATTGTTATTGTTTATTATTATTAAGATCCATCCTTATTTGAAGATCAACCTAGACCCCTAGTCTGAGAGTGAGTGGGGGGAATGGTTTGAGTACCTGATAGCATTGAAGCATAAATTTCATTATCAAATTAATATATGTAATGAGTCATGCACAGATTATGTTTAATAATGCTCAATCTAAGCATGCATAATGTTTTTTGAGAAATGATGTGAATTCATTGATTGTCCTTGGATCTGATATTTTTTTAATATAATATTTTTATAATGTACACAATATAAAAATTGGGCTTGTGCCCTAAAGTAAATCTTTCAAGACAAGTTTGTCTGTGTCATTCCTGGTAGGTGGTTGGAATAATACCCTGGTTTTGAAACCAGGCAAATTTAAAATCTGTTTCTCCATTTGTGTGTTCAGTGTTTCCCCTTTCAGTAATTTGTAGAAATATAATAATTCAGTTTCTTAAAAAATAGACTGGAAGAAGCAATGTGCAATGGTGCATGATCCTGTTCTGGCAGGGAGACTGAGAAGAGGTGATTTTTGGTTTTAATTTCGTTATTCTGTTGTTAACTTCTACTTAATCAGTTTCATTTTACAGAATCACTCCCTAACACTGATGCTATACTTAAGTCACTCAAATTACAAATAATTCAAAAATTGTGAATATTAAGTTAGAATATGTACTTCCTTATGAATTTGTAGCACCACACTAGCTAAAACTGCTCTCTAGTTCTTGTTTTGCTGTTGCTTCTCTTTGCTATATCTGTAGTGAATTAGCTTTCCAGAGTTAAAGTGTATACAGTTGTCATTGTACTGTGTTTATAGTATACCGCCCTGGCCTATTCTACAAACCAGTACTGTACCTTGCACCTTGATACAATGAATGTGCTCAGAAAGATTAATATTGCTTTACTGTACCTGATGTATTGTGCAGTACTGTGTAATACCAGTAAAATGTGATTAAGTTCATTAATATGAATGAACTAAATATTTGTTAATATTAAGTCCCTTACAGTCACACTTCAAACTATGTAGTTATCAGTACTTATGGGTACAGATAATACTAACTCATGCTATTATTTTCAGCCCAGCAGAACAGGACAATAGGAAATACAAGAACAACATTTAACATTGGGTAAGTTTATAGATATTAACTGAATCAGGCAGGAACAAATCAATTCATAGATTTTAATACCAGGGAAAGAACACATTTGCTTCACAGTTTGAGAGTATAAATAGTGTAAAGAAATATTTCTTAAACTAGTCTGTGATTTTTTGTTTGTTTGTTTGTTTGCTAAAATAATATAGAGGTAAGGTTTTCAGCTGTTACAATGTGGACTGCAAGACTTAAGCAGTTAACACCAGCTAAGAGTCTATTCCATGATGTCTTAATGAGATAGATTGCAATAAGAGCACATGTCAGAGACTGGTAGCAATCATGTGCAGAACTGAACTCAATGTACTGCACTTTGACAGAAGAACCATTCCTGACTTTTAGTATGAATAAAAAATGGTGTAGTTAAGATTAGTGCAACTTATAAGAGAAAATAATTTGTGTGATGAAATGATGGTATTCATAGAAGAATGAATGCAGAATGAATTTTTGAATGTTATAAATGAACTAACTGCTTCACATAAAAGTGAAGCATCACATACAGTATCCTTAGAAACAACTTTTTGTAGTTAATTCTGATACAATCAGTGAGATAATTGAAGCCATGAGGTGAGCCTTCATGGCACTAGGTACTGGTAGTAGGATGAAGTGGGATCCCCTGTGTCTGTAGGGTGTTTCTTCCAAGGTAGCACTAAGGTACTTCAGTAAGGCAAAGCAAGAAAGCTTGAACTGCTGCTCATTGCACTGTCATTGACTCTCCTGCACTGTTTTAAAAAGTACTATTCCAATAAATTAGTGAATTTTACCAGCTCAGTGTTAACTGAAAACCAAATAACCACTCCTATTCCTTCTTACTACTCCCTGGGAAACCACAGATATGAAAATAATCCAAAAACACATCATGCAAGCAAAAAGCATGGGAGATGTGAAGAAATCAGCCTTTTCCAGTTAATTTTGTTGTTTGTTTATTGTTGAGGCAGAGATTTATTTTATGAATAAATAATAAGTATTTATTTATTTATAGATTTCTCGAGTAAACTGCAGTGAGATTTACTAGATTCCATATTCATCTTTTGGTTTATCCTGCCTGGCTAGAAACAGTGTTGGTCCACAGCTGGCCTCATTTGCACATATGTTTTCAGTAAAGGACAACAGGTAGCTTGGCCCAGTCCTCCCTCTGCCTCTCATCTCCTTTAGTGTAATAAAAATGATTGCTTCTCATCTTTGAAGCTTCTGAGGCCTAAAGAATGGTAGTGAATAATGAAATAAAAAATGTGGGGTGGTCTTTATGAGGCTGTAAATTGCTTACACCTAGTGGCAACTCTTTCTTCTGTTGAGTGAAGAAAGGATACTAGAGAGGCAAGAGAAGTAGGAAGGAAAAAGAGTTTATGCTACCTTTCCTAGCATCTTGTCAAAAAAAGATCCTTATGTTTTCCCCGGTCAGGTTAGAAAATTGAGAGCCCTATTTTTAATCCCCAGTTCACAGCAGCCGAACACCAGGTAGTTATTTCTAGCATCTGTTTGTCATAAAGTAGGGTATACCCTAAAGAGACACTCTTCATAAACACTGAACACCAGAAATACTGTTCATATTAAATTGAACCACATGAATAAAACAGAAGTCATGAATTTAAATTATTACTGGCATTTGGAGAAAATGGCAGTATTTCAGCCATTAAATAACAACTTTGCTTTATTTCTGGAAACAGAAAGTTATTAAGTTGTAAATCATATTGATGCTATGGCTCAGATGTATTCCTGCTTCTCAGGCATATCTCAGTAGTAGTGTATTGCACTACATTTGTTGCCTCAAAAGTCTTCAGGCCAGTTCTGTGAGATACTGAGGTATAGCCACACTATAGCAGCATTATTTTGGCATATCAGCTTTGGGTACCACAGTGTGTACAGCCAAAGTGACATGGAGTTTGTGAGGCAGATTTATGGTCCATGCTGTGTTCCTTGCCTCTGCAGTCCCATAACTGGTGGTATCAGAGCTTGCTATTTTAAAGTTACCTTGGGTACAGTACATTACCATTGTTGTGAGAACTTCTCTTGTCCTTTGAATTCTGCCTATTTCTACATACTTAATAGAGTAGGACTAAAGCTATAGCAGATGTTGACCTACATTGGTCAGTAAGTATCTTCGTAGCCTGCAGTCCTCATAATCTCCCCTTCCTATTCCTGCTTTCCCTTCATCCCTCAGACTGTGTTCTTGCTGGTGGAACAAAGTGGAGGCGAATTGGAAAAATAAGTGTTGAAACAATGTTCTACAAGTGCCTGCTTGCTCGTGGGGTTTATGAGGGCTCACGTCAGAAGGCAGAGGGGGAGGAGGGGTTTCATTCAGTAGTTTTGGTACAGAGAACCTGAGGTTCCCTTCTCTGCCTTAGCAGAGGTGTCCTAAATGGTCTTAAGCAAATCATTTGGTATTCCTGGGACTCTTTTCCTCCTTTGTAAAGTGTGGATGCTGTATTTGCAGAAGCATCAGACAGTAAATATAATAAGGATTGTGAGAGACTGTCAGTTTGGTAAAAGGAGTCTCTGCAGTTCATATGGGTTGTTGGAAAATAAATTGGATTTAGTGACCGTAAGATTAGATGAAAGGTGGGGGTTTTTTCGGATTTTCCTACAGGTGGCTTTTTGTGCTTCAGCTGTAACTTCAAAAAGGTGAACTCAGGAGGATGTGAAACCAATGTGGTTAGTGGAGTCAGCTGCGCTGAAGAACTCACAGACTTGAATAAGTAGGAGCTTCAAATTTCTCTTCATCAGAGGTAGAAAAACCATTGGAAACTGGAATACTAAGCAGGGGGTAATCTGGATATAGAAGGACAGGACAAAAATAAGCTCCAAGAGGAGAACACCTTCAGAGAATGAAAAAAGCTCTGAGCAGGACAGGAAGCTACATACTAAGCTCAGACAGTGTACAGATAAAATAAGACCTGATAAAAGTTAAGCTGACTTAGACCTTGTGAAAGAAGTTAAAGCAAATAGCAAAAGGGTTTTCAGCTATATACATAAAAAGAGACTAAGGGAAGAAGATAAACCTACTATGGTGTAGCATGGGGTAAGATAAAACCTAAAAAGTCAAAAATAAATAATGTGCCTCAATTTCTGTAAGGATGATTAGGCTGAGTTTGGGATCAAAGACAGGAAAGAAAAAGGAAGAGAGGGAATGAAAGCTGAAATGCAGAATATTTTACAATAAGAATGTCATGACCTTGAAGTAATAAAAAGAAGATGAGATTCAGTAGTACAAACTGCCAGATCTTTTTTGTTTTGTTTTTGAAAGACTGAAAACATTGATTTCTGTTATAAAATGTAAACTGCTCTTTTTGGTGAAAGCAGAGATGAAAAACTTGGGTGAAGCAGGTGGTTGTGGAACATTTATGAGCCACCATGGTGTTGTGCCTGTAAAAAAAAGGAAAATATAAATTGAAGCTGTAAAGGAAACCGTTATTTCCATAGAGATAAGATAGTTGTTGCCATGTCACAAGGCACATTGTATTAGACACTCACCTTTAATACTGCACACAGTTCTCATCACCCATGCTCCAGGAACATAAATGCAGACTGGAGCAGGTGAAAAGAGGTGCTACCAAGAAGAGTAAGGGTTTAGAGAACCTATCCAAAAAGAGGAGACTAGAAGAGCTCTATCTTTTCAGACTAGCAAGTCTAATCTTGTTCTGGTAAGAGTAGTGTTAAAATAACTTCTGTAGCAATGATGTTTGTTATTATGTAGGCTGAAACTCTGGCATCATTGAAATCATGTATTTATTTATTTATTTTATTTTTTTTCAAAAACCTAACATCCCATTAGCTAATGAGCCTTGATTTTCTGTGTATGTTACTTCTCTATTTAAAGCCACAGGGATTTTTCCCACAGAAATATTCATATTCCAATCTGTTAGGACCACCAGTGCACCACAAATCAAGAGTCATTCTTTTCTGCTAGGAAGAGGTGTGTTTTTATTTCAGGAAAGCAGTTATTCTCACTATCCTAAGATCATTTCCTCTTTACTTCTTTCTTCCCTCATGCATACCTGGAATTCTCCTGGCTTTTAAAACATTAAGGTTGAAAATTAACTACTTTTTTTGAGCTCTAATATAACCTTTACTCCATCACATAGATTTGTATGATGTGTATGTTTGAAAGAAGGGATGTACCTGAAGAAAATGCCATATTTGGGCAAGGGTGTAAAGTGGAAGATAAAATGGAAACATAATTCTTCATGTTAATTAAATCAAAGCAATGGCAAGGAAGGCCATATAAAATACTACAGAAGTACTATATCCTTAGCTTTCTTGTGCCATTTTTCAGTTAGTCTCTTCATAAAAATAAATGTGTAAAAAAACACCAGTCACTGATGGTAACTACTCTAAGTATAATAGCTATTTTTATGGTAGCCAATATAAAGTGACAATTTTAATTATGTAAAATCTCTAATGCCTTAATGATTTTAGCCCATTCCCTTCTTTGTACATGAAAGCTAGCTTCATATTATTACTGTTACCAAAGTTACAAGGAGATATTATTGGGCTTTAAATGTTTATTGTCATCTTAGCAAAGTAGCTTTTATTTTTTGTTTATATTCTAAAAGCTTGGCAGAGTAGTGACAATCCACACACTAATGGCTAGTCTGGGTTTGTGCCAAAAGAACAGAAATAGCTACAAGCACAGAAAAAACATTTGAAGAGGAAATGCCAAATTAATCCCTGATGCAAATCTTTTGCCTTAGCAGAGTTACACCAGAGAACACGTTTTCACAGTGTGCATCCTGTTATAATCCATTTTCTTTAAGGGGGCTTGGATATATCAGGACAGTCAAGCACACTAGGTTCTGCAGTACTCTTTCTATCCTATCTATCACATTGCCATTTGTGGCCTATATGCCTCACTTTTCAAAATAGCTAAACCCACTCAATCTCACATTGAGAAGTCTAAATGAATTACACCTTTAGATCTTAGTTGGAATTTAGCATGTTATAACTTCTTCTGTTGGATGCCATAAAAACCTAAAGTGATAGGTAAGTCCTGCTACAGTCAAAATAGTTCTATGTTTTATAAATGGTAGCATTTTGTTATTTTTTGTCTTTGTTCAATACTGAATCCTACAGTTTTGATAGAGGCTGTATTTTTTTTAACCTCTTAATACACTTGTTATTGCCACCAGATAGAATTTTTTTTTTAGGGCGACTGGATGAGGTCATTCATACTTGTTAAATGCTAAGTCCTGTTCTACAAAGGACAGCTGTGTGCCCTTGCTCCTGCTGCAGGGTTTTAAAATCATTATGCTCCACCCTTGCCAAAAGGTGTAAAAAGGGGGAGGGAATAATCTCCATACAAGGAAAAAAAATTGAGAAGACATTGTCCCTTAACAACAGTCTACAGAAAAAAGTGATAGCCACAGGCTGAGGCACCACCTCAGTAATCTGTCATTATTAATCTTCATTTGATTTAACCAGAAGAGTGAGACACACTGTCTCACTGACTTAAAACGGACCACAGTAGATAATACCTTCAGCTTCCTTTTTTCCCTCTTGTCAGCCAAGCAGACTCCTTCTATATTCAGAAGTGTCATATCTCTGATGTATTATCAGGGTATAGTACGAGAAACCCACTTGATTCTCCTGCATCCACATGGGCTTTCCCCAATGGCAACCGTTACTAATAAGAATTAAATAGCCAAATCTTAGTTCTGTTATCACTGGTTGTGGACATGGTGCTTCCTTGCTCACATGAAAAGCCTGTTAGAGGAAAAAGAAGAGATTACTAGAGATGTGTGTTCCTAGTTTTGATAAGTTCATCAGCAGTGCTATCATGGGCACCGGAAAACTCTAGTAACTGGCCAAATGTAAGAATATACACATTCACTCTTTTCGTTTTCAGTCTGTCTCTGCTACTGGTTACTGCCATCAAGCCTATACCTTATCTACAAAAAGTTTTATCCAGTAATAGCCTAATCCTAGTCCGTCAAAATCCTGGCCACACTCCTGTCTGGGTTTGCCATCATTCCTGTCTGGTTTAGTTTGGTTTTATCAGGACATTGCTGCTGTTACTTAAAGAACTTTTGTGATCTCCCTGTCATTCATCGGAGATCATGACATCATTTGATGTCATTCATTGGAGTTCATTTGGTGTCTTCAGCTGCATATTCCTTGTGGGTTGATGAGCAGTTCAGCTGATTAATGCTGCATTTTCCCTGTGTAAGTGAATGACACTTTTGTCTGAATTCAGAGCCCTCAGTGTGCGAAGGATTTTCTTTGGAGGTATCTGCCAATGCCATATGGTTCAAATGCCATTATAAACTGAGATTTCCACACTTGTTCTAATAATTCATCTGGTCTATACATGGGGTCTGTACTTCTTGAGGAATGAGATTACATTTATTCTCTGGAAATCTATATGATCTAGTGACCTATCTGGTTTGGAAACCATCACCATGATTTTCCTGCAAGACATTTACTAAGAACTGTTCAATATGGTAGAAGAATGCAAATCATGTCTCATTTGCCATAGACATCATGAAAATATATCCTGGATATTTCCAGTTATACTCTCTGGGTGTTTATTGTGCTGCCTTGCTAGAAAAGATGATCTTGGTTTCTTGTCTTTCAAGTTTTCTCACATCTTTCACTGTTTAAGCATGTTCATATTTATCATAGGGCTTTTGTGGCTCTGCAGTCTGGCTGAAGATTGTAGTCCAGATAGTCTATGAAGCCTGGCAGACTCACTGTGTCCTGTATGTTCCACCTGCCACCCTGCGGTTAGTGAGCATGAGGATGGCAGAAATTGATTGCAACCCTTTGGTTGTATGCTGCATACTCTCTTTATGTCTTATGAAATACATTAACCTATCTGGGCTTCTTCATTGAGAATTCAGTCACTCATTGACCTAGTAAGTGTCCCATGTGCCCCAAGGCTCTTCAGAGTCTGAGTGCTTTGTGCTGCTGTCTCCGGCTGTCTTGGTCCTTGATAGCATATTTGCTTTGGCTCACACTCCACTTTCTCTTGGGCACTTACTACTTTGAACTTTTTCTGTCCTCTTTCTCTGTCATCTCAAGCATAACTAAGAATTGATCCAGACTCATTGCTTTCTTCCTTCTGCAAGAAGCCATGAGAGAAAGCAGTTTCTCTTAAAACATCCTTAATCTGTGGTTTCTAACTCTATCCCATTGGTTTAGAAAGGGAGGTAAAAAGAATTGCCTTCTTGCATGTCATTCACAGCAGAAAACTACAATATTGTCCAAATGAAATGCCTTTTGGGTGGATCAGTTGATTTTAACTGTTAGAAAAATCATATGCAGAATGATTATCAGTTGTTCTGTATAAAACCATAAAAACAGAAAAAGTGAGGCTCCAAGGATCATCTATCTGAAGGTATGAATGAGAGAATCGCATCTGTCTGGGATCCGAAAGGCCTCAGAATGAGAGGAGAGTAAGTAAGCGTACCACTACATTGTCAGATGAAGTGCAGCTGGAAGGATTAAAATATTAAGAGCTGGAATGAAATTCAGAATGCTCTTCATACTTTGAAGAGAACATCCAGGAGAAATCATCTAGGCCAGGAGACAAAAGCTATTGCTAAGTGGTATGCTTTGGAAATAAATAAAAAGGAAAAACAAGAGCATAAATACATAATGGATCATATTTGGCAATGCCACAGTTTCAGAAATCTAATCCAGCTGTTGTAGATTCCAAATTGTATTACCAGATATTAGAATGTTGTTGCAAGAAAATAAAGATTAAGGATTTAGAAACAAAAATGTTGTGTAAGACCTTTGGGGGGTAACTGTTCCTCTTCACTCCCCATGTGGTCATGAGGCAAGGTGAGATGTTTGGAATCATGAGTCACAGTTCTAAATCTGTCATGTTCAAACGACACCTGAATTAGTCAACATAAGCTGATACATTTCAAGTTTGAATACAACTGTACATGAGCTTACACCCCTAGGCATGGTGAAACTCTGTTCCACTATGTGGGTATTCGATTCAAGATAGCAACAGTGGTTGAGAGGTAAACTGATGGGCTTTCATCTGTTTCTTTCTCCTTATGACTGAATAAAACAATGTCTCATCAAAGCTATAAAGTAAGTTAGACTGTGTCTGTTGAGGATGTTAACAAAAGAAGTCTGCATACCCTTTGCAGACCAGTATATATTTTGCTGAACAATTAAGAAAATTTGAAAGTGTTTTCCTGGCTTTTATAATTGGAAGAACAGCTGCATAATATGTACATTGAATAGCACCATAAATAATTTTCAGAACTACTAGTCTGTTTCCTCTTAGAAAATAATTTCCTCGAGCTGATTATCAGTAGCCGCATAATTAATTCCTCAAAAAAGTTAATCAAAGCACATATAGTAATACTGAGCTGATAAATCTTCTCTTTAAACAATGCTTTTATGTGACATTTGCACCTGAAGTAATCTTAATGCCTTAATATTCATATAGAGCTGAACACCAAACCCAGTGAAATAATTGTGATCTTTCCAGTGATTTCAGTGAGTTGTAGAGAAGGCAAAAAAAGTGAAAGGTGCTGCTCCATGTTACAACCAGAACAAATGGAACTACCCCATGACTGTTTCAATACTATTTGTGGTGGTTCGTTGTTCCTCCCTCATCCGTACAGAGATGGCTAGTAAGTATATGTTTGCAGGTGTATTAACAATGACTGTGTGGTGAAATTAAATTCAATATGGTAGATTGAATGATGTCTTTTTAGGCTGAAGTTTCTGTGGTCCTGAAAAGTGAATATTCTTTTTTGAGTGTTCTGCCCTGGCCCATCTGCAGTACTCTCACCAGTTTTCCAACTCACGAATCTGTCTAGAGTCATTTGCTTTGTAATGCTTCATAGTTCTAGAGTCATAACCTCGGATTTTTTTTTTCTTTTCTTTTTTCTTTCTAATACAGTTTATCATTGACTTTTTTCTTTTTTTTAATTTCTTTTTGTAAATTATTTCTATACCTCAGTCTGTAACCCTGCTCTCCTTCACTGCAGGTCTCCCATGTAACCCTAATATTCTTTCATACTGTATTCTCAAAAATCAGCTGTATTTGGTGTAGGCTTGACCCCAGTTGCTGACATTATATTTCCCTTTCAGGATAAATTCTCTTTGAAAAGTTTTTTCTATCATTGCCTATCATTTTATTATTATTATTATTATTCTCTTTGTTGTTTTTAGGTTAGAGGATCATACAGGAATATATAAGTGCACTTACTATTCAGGGCAGTTGTCCTCTCCTCTGTGACAGCATGTGAAGACTGCCACAGGTCTGCACACCAAGTGCTTCAATTCTATGCCTTGTTTCTCCTCAGCAATTCTGCATCTGAGGAAAAGTGAGTGACCATCTTCTATCTGGTTGACTGCCCACCTTCCTTTTAGTGGTACTGTGGTAGTGGATAAAGCTGCAGAGGTCTGGAGAAGAGGATTTAGTAACATCCTACTCTTTTCTGGTATGATGAAGCTACCAGCTAGCCAGTCTACCAGCTTCATGGCTGTCCTCCACAGATTTCACTTTTACTAGAATTTTTTGTTACCTGGTGAAATGAGTCGAGTCTTTTTAGTGATTATGTAGATGTTTTCATTTACCTTCAATCATTGCTACATCACAGAATTTCAGGCCATGTTGTTTCAATCAGCTAGAGAAAAGCTAGAAGTGAATATCTCTCTGCTAACTTTTCAGTTGTTTAAATCTCAAAGAAGTGGAAAAAATGACCGCTGCCATAACCTTCAGCCACAGTTGTGGCCATGTCCATGCACGATAGCCTTGGTAATTGACAGAGGCTTCTGAGGTCTTGCGAGGGTGCTCAGAGTAAAGCAATAGCAGTGCTGTTTAGTCCTCACTGTATCTCTTCTCCTGGATGAACCATAGCTGATAGATTTTTAGGATTTTTTTTTTCCCACTCAGTAAAATTTAGGAGAATTGTATTTATCCATCAGGAACATGTGTAGGAGAAATGAGGCTTGCCTACTGGGAAATGGTTGGGTTCCAGCCAGAAATAAACTGGGACCATCCTATTTCCTAAACTACAGGCACTTGATGAGGCACTCTAAACCTGGATTGGAGGTAAGGTTGTTGAAGTGAAATGGGGTGGCTCAGCACCCAAGTTAGTTGTACCATTAAGGTACCCCAAGCACTCTGGACTGTTCGTTTTTTACTACAATTTTTCCTTTCTCTCCCATCTTACTGTTATATGTGTGGGCCTAGCTAATATGAAGAAATGTTGCAATGGTTCTAAAAGAAGAAAACAGGGCTCAGCTGAAAAGCAGAACTTTACGTTTTCTTGTAATGATTTCTTGCCTCAAAGTATTCCTGCAAGTCTTGGGCAGGACTTTTATTTTTTTTTTCTAATCGGAGAACATTTTGGAAAGGAGCAAGGCATAGAGCACTGTGGCTGAGATGTTAATTTTTATGAAAGCAACAAGTCCTCTAGGTAGCTTTATTGTTAGAGGTTCCCACAGTTTAACAGTGCAGAAGAAGAATAATAGAAAATGAATTGTGATAGGACTTTCCTTTTATCATTTTAAAAATTTCCCTAGGGTACATCAGTAATCCATTCCACGACTACTTCTCCCACTCCCTCATCCCTTCAAATCCTTATATTCCATGCTGACTGGTATAACATATGAAGAGTGATACTACAAAGAGACACAGAAATATGGAGAGATCCCTGTGCCTTCCCTGAATATGTTAAAATAGTCAACAAAAACATGGTAATTCATTTGATCTAATCTTAAATTAGCTGCTTTTGGGATATCTTCTTTTTAATCAGAACACATTTGTATGCTCATACTTTTCTTTGGGGTTCATTAAGAGTTAAGGAATTGAACAGAACTGCTTCAAGTAGAGATGAGAGGCTTCTCCCTCCCTTCCCCAGATCATTTTGACCTTGTGATATTTTGGGCATCAAAGGGATGAAACCTACTTTGCTGCTTAGAAGCAGGGCCATCTTTGATGTCAGCTTTCTAGTATGGGAATCAAAACTCCATTATTTCTTCAAAATCCACTTGGTCAGATGTATTAGAACCAGAATAGTTTGGAAAGATGATATCTAAAACTCTTGGAAAGAGGTAAACTTATTTAGAGAACAATTCCTTTTGAGAAAAGGGGTGATGACATGGTGGAAGGAGAAAAATAGCAGTGAGGTGTATATAGTTGGGAGAGTTTTTCTTTTAATTGAACAATAAAGTTAATATGCTTGTAAAATGTAAATGGTATATTTTATTGGACTTGCGTGAAACCCTGATAGAAGCAAAGAGACTCTGAAAAAGAACAAAGATCTATTAGTGTCATCTTGTAAGACCAGAACCTTTTTGCTAGTGGTGTTTGCTGCTGTGATCCAGTGATTTAATTTCTTGTGTGGGGTCTAGAAAAGAAAAAAAATATGGACCTTTTTATTAAAAAAAACAAACAAACAAAACTCAAACCCACATACTGGGGGGGAAAAAAGCCCCTTGAGTCCATTAACTTCATTACATGCAATTATAAAAGAAATAGCTTTGGATTAGCTGGCAATTGCAAATCCCATAGGAATGGGTTAGCTCGTATACATGCTACCCAAGAGAAAACAAAATTGTCACGTATTTTGCTTAAGGTGTGGGAGGAAAAATCAAATCAAATAGCATTTTACAAGTGCATGTAATAACTTGAATTTAAAACAAGATATGTATTATTCAAGTAATTCTAAGCATGGTGTAGTAAATTTTTTATGAAGGTTAAGAAAAAATGACAGAAATATCATTTAAACGGAGTGTTTTTGATGCTGAACTTGAAAGTGGGGGATTTAATAGAACTTTTTTTTATATGATGTTATCTGAGTCTCATCATATTTGGCAAAGTGCTTTGTTGGTTTTTGGATTAGAGTTTTTTCATAAATTTTTCTCTTCAAACTAATAAAATTCATGTAGCTGTCAGTTTGGATTTGATCCCCATTTTGTTTTGCCTCAACAGTGTAATCTCAATCAGTCTAATTTATTTTTGTGCTGCATTTACAGGGTATAAAGATGACAAATCACTCAAGTCTCAATGCTGGTATTTTATCAAAAGCTTGAATGAATATCGAGGCTGAGGACAACAGAGAAAGATGAGGCTCAGAACAACAGCCGTCGTATGACAACACAAGCTGGACAGATTCTTCCATCTTTACTCCACTGCTTAACACTTTATTGTGTTTAGTAGTCTCATACAAATCAGGTATGCACAGGCAAGGTACAACATTATTTGTTCTGAGTAAAGGGAGGAGAATCTACGAGGAGAATGGATAGTGGTATACTCTTTATGGAACCGTGAGATTTTTGCTTTAATCCTAGCCTTGCTCCCAACTATGAGTGTCATTTCCAATGCAATCTCTGTACCTTCTTTTGATGTTGGTTTCCTTCCTGGCCAATGACTGCTGGCCAAAAAGTAAACAAACAAACAAACAAACAAAATCTTGAGATACAGTAGAAATGACCACATCTATATTGCCTAAATCGATAGCAAGTAAACTATATATATATATATTTTTTTTTTTTTTTGCGTATATTCTCAACTCTTTGGAGAAGGGGCTCTTTTTTCATGTTTTCGTACAACCTGTGGCAGAATGAGGTCCAGATCTTGGGTGGGACATCTAGGTGTCACTGTAGAATGCTATAGTAATAAGAATTGAACTCTGGTAGTTTGAGAAATGTAAGCTTACTTCCTAGGAATTTCTATACTTTTTTTTTCTTTCTTTTTTTTTTTTAAAGCAGATTTTACCTAAACTTTTGGATTCTGTACCCTTTTATTTCTGGCATGTCAGATGATGTTGAGAAGACAGAAATACCTTGAGCATCTTTTTTTTTTTTTTTTTTTTTTTTTTTTTTGACCAGACAAAATGTTGCTGGGGAAGATGTTGCAGAGAAGCATTTTTCAATTACAAATTCTCAGTCCCTAACTTGTGGTGACTCACAAGCAGGCAGGAATGTTACCAGTGAATTTATCCTCTGAGGTTCTGTCTGATATGGCATTTGAGATGATTAGAGAAAGAGGAGGAGGGATTAATGTGAAATATCAGGCACAGGAACATCTTGTGCCAAAGTTGGAGGATCAAATATCAACCTTTTGAAAAGGAATTGTAAACTGAGAATCAAAATTATAATGGTATAAATGAGAAGTTTCGAAGGGCTAGGTATTTATCTGTAGCTTTGGTAATGGAGACCCTGGACTTTTGGAGGAAAAAGGAAGTGACAGAGAATCAAATCAAAATGAAGAATTTGAGGTTGCTTGTCATGCAAGTGAAGGGCTGGATATAATTGAATGTAGGAACATGATGTAGGGGTAGCTTGAACTTTGCATTTGAGCTGCTATTGATGAGGCATAAAGTTTTACTGTGTTCCTCAAAGCTTTCTTCTGCTGTTACATTTGATAATGATTTTAGTGAAGTATTTAGTGTACCTCCTGTCTTATTTAGGAGGCAATGAAGAAATACTAATATAAATGAAAAGTACAGGTTAAAAAAAAATCACTATTATTGTGTAAGGAAGAAGTATATATCATCCTAGCATAAACTCATCTAGAGAAACACAATCTGAATCTTAAAAGAGAAGAGCAGTTTCTCACTAGTACGGAAGAGGCAGTTCTTTTTTTTTTTTGTAGTTATAGTTGTTGAAAGTGAAAGTTTGGCTTCTTGTTAATGTACATCTTTCTTTATAATTTCTTTTCAAATAGTCAGATATAACTCTTTCTTTACAGATTCCTCTGGAGGAATATGGTTATAGTCTCTAGCAAGATATTACAATATACAAGATTTTACTGACAATGGATATGGTTGAGAAGAGGCTATATAAGTTTTTCAGTCCTGAATTTTTTCCAGAATTTGTTTATGTAAGGTTTATACTAGTACCGTGTTAATGATTCCTTACAACACTACTCACTAAAGGTGTCCTGTGCTAAACAAGTCCTTTTTTCTCTTCATTATAGACAGACAAATATTTTTTTCTGTTCATTATAGACATGGCTGTGCCTGAAACAGAAGCAGAAGCAGATAATACTAACTGCTGAATGTTTATAAAACTGGAGCTCCATTTCTATAGATTTTATGCAAACACACTCTAAAATATCCTTTTTCTCACTGAGATCCCAGTAAAACTGGACATCAGACAGTAGCACACTTCTTATGCAATGTTTTCATTAAAAAACAGCAGTGCTTCAACCTAAAATTATATATGTTGCATGAGGGTTTTTTTGACATCACCTGTTTTCACTTCACTTCACTGAATATGCAGGCTTGTCCAGGAGGCTGGCCAGAGGAGTGAAAAACCTAAAAGCACCACTGCCTGACTTTTCAGAAGAATGTGAGCAGGAACTGAGATAGTTACAAGTGATAAATGGTGAAAGACACAAGTCAGTGGTGTGAAATCTACCTCCAGAATTTCTTCCTGGGTGTTTGGAATGGAGGAAGGGCAGATAGATATAAAGTAAGGATAACAATATTAAGACAGGTACAAAATAAAGAATACGGACACTTCAGCGCTTCCACATTGTAAACAAATAATGGCAGTAGTGAATACGTGGTGCAGTATTTGAGCTCATCTCTTAAAAAATCTTCACTACTTCTAGTAAAGAATCTCTAGTGTTTCTTTACCAGAGGAAAGTGATACCCTATCAATGCAATTTGATTCTTGCTTGATCATTTACATGTTACTGACAAACTCAGACTGAATTTTCTAGTTGGCTCCTTTAAATGTCTCTATATATGTTGTTTTAATTTAAAACTTTCACACTGTCAACAATCTCCACAATATTCCTGGATTATTTAAAATTTTTACTGAATGACTGACTTTTCCAAGTACAAATGGGAATAAACAAATGGAGGAATTAAGGCACTGAGAAGGTGACTTAAGTTCACAGAGTAGATCCAAGAGCTGAGCCCAGACCCCTTGAGCCCCTCTCCAGTCCCACTGGATGCCAGTCTTGAATGACAATTCCTGGATGAATTCTAGTTTTTCACCCCTTGACCCTTATGTGATTCGTCTTTCTCTGAAAGTAATATGGCATTTTGTTGCTAGAGATGATTGTTTAACCTAAGCAAAAGTTTCAGAAGTGTCAGTCCTTTTTTCATGGTTTGATGAGGTCTATTTGAGTTAGAAATCCCCATGAAGTGTGTTGGAAATGGCATGTCAGTAAAGAGATGCCACGGACTGGAAGGAGAGTGAAGACAGAACTACCATCTCTCCAAAAAGAGGTTGCCTCCAGCACTGATATGAGTTATATTGTCAGAACAAAGGATATGGTGATATATGGTCAACACTATGGATTTGTTGTCAATACTAAGTTTCTTCTGTGGGCAGAAAGCACTTCGGCTCTTGGACTCCCCAACCTGTCTGTTTTTTATAAAACACTAAAATTCTTTTAAGTAAGAAACATTTTGAACAATTTTTATACCACCATTTCAGTATTTAGCATGAAAATGAATTTACTTCAAAGAATCTTCTATCTTCCTAAAAAAAATAAAAATTCATTTTTTTTCTGAGACCAAGACAGATTATATTCATGCTAACTGTGAAAATCCTGAAGCCTTTCTCTTGCTATGTTGAAACTAACAAAGGAATGAAACCCCCTGATATTTATGTGGGGTTTTTTGTTTTGTTTTGTTTTTTTAGAAAGTTGCTATCTCTGTATAATGAATTAGGCACAACTAATTAGCTAGGCATCACAACTGTGAAGATTTCTGCTAACTGAACTTCAAAGCTTTCATGCTGACTATTTGCACTAGAGTGCGCATACTGTGATCATCACTGTGCTCATCTGTTGCTTTTCATAGTGTCAGCAGTAACATGAGATATGCACAAATTTCCTTAATAGAAGCCGGAAGTGTTGGAATCCTGATGACAGAAAAAGTTTTTCAAAATCTGACAGAAGCACATACAAAACTGAGCATCCTCACACAGATATGGTCAAATTTCATTTAGATAAGAGATCCATTTATGAAAACTGGATTTAAAGGTGAATTTAAAGCCAGACCCACAGGAAAGACCTTTTACTTTATCAAGGCTGTTCCCCTGCTAAGGAGGACTTACTCTTCACAGGAGATTTAACAAGTTAATATTTTAAGAAGAACCTGTGTTGCATGTTTTAGTTGGAACTTCTGTGTAATTTGTAATACTTTGTCATCCTGTATTTCTCTCATGAATATGCTTTCCTAGATTATTCCTGCATGTACAAAGAACTTTAATTCCCATACCAGAAGTAGGGAGATCCTTGTGTTCGTTCATATGGTGGCATCGCTCTCCCAAGCACACACCCATGTTGAACCCTCTGCACGTGAGGGGAGACTAGACTCCATGATCAGCTAGCAAACCAGGAGGGATAAAGCCTGACTGAGAACAGTAAGGCAAAGACCTAAACTAGCTTAGATCTCGATACTATTTCAGTCACTCAGGCAAAAGACTGAGAAGATCTGGCAGCATGCTTCCCAGAAGGTCAGTTCTTCCTCAGCCAGAGGTGAAAACAGAGATTTGATCGTTTGCAAATAATTTTTTTTCCCATAAGCACATGATTTCATGCTTATAAATTGAGGTTTTAGTCTTGTTTCCAAGTTGAAAACTTCTTTTTCTTTGCCCATTTGATCAATTTCCTTAGGTTCTGCTGTATTATGAGTTTTCCTCAGGGGTATTTGCAACATTTTTCAATGCAGTGTGGGTTGCAAGTTTAATTAATTTGTTGCTTATTTTCCTTTCTGCTATTTGATTTGAATTTTAATATATTTAGCATTAGTGATAGTCTCTGCCTTAAGGAGTTTACAGTAAAAAATAGGGATATGTAGAAATTATAACTGAGAATGTCTTATTTACAATTATAAACTCACCTCTTGAAGCTATTGTGAAAGCACTCTATTGCAGAATGGGACTTGAGTGAAAGGCAGTTAATAGCTTGGCTTTAACACAGTTTTTTTCCCTATCATTCTAGTCAACACCTTCAGAAAAATACTGTTGACAGTGACAATAACTACTCAAAGTTCTCTCAAAATTGCTAGAACATTAATAATGTTTAAGGAGGCTTTTTCCCCTTATATTTTCTTTATATCCTTTATTTTTCCTGCACTTAACTCGGTGCTCTGATGAATGAATAGATGTACACAGAGCACTGATCCTTATCTGATTAGCCTCCTGGATCTGATTTTATCTTACTTAGAGACAGAATTTGGCTGCAGTTCAGCACTTGCTGCTGTCATGCATGTTGCTGGGCCTAATAAGAGCTGCTTTGTCACTGTAATGGATTGCTGGAGTGGGGACCAGCTCACCCCTGTTAAGCAAAGAGCTGAGAAATGTGCATAACTTTAGGAAAGTGTCCAAGTCCTGTTGACCTTAGTATTCATTCCAGAGATGTTGTGCACTGATACACTTTGTTGAACTTGTGCCTCAGTTTTGCCCTTTCTGTTTATGAAGTACTGATGATTTCTTCTACTATAACAAGTCTATTTCTGGGACCTGTTTCCTGCCATGGTGCTGCACCTTCCACTACACTTCTGACAACTCTCGTAAGAATTACATTTTACAAGAGCTTAAAGCACTGTTAATAACAGGGCAGCCCTTACTTTCCAAAAGGATCCTTTTTACTGGCCTTTTAAAACTCTGTGCCAGATCTAACCCATATGCATTCTAAATATGTGTCAACACACTTATCTTTAGAGATTAGTGAGACTTTCATGTACAGAAAAATTGCGCTACCACAGTACACTTAGAGATCACTTCTTGGTGTGTAGTTTTCATGTTTATCAAAACTTGGAAAGCTAATTTGGAAATTACTTACACATGGACATGCAAGCAGAAAGGTGTTCAAGATCAGAGAAACCAGTGACAGAGAGTACTGTGTCTGGTGCTCAACTGACTAGATGACTTTTGTTTCTACTGACAGCCACCAAAAGCAGTTTACAGTGGGAGGTTAGATTTATACCGCCTATGCTGAGGAGATACTGCTTTTCAGTTCACCTCGAGATAGTAGACGGTAAAGATGTGCTAATTATTAAAGGCCTGTGAGCAATCCTGTTTGCATG
Source organism: Apteryx mantelli (assembly GCF_036417845.1). Taxonomy (NCBI): domain Eukaryota; kingdom Metazoa; phylum Chordata; class Aves; order Apterygiformes; family Apterygidae; genus Apteryx; species Apteryx mantelli. Next base: position 150,173,212 of record NC_089978.1, on the reverse strand, counting down.
AATTTAAAATCTACTGCTCCTGGTGTTTAAGGTCTTTCTTCTCTGCTGTATGTTGGATGAATTTTTTTACCAGTGGATGGTTTTTGTGCTTGGCAGTTCCCTTAGCCCGCTGCTTTGCTGGTTCAGTGATGTGTTATAACTAGAAAAGTATAACATTTTTGAAGTTCCTCTTTTAAGAAGTGTTAGCTCAGAGGCCATCTGTAGGTCAGCTGTACAACTTCAGCAACATGAACAGAAGTCAGTATGAGTGGATATTGTATGCCTGTTTTCTTTATGAGAAAAAAACAGCCACTGAATCATCCCTGTCAGACAGGGGGGCTGAGCAGCTCTTGTTGCACAGTTGGACTCTCCTCTTGGACTTTCAGTAGTGGGGCCTACTTAGTGTCCAGCTGTCAGAATATTTTACGAATCATGCTTGTAATTTTTCATTTGCCTGAATTTTCTCGTTTAACCCTCAGTTCAGTGACCAGGGCTGCAGTCCCTTTCTGGTTGATGGTGAACCTGAGCAGAAAGTGCTTGCTTCATGTGAAATTGTTCAAAAGAATTTTTCTAAAATAAGTTGAAATGTCTTTTTGTTTGTTTCCTTTTTTGCTTCAAAGAAGGGAGAGGACAGTCCCCTAGAATGAGAGCATGTTGCTGGTTCATACTCCGAATTGGTGGGCACTGCGCTCTCACCTGGGGTGGTTTCCTTCTCTGGTTTTGACCAGAAAACCTATCATAGAGTTTAGAAACTTTTCTGGCGGAAAAAGAATACTCTAACAAATTATAAATTCCCGCAAAAGGTTTTGGTTTTGAAAGATTAAGAACTTAAAGTGAACAGAGATTGAGTTGAAAAATCCATGGTTATCTCCATCCAGGGGCCCTCACCATGAGAACCATGCAAGTTCACCTACATTCAAAACCTAACCTAGCCTTTCTGTGCTCCCAGAATGTGGACCAGGGACCAAAACAGACTTTATCCTATTTGTAAAGCTGCTTTCACACAGGAAGAAGCAGATTTTAGCTGTATCAATGCCTAACAGATGTCACTGGTCTAAATGAGGAGCTTCACTCACATTGTGTGGTGTCCCAGCATGAGCCACCCTGATTTGTGTTTTATTGTAAGGAGAAAAGAAACTCTTTATTAGTTACCCTCCTGTCCTCTAAGTCTGCCCTGTTATATACTAAGTACAGTGTGATGGTTAAAGCTACATTAGTACAGTGTGCCAATTGGTATAGCATGGCTTAACTCAAAATCCCAAACTACAAGCATCATGAATGTGTCACTCTTCTCAGCAAGATGGCTGCTGCCTTTCTGGGATGGCTGAGCAGGAGATCTAATGAGTAATATTTTACTGCATCACATTCACATACATACCACTAATTCTTGAAGTGCTTTGTTAGCGTTCCAAGTCTGATTTGCTTTCCTTTCTTCACAGCAAATCATGGAGTGGGAAGGGCATAGCTAACAGGCCTCCTTACTAAGGGCTTACTCTGCCAAAGCAGCCTGCTGAACTTAGAAAAGAATAAATTGAAGTGTTGCAAAATGTTGCAGTTCAAATTAAATGCTGTGTTGGAATAATAGTGTCAAATCCACTTTCAAAAGCATTGCAGTCATGGCCGTAAGACTTCTCCATTCCAGCCAAATATTTTAATACTGAAATGGGAGCTAGTTTTATGGACCTAGTGGTAGAGCTCAAAGCTGTATCCTGATTGCTGGCTGACCTTTGGGGGGGGGAGCTAAAAGGGCATAGCCAGGACAGTATTGCTGAAAAACAGTTGTTTAAAAAGAAAAAAAAAAAAAAGCTCGAAATGAACTTTGGTTGGAGTTACCAGGGCTATTCATTTATGTGCTTTGTGTAAGATGTTAAACATTTTTGACCCATAAGAAACTTGTAATACTTAACATGTGGGTGAGGATGTTTACAGATGCCTCTGAAATACCCATGTTTGGCAGTATGAAAGACAAAATACTGAATTGCACTGGCTTCTTGGCTTGCTTCTTCCTGACATGTTTTCCTTTCCTTACAATTGTTCTATAGTTTTAGTGGATACAACGTCATTTTCAGTCAGTTACTGTTGGTTAGACACAAGCACCAGTTATAGCTGCCCTTTTAAATCAAGGTGAAAAATAGCAAGCAAAAAAATATAAAGAGAGGAAAATGCAGGAGGCAACTAGAGAGGTAAAGTAAGGTTGACATAAATATTGGAAAAATAAGACAGAAGAGAGAAATTCAGCTAGCCTGGAGAAAGCCTAAAGGCATTGAAAGGCAGCTTGCAACAGTGTTATCCAGAGCCCCTGGTAGTCTAGAGATAGGTTTGTTTTTTTTTTTAATTTTTTAAATTTTATTTCTCTTAACAATTCCATTGGATGTTGATCCACTAAATGTAGGTCCCAGATCACCTACTAACTGGAAGTAAAAGTATCCCTAGGGGTGAAGTGGTCTCTTTCTATTCTATTTCACTGCTTCAGCTTCTTTGCTTTCCTTATTCTCTTTTGTATCCCATTTCCATAACTTATTAGTTTGTTCTCTACAACTTTGTTTTTATTTCTGTGACATCTCTCTGCTCTGTTTAAATATTTTTTGCCTCCACTGCACTTCTGCTTTAGATAATTCCTTCCCTTCTCTGCTTATTTCTTTTTCCATCCTCTAATGCCCTCTCTGATGACTTCGTCTCTTTTGCTCCCCTCTTTATTTGCTGTTCTTTCCTTTGTTCCTGATTTTTTGATCCATTGCCATTCTGCATTGCTTGTCGTCTTCTTTGCCATTTTTCTTTCTTAATTTCCTTTCATCCTTAGATCTAGTAGTATTAAGACAGCATTATATCTCAGTGTGTTTTAGTAGCACTGAGATTAAGGTAAAATATTCAGACCAGTGAAATTATGTGTGAGCTGATATTAAAGACAGATTTCTTCTATGTTCTTCCTCATTTTCCTCTCTGAGGATAAGACAGAGGAACAAAAAACAGGTTGTACTTGAAAAGTGTTTTTCTTGTTGCCAAAATGAGTTTTAGCAGATAATTCTTTATTTAAGCGGCCAAATGTGCTTTCAATTAATTTGTGGCTGACCTCAAGTCACATCAGTGTTAGAGATTGTCTTTGCTTGTATTACTTCAGCACCCTAAAATCAGTGACGTTTGAGACCATGTATGTGTGGGACTTTCTTAAAACACCTCTGTAAAAAAGAGAAAAAATACAGTTAGAGTTATCCCCAAAGATCTAGAGACAGGTTTTCAGGAACTTTTAGAGATGAATCTTTATTAAAAATCCTCCCCACCTATGAACACAGAGGTAGGCAAACCGAAAGGAAATGCAGAGATGGGATTTGACTTACTCAAATCACACAAAAGGCACATGGCAGAGTGGGGGGGAAGAAAAAAGTATTTAGATCCTGAGTCTCCACTTCCAGTGGCTTTTTGCCCATTTGGCTGTGGGAGTACTTAGTTGTTTTACATTATATAAAGCTGTTTTTCTTCTGCTCTCATGCTATGCCTCTGCTGAGGAAAACACCATGTTTAGGATGTGACAAAATGCAATTCTTGAGGATTAGGACTATCTTTCATAACTCAAGTGCCTTCCAACTTTAAAGGAATATGAAAATCCATAGTTTGTTCAGAAGGCTTATTTTTCCTCTCCAGAATAGATTTAAATAGCAAAAGTAGCATTGCTTTAGGACTGGCCCCTTCAAAGATGTAATACCCTGAAAACAGCAATTTTTAAAAATAGTCTTGATTCTTTCAATCTTGCAGTAGAATATCCCTAATACCATACTCTTATATGGTGCTTTTCTTTCACACCTTACAAAGAGGTTTACAAGCAAGGTCAGTATCATTATTCACATTTTACTGCCAAACTCAGCCTTACACAATAAATGTTTAAATCTTGTATAAGATTTTTCTGCTCTGCTGTCTAAGGCGGGGTGAAGACCTGAAGTCTGTGGCAAAAAGCCCCGTTAACCTCCAAAGGGGCTAGAATTCCACCTTGAACACCTGCCATCTATTCTACTTTCTCAGTTCGTAATATCTTGGAAAATTGAATTCACCGAAGCAACATCCTCTTCAGGCCATGTTCCAGAGATTTCTACTGGAAATTCAGCCCTCAGAGATCTGGATGGCTCACAAGCTTTTGCCTTCTTGCCGATGGAGGAACAAGGGCCCTTAAAGGCCACCTTTCTTTCTGCAAACTTTCTAAAAAATGTATCAATCAAAAAAAGAGAAAAAACAAAAGAGTGTTTCTAAAAGGGAACCTTATTTTGAGTACCACAGTTCTCTTTCAGTAAGCTATGTTTAGCTGCAAAGGGGTCTTTCTCTTGCCTTGTCCAAATATTTCAGTGGTATAACAAAAGGGTTCAAAAATATGGGCCTGAGAAAAGTGATAACTGAACTTTAGCTGTTCCTTGGAGCAGGTAGTGTCAGAGGAGGTAAAGAGCAATAAAAAAAAACAACAAAGCTTGAATCAAAAACCTGCAGTGCAAGACAGCTTTCTTCACTGTCTGTAGACTCTCTGTAGACTTCTCAGCATCAGGATGGCTTAAGCTTCTCTGTTGTTTAGTTAGGAGGCACCATCTGCAATTCTAGGTTTCTTCATTTGGTATATATTTCTAAAGAAATGTCTAAGAATCTCTTGTCATAAATTCAGGTCGCTTAGCCCTTCCTGGATTTTCCCTGCTTAAAAGTATTTTGGGGTAGAAAAGGAGACACCATAACGGTCCTTGCACTTGTTTGGAGCTTGGAGGGCGTAGAAGGTATCTTGCACTCCCAACTATTTCTGCTGTGTTAATGGCACAGAGCAGCAGGAGGCTTTAGGGCCTGAAAAGTTATCTTATAGCAACGTAAAGCCTTCTATATGTAAAGCAGTCAGTAAATTCTACACTTCACTTTTATGGTGATTTTAGCCTTCTTATCTAAATTAACTAATCTGTCTTAATCTAATCTTACTAGTTATTTTATGTTTAATAAAACCAGACACTGTTTTTAAACCTGGAGACTGTTTGTGAAAGAGACTTTTTTTCATAAAATTATGCATGGGATTAAAGAGGAACCCCAGCCTACCCCAGAGAAATCTGCTCTGAGCTTTGAAATTTCAGATCCCTGAAATTCACTGGCTACGAAACAGTACAGCAGACAGTGCGAGTTTCCCGTACCTTGCCTTCTACTTGCTGTGTCCTTCCCAAGGAACCTGGGAGGCAGAAAGGCAGTGAACTTGAACCAAAGTCACACAGATGTATTCTCAGAATTGTCCAAATGATTTGGCTGGATAACTGAGCTTCCATGCCTGTGATCATTTGTGATCATTTAAGTCTAACCCCTTCGAGGTTACTAAAATACGTGTGCACAGCCTGCTTCTTTGACTAGTACTCACTAAAAAGACTTTGTTTTACTGCAGTCAGTTTTCTTGGGCCTCAGTGTGCAAGTTTTGCATGTTTTTGTGAACCACTTCATTGTTAGAGGTTCCCTCCCCCACCCCAAAATATTTTACATTGAAGTGAAATACATACTACTCTAACCCAATTGCATACCAAGTAGAAAGGAATGTATTAATCCAAAAAGGGGATTTGGTCAAAGTACTGCCCCCCTCACAGGCACACTTGAGTGCTCTGCAAGAACAGCGCAGCTAACAGAGGCAGCGAACAGACGCAGCAGTTTGCGCAGAAGGGCGCGCGAAGGGACGTGGGAAGGGACCTTCATTTCTGTTCCCTGTGGTGTACACTTCCTCAAGTATGGTCGTGACACGCCGCACAGCGCGTTCCCCAGTGACTGTTGGAGTTGCTGCGTCAGAGGCTTGGACCCAGACTGACCCTCTGACAGTAGATGCGGCTCTACAGGTCTCAGGCTGCAGGGAGTGCTTGGGGCCTCTCCGGGAGGCCTGGGCTGGCAGCCAGCTCTCCTGCAGGAGGTGTGCTGCTGTTGACGAGTTGTGTCGTCAGGTAAGGGAGTTACGGGAGGAGGTCAGTAGGCTGCGCAGCATCCGAGAAGCAGAGCAAGAGATAGACAGGGTATTCTCGGAGACTGTACAGCTCCAGGAGTCCCAACCCCCTGCAGCAGTGGAGTTGCCAGAGGGCTCTGTGCCGTGTGAAACGGTACATCATAACATCACAGAAGAAGGCTGGAAACTGGTCACTGCTCGTGGGAGGAGAAAGGCTCCTACTCCTCCTGAAGACCTGAAGCTGAAGAACAGGTTTAGTGCCCTCCAGGATGAGGAGGAGATGGGCATGGCTGCCAGGGAAGTAACCGGGACAACAGACCCTGTGCCCTGCCGGAACACCCGGAAAAAGCGGCGGGTGATTGTTGTGGGGGACTCCCTGCTACAGGGGACGGAGGCATCTATCTGCCGACCTGACCTCTTGTCTAGAGAGGTTTGTGGCCTGCCGGGGGCTCGTGTGAGAGATGTCATGCAAAGACTGCCAAGGCTTGTCCACGCTTCAGACTATTACCCACTGCTGCTCTTCCATGTGGGCGCCAATGACACCAAGGGCAAACTGGAGACCATCAAGCAGGATTTCAGAGCTCTGGGGATGGTGGTCAAGGGTCTGGGAGCCCAGGTCATCTTCTCCTCAATCCTGCCAGTGAGGGGGATGGATGAGAGGAGGAGGAGACGGACTTTCCAGGTTAACGACTGGCTGCGCCGCTGGTGTTGGCAACAGGGTTTTGGTTTCTACGACCATGGGACCCTGTTTGAAGATCGACAACTGATGGCGAGAGATGGGATCCACCTCACGAGGCGGGGCACACAGGTCTTTGCCAACAGGTTGGCCAACCTGGTAAGAAGGGCTTTAAACTAGGAAAGATGGGGGAAGGGGAGAGTTATAGTGACAGGGTAGTTGGCAAAAGACTGCTCAAGTCAGGATGCCTCCAACAGGTGAATGCAGCCAGGGAAGTGCGCATGGGATGTGCCTATGGAGGACCCTCTTTTAGCCCTCCTGGGAAACCTGCATGCTCGAGCACCTCCCTGAAATGCCTGTACACCAATGCACGCAGCTTGGGGAACAAACAGGAAGAACTAGAGATATCTGTGCGGTCGCAGGGCCATGATCTCATTGCCATTACAGAGACATGGTGGGATAGCTCGCATGACTGGAGTGCTGTCATGGATGGCTACGTGCTTTTTAGCAAAGACAGGCTAGGAAAGCGAGGTGGTGGAGTTGCTCTTTAGGTGAGAGAGCAACTGGAATGTATTGAGCTGTGCCTAGGGGTGGATGAAGAGCGAGTCGAGAGCTTATGGGTAAGGATCAAAGGGCAGGCTAATAGAGGTGACACTGTTGTGGGTGTTTACTACAGGCCACCTGATCAGGATGAGGAAGTTGATGAGGCCTTCTACAGACAGCTGGAAGTAGCCTCACGATCCCAGGCCCTGGTTCTCATGGGGGACTTCAACCACCCCGATATCTGCTGGAAAGACAACACAGCTAGGCACAAACAGTCCTGGAGATTCCTGCAGAGCATTGGTGACAACTTCTTGACCCAGGTGGTGGAGGAGCCAACAAGGAGAGGTGTGCTGCTGGACCTGGTACTAACAAACAAAGAAGGACTGGTGGAAGATGTGAAGGTTGGGGGCTGCCTTGGCTGCAGTGACCATGAGATGGTGGAGTTCAGGATCCTGCGAGGAGGCAGCAGGGCACCAAGTAAGATCGCAACCCTGGACTTCAGGAGAGCAAACTTTGTCCTCTTCAGGGACCTACTTGGAGGAATCCCATGGGTGAGGGCCCTGGAAGGAAGGAGTGTTCAAGAGAGTTGGTTAATATTCAAACATCACTTCCTCCAGGCTCAAGAGCGGTGCATCCCTATGAGTAGGAAGTCAAGCAAAGGAGGTAGGAGACCTGCATGGATGAGCAAGGAGCTCCTGGCAAAACTCAACCAGAAGAAGGAAGTCTACAGAAAGTGGAAAGGGGGAGAGGCCACTTGGGAGGAATATAGGAATGTTGTCAGAGTATGCAGGGATGCGACGAGGAAGGCTAAGGCCTGTTTGGAATTAAATCTGGCTAGAGATGTCAAGGACAACAAGAAGGGCTTCTTCAAATACATCAGCAGCAAGAGGAAGACTAGGGAAAATGTGGGCCCATTGCTGAATGGGGTGGGTGCCCTGGTGACGAAGGATGCAGAGAAGGCAGAGTTACTGAATGCCTTCTTTGCTTCAGTCTTTACTGGTCAGGCCAGCCCTCAGGAACTCCAGACCCTGGAGGCAAGAGAGAAAGTCTGGAGAGAGGAAGACTTTCCCTTGGTGGAGGAGGAGTGGGTTAGAGATCATTTAAGCAAACTTGACACCCACAAATCCATGGGCCCTGATGGGATGCACCCACGAGTGCTGAGGGAGCTGGCGGACATTATTGCTAAGCCACTCTCCATCATCTTTGAAAGGTCATGGAGAAGAGGAGAGGTGCCCGAGGACTGGAAGAAAGCCAATGTCACCCCAGTCTTTAAAAAGGGCAAGAAGGAGGACCCAGGGAACTACAGGCCAGTCAGCCTCACCTCCATCCCTGGAAAGGTGATGGAGCAGCTCATCCTGGAAGCCATCTCCACGCATGTGGAGGAAAAGAAGGTGATCAGGAGTAGTCAGCATGGCTTCACCAAGGGGAAATCATGCCTAACCAATCTGATAGCCTTCTATGATGGAATGACTGGCTGGGTAGATGAGGGGAGAGCAGTGGATGTTGTCTACCTAGACTTCAGCAAGGCTTTTGACACTGTCTCCCATAGCATCCTCATAGACAAGCTCAGGAAGTGTGGGTTAGATGAGTGGACAGGGAGGTGGATTGAGAACTGGCTGAATGGCAGAGCTCAGAGAGTTGTGCTCAGTGGCACAGAGTCTAGTTGGAGGCCTGTAGCTAGCGGTGTCCCCCAGGGGTCAGTCCTGGGTCCAGTCTTGTTCAACTTCTTCATCAATGACCTGGATGAAGGCACAGAGTGCACCCTCAGCAAGTTTGCAGACGATACAAAACTGGGAGGAGTGGCCGATACGCCAGAGGGCTGTGCTGCCATTCAAAGAGACTTGGACAGGCTGGAGAGGTGGGCAGAGAGGAACCTCATGAAATTCAACAAAGGGAAGTGCAGGGTCCTGCACCTGGGGAGGAATAACCCCATGCACCAGTACAGGTTGGGGGTTGACCTGCTGGAAAGCAGCTCTGCTGAGAAGGACCTGGGAGTGCTGGTGGACACCAAGTTAAGTATGAGGCAGCAATGTGCCCTTGTGGCCAAGAAGGCCAATGGTATCCTGGGGTGCATCAGAAAGAGTTTTGCCAGCAGGTCGAGGGAGGTGATTCTCCCCCTCTACTCAGCCCTGGTGAGGCCACATCTGGAGTACTGCGTCCAGTTCTGGGCTCCCCAGTACAAGAGGGATGTGGCACTACTGGAGCAAGTCCAGCGAAGGGCCACAAAGATGATTAGGGGACTGGAGCATCTCTCTTATGAGGAAAGGCTGAGAGAGCTTGGCCTGTTTAGTTTGGAGAAGAGAAGGCTGAGAGGAGATCTTATCAACGTGTACAAGTATCTGAAGGGAGGGTGTCGAGAGGATGGGGCCAGACTCTTTTCAGTGGTGCCGAGCGACAGGACGCGAGGCAATGGGCACAAACTGAAACACAGACACTTCCATCTGAACATGAGGAAAAACGTCTTCACTGTGAGGGTGACAGAGCACTGGAACAGGTTGCCCCGAGAGGTGGTGGAGTCTCCTTCTCTGGAGATATTCAAAATGCGCCTGGATGCAATCCTGTGCAATGTGCTCTAGGTGACCCTGCTTGAGCAGGGGGGTTGGACTAGATGATCTCCAGAGGTCCCTTCCAACCTCAGTGATTCTGTGATTCTGTGAACAGCAAGATTTTCTTGTATTCTGTGTTCAAGTTGGAGAGGTGGCAGGGGCTTGTTTGAGAGGGAAAGTATGTAAGAAAAAGGAGCTGGTGTGGAGGGTTGGGGGAGAGAAAGGAGAGCCCTTGTGTGGCTTCTGTCCCTCAGTTTAAAATTGTCAGGATATCACTTCTCATCATAAGGGTTCAAAGGGTTAATAGGAAGAGGGATTTTCATTGCATTGCGCATAGTACCTATGATTGTCTCAGTTTAAACTTTAAAGGACAGGTGAAAAGAGAGAGCAAGCTGAATGCCTGCCTTGTATATTGGAGAAATTGTTCATTCCTGTGAAATGCTGACCTCTGTCATCCTGCCAAGCTGGCTGGGCCCTAGGGTGAGCGGCTACTTGAGTGCTGGTTGTGAGAGTTAAAGCTGCCTGGGGAGTGCTTTAAAAGGACAGTGTCAAGGTTGGTGTACCCAAAATCTGACCTATCATTTCTTTTTCCCTCTTACATCTATTTGAAAAGTTCATGTCATTCCTTTTCACATTTTTAAAAATCTTTTCTTCTGAAACAAAATGCTTCAAATGCTACTGAAGGCTAGTGATTAGGAGGAGAAGCTGTGAGAATTCAGTATTCACAGTGTGGCAATGCAGGTGTCAGCAGCAAGGAAAGATTCTGAAATACACACGTGTGGAGACTGACTTTGAATTAGGTGATGAGTAGGAACAGAGAATTCAAGTCGAAATGGGTAAGGGATCAATGAAAAAGAGCAAGGAGTATTTTTACTAGTGAAAATACCAGCACAAATCCAAAGTTAAGTTCAAAAGAAGTTAATTCAAAACCTCTGTTAGTTTTTTTTCTAGCAGTTTTTATTCTAGTTGTATGTGCTGATTCTTCTTTGGGAATATAATCAGTTTATGTTATATATAATCCTTGCCATAAATAAAATATATCCTTCCCTCTTACTTACTTTCCTTGCTTGATGACCTAATTTAAAACCCATTATGTCAATGCCATTTTCTTCTGTATGATATATGATCCCAAGACCCCCTTTATTATAGTATATAATAGTATTATAACCTTGTGTGTGTATATATATATATATATAAAAATATATAGCATATATAGTTTATATACTGGTATAGTATATAGGTATAGTATTATAACCTTGCTATGCTACTTCCTAAGAAACCCAGAGGCAAATATTGTAGCTACTGAAGCAATTTTTAGTCTAATTGGAAAAGACATGAAAAAACAAATTGTGCAAATCATAGAAGGACAACACAGAGGAAGCAGTTAAAGCAAAGAAAATAATTTTTGCTCTTAATTATGATGTTTCCAAAGGAGATGCAGGGGAAAAAAACCCTCAAAATCTGAACTGTCTGACAGTTGCAGTCAACCATGTTACCCTACAAGAGTCCAGAGGGCCCTCCAATAAAAATGATCATCGTGTAATATAATGCATGATCACAAGAGGGCGACAGGATTAGACAGGCACATTCACTTTAAAGCTGACCTCTCCAAACTTTCAAGAGTTTATCCTGTTTCCTAACAAGACTTTTCCATTGAACAGTGAGGTTCATTTCTGATTTCCTTCTTGGTTCTTAATACCACACAGCTAGTAAGAAACCCTGCTCTGTTACAATCTCTTTCCTCTCTCTGAAATATCCTTCCCTTTCTTTATGCTACCGAGCTGGACAAACTTCTAATTTTGGAGGAGTAGTTTTCTTTGCCCTACACTGTGGGACAGGGCAGCTGAGGTGCATGTGAGGAGTGTGGAGGAAGGTCTTGCAGAGACTGGTCCAGCTTCAGGGTTGGAGGAGTGAGGACGGAGAACAGGAAGAGTCTGTCTGAGAGAGAACAGGTTCTTCCGTCCCTTCCCAGCCCAAACTCTGGTAATTCAGGCTGTGCCTTGGGAGTATCATTTTCACAAAAAGTCTTTGAGGGATGTATCTAATTCTAGTACACGCTAAGAAAGATGTTGGCTGATGAAAAAAAAGCCTTTTCTGAGACAAACCTCTTCAATAATAATTTCTAAATTCTGTTTCTCTTCATAGCTAGGATTCCTCTTATCCACTAAAGCAGAGTAAAAAGGCAGGCAGCAATAAAGAAGCCGTCTTGGTTAAAAGACACTCTGCCTCCTGCCAACAAACCTGTTTAGTGTTTATCTCTATTACATCTATCTGTAGCTAATTGCATAGTTATGGTAATAGTGCCCTCCAGAGGAATTTTGAAGGAATTATAGTACTCGGAGCTAATACAAAAGATGTTTTGGAAGTGAATACAATAGGAAAATGGAAAATTATTAAAATGATAAAATACTTGAACCTCAGGGGAAAAAAATCTCAATATCAAAGCTCTTTCTATTTTGCATGTGCATTTACATCTAAGAAAAGCATATCCTAGTTAAAATAGGTTTCTTTATAACCTGATAGCAAACACGAAGTTTGCACAACTCTACTTGAATCAAGGATATAAAAGTAGTTCAACCAAGTGAAGAATGAGATAGTTATTTCTAATTTGCAGTGGTAAAGGACATGGACAATATATTATAAGTGGGCTCCAGCCTCTATCTAGACCATCTGGATTTATCCTGTACTTGCAGCTGTAATGTAGACATGGCGCAGTTATTTGAGGCAGTCAGAGGTAAGTGCAGATGTTCAAAGAGTTTTGTGAATGAAGTTTATTTTGATCCAAAGATAAAACCATGCCTATGTTCTTAAATTCCAGTACAGAGCTCTTCTGTCTGTGTGTATATTTACAGTCACAGTAACATTAACATTTGTAGTCATGCAGGATATGATATTTGGACAATACGTATTAGTGGTGTCATTGGCAGGGAACAACTCCATTTTGTAGCTCATGTTACCAGGATTTTGTCATGGCCTTGCTTTCTGTTGCAAATGGCAGTTGGTTGTAACATGTTGTGACATTAGGCCTCAAAGGAAAGGCACATTATTGTGGTACAATATGATATTTTATTTTAGGCCATGTCCTGGAGGACAATATACAACCTTCCAAGGTGTCACCTCAGCACCTGCATGTCAGGTGTATTCAAATTCTCTTGATTTTATTTATTTAAGTCTACAGCTATGGCATCAGATTGGGCTATTTACCATTCTGAGTATTCTGAAACTCTCCAAAATTACAGTGAATTCTGTATTCTTTTGCTTTTAAGCTTATTCCAGACTCGTGTTCGACCTGCACACTGTAGGTTTCCAGTCGGGTGTCCCGACTCAGAGCTCTGCACCAGGACAGCTCCTGCAGTGATGCCACCAGCACTGGATGGAGCAGTCTGGTGTTTCCAGACTTGGGATCAGATTGATCTGGTAAATTTAGTACTTGCTTGGGAAAGAGAGGAGATGGTTGTGCTACTTGTGACATGTCTCTTTTTAACAGGGGTGTAGCATTCAGTCTAAAATTTCTACTAAACCTGAGTTTCTTATTTTGCAAATGAACCTCAAATGAGAGTGAAATGAGCTAGACATAGTCTAGTGGTGCAGGGGTGACAGGAGATCAGTGCCAAGTGTAGGGAAAATACCTAACTGGAAAGCTTCCCCCTTTTCATTTTCTCCAGCAACTGTGGTGGAAAATGTCTCTCTATCCCTACCTGCATTTGTGTCATCAGCACATGGTGGTTTTAGCTATTCATGGGCTATAGTGATGGATGGTACCATTTGTTTCTTTTATAGTAGCTATCCCCCCAAGAAAGTATCAAGAAATCACTGTCTGTGTAAAGACTATTGAACCTTTTGGATAAGGAGTTGCAAGGGCTTTTGAGTGGGAAGAACTTTGTTGCTTTTGCCTCTCCTCCTTTACTAACCCATTGCTTCCCTCATGATCTGTTCTCACTGTGAGCTGGGGGCTTGTCCCTGGAAGGCATCAGCAAAACAGAGAGATCACTGTGCAAAGTAACACTGCAGATACTAATTCCTTCTCCTCGTTTTCCTCTCAGATATCCTTACTGCAGCACAATTTTCTCTTTTTGCCCTCCCTGCCTAGGCCTCACAGGCTGCCCTCTGATTCATCCCCTCTGATGCTTCTCGTGTGAAGCATCATGCTGCTGACTTCAGACTCCCCACTCAACATCATTTTATTCCTGCATTAGAGGAAGACAGAGCAAGGAGGGGAGGCCAGAGGGGCAGAAGCACAGTAAGGGTTGACTGGGCTGCCCAAAATAATGCAAGGTAGAACACAAATCAAAGCCATGGTTGCTACAATGTTATCAGTACTTCTGGTGTCATTTTGTAGTGTGTATGTTTAGAGCTGCAGAACTGCTGTGTTGTGAGTATTTCACCTAGCTGCTTTGGATGCGCCTAACCAGTCCAGGTCCAGTAAACAGGGTCCTCCTTATTGCTCCACTAGTTCGTAAATACAAAAGTATCATTACCAACACCAAGTGCAGGCTAGCACAGGACCTGACACAACAGAGAGTAGTTACTATTATAAGAATCATCTGTGCAGATACTATTGATGGGGAAGGTACTTTGGGGTGATAGATGAAGCACTGCATTCTGGGCATGGCAGATATCTGTTTGCCAGCCACTGATCCAGGGCCTGTCCAATCATGGTGGAGGGCTGCTGTGATCTTAATTTCACATAGCAGTTTGCAGAAATATGTATTATTGCAGGTAAGCAGTACCTTTGCATTATTCATGTGAAAACTCAAGTAAATTATTGTTGGCTTTCATGCTGCAGGTAAAGTTTTAATGAAAACAATAATGAATGCTTTGCTGGCATGCATAGGCAATCTAAGCATGCAGTCAAATTAGCTATCCCAGGAGATGTTTTATTTCCTGAATTGCATGTAAGGAATGCTGTTCAGTTGGTTTAAAAATTATATATACATCCACTGATTAATTTTTGTAGAAGCCTTTTTTTTTTTATACTCAAAGCAAGAGTTTCAATCGTACTGTGAGGAATTATGATGGTAAAATTAAAATAAAAAGTAAGATGCAAGAAGCTACCCGGGCGCAAGAATTAGGGAAAATTCAGAAATATTGCATTATTTAAGAGGTTATAGTATTGCAATATGTGCAATATTGGAGATATAAGCAAAGCATCTTAGTGGAAATGCAAAATGAGACAAAGTTATTAACTGTGTGAGTGAGCTTTTGTTTTGAGCTTAGGATGCCTGTGTTCTTATGCTTGAACAGTTGTTAATGTGTTTTCTTTGATAAAGACAGGAGAGCTGATTCAGATGTTAGGCTAGATCTACACTGGTATAATTCCACTGGTTTCACTGAAGCTATTCATGTCATCATTAAGAGAAAAGGATTCAGTCCTACTATTTTATTGGAATAATAAGCAAGCTCTTTTGATATTTTTCAGCAGTCACTGAACTGATAAATCACATGAAGCAAAGGTCGGCTCACAGGAAAACCAACAAGGGGGACAAGCGTGTCTTTATCACCATTGCTCCTTCCCTCTTTTGCAGTTGCTTAGCGGCTGGTTTTAAAGCCCTGCTTCAGTTAGGTCCTCTTCAAGGCAATCATAATATTAGCAGCTCCCTGGGGCAACACGAGGTCATTCTCTCAGGCTGGAATAGCAGAGTCACCTTGGCTCTGTCACCCAGGCTCAGGTTCATCAGGGTGGCAGAGCTCTGTGCTTTGAGAGTGTTCTCTGTCCTCTTTCTGCTCCAGAAATCCTGTAGGGACCCATGCACAGTGAGCTTCAAATTGAGGGGATCTCAGGAATGGTGATGAACCAACTCACTAAATTTTCCGTTACAGCAGAAAACCTGCTGTAGTTGCTAAGAGAGCTTGTCTTAACAATGTGCCAGTATCACAAGACTTTTATATATATATATATATATATATAAATATATATATTTGTACAGTGTATGATATGAACAATTTACAGAAAGTCAACAAACCCTGTTGAGTGCACTGGAATGACAAAGCTGAATTTCACCAAAAGCCATTGAGCAGGCACACTAGAATGAGGAGGTGGAAGGAATAGCATAAGAAAATATAGTAGAAAAATCACAGAAGTTAAGAGAAATGGAAGAAAAGAACACAAAATGAAATTTAGCGTTCTGAAGAAAAGTGCTTTAAGCACTCCTCAGTGTTGGGAGTGACTTGACTTCTCTTTTTCTGAAGCACTTAAGCTTCTTTCTTGGGTCACCTAATGTATATTAGGCTTATATATATATTTTTTTTTGATCTGCCTGGCTGTCTGTCTTTAACTCTGTATTTTAGGATGGTTGTGATGGGTCTGCTTGCCATTTCAGCACTCAGTTTTCTCAGCAGTGTGATCTTTTGAAGGTGGAGTCACTGTTGCTTCCAGAAACAATTCTGTATGGTAGAGCATGCTGTTCCTTTTACAGGATCAAAGTACAAAAGGTGTTCAAATAGAAGGAGAGATTAAAATCCATAGTCTACATTTAGTCATGGCTAGCTTTGCAGTCTGTGTGTGTAGACTGTGGGGGTAGGTCTTTCAAAACAACATTTTCAGACATCAGGAGGGTGTTGGCAACTTAGTAACTTTGTATATTGTATGTAGGTGTCACAGCCTGTGAGAATGTTTTCTATATAAAATAAAATGTATTCTATTTCTTCCTCATGGAAAAGTAACCCCCCCCCACACACACACACACCTCCCTTGCTCCTTGTCTTTTTCCTGATTTGTTCTCTGTTAATAAATAGAGGGTGAGGAGTGTTTTCAGAATTTAGAAGTCCTTTTCACCCTTTACAATAAAGGTCTCCTTTAGTGATGAATTATTTCATACTGACTCAACCACTGTATTGTGTTTGGCACTTTTATTTTCCTTCCTGTTGTCTTTAGTTCTTTCAAGTAGCATCTACTCTTCTGGGTCTTCTCCAAACAGGTAAGAAAGCATAATTCCTGCCCTATGAAGCTTGTGAAGTAGAAAGAAACAAAGGGCTGTGGCACAAAACCCCAGCAACATTGGGGTAGCTCTTAGTCACATCTTTGTATTACCAGAATTCTTGTTCATCTCTTGCTGAAAAACAAACCAAAAAAAAAAAAATCTTGCCCTTGGTCGTTTTTCATTTTCCACCAGCATGTGGAAGAACTCTGTTGTACCTATGCAGTTTTGTTGATGCCTTGTCATTGCCTTGCAGCAGTACTTTAAAGCACTGATCCAAGAGAGGTAGTGTCACATCCCCCACAAGCAGGGTCTCAGCCATTGTGAATCTTTCTCAGAAAGGGTAGCTTTCTGACAGGGGCCATATTTGACAGTGATAATGATAAATATGATGGCATTCCCCGTAGCCAAACATAAAGCTTAATTGCTGTGCCTGACATGGTGATGTCTGTTTCTTGCATCACAGTTTTGGGGAAATGACAGTAGGTGGCACTGGAGAACAGTAACATGGACTGTCTGATCTGTTCTGAAATGAAGCAGTTTCCTCATTGGCTCTGTGTTGTTAGGTTTCTGGCCCCACGGATTGCTGAAACACTTTGCTGCATTCCTTTTGCAAACCTGTTATACTTAAAACCTTATCCACATCCCTGCTGTATGGAGGGTGCAGTTCAGGGAAGCTCTAAAATGTGTGTGAAGCAAGACTGAGAGCAAGAGCTTGCTGAAGATGCTGTATTTTCTCTTGGGATGTAAGAGCAACACTTTTGCCAGTTCTTTACCTGCAGCTGTGCTTTTTATCAGAGGTAACTCATACATGGACATTCGCAGCTAATCAAATACATGATGTGTCTGTAATGTTAGTGAAATGTAGACTCCTGCCAGCTGGTGGAGCAGTGAGAACATCTAACAGAACAGAGGGAGGCTTGCCAGTAGGGAGTCTCCAGTTTGCTTTGTCTCTAGAGATTATGTCCCAGGTGCCAGAAAAAGAGGAGGGGAAGGTTCTTGGGAGTTCTAGGAGGAATTTAGGGTAGAAAGTGACTCAACAGTTTACTACCTGCAATTTAAATGGGAAACAGAAAGCAGAAGAATAATGACTACCCTCAAGCCTAATTAAAATCCTGAAAACATTCAGGATTTCCCAAGAAAAGTCTTCATAACTTTCTGGAAATCATTGTGGGAGAGAGGGAGACATGTCTCAGCTCAGTTCCCATTACGTATATAGCTTTCTGTGTTTGCTTAGGAATACAAACTCTTTCTGTGCATATTGTCTCTGTTTTCTCTGTTCTTCTTTTATTATGTTCAATCACTGAGATGAAGCAACAACAGGCAGCCGCGCTGCCATAAACTCTGAAATGGCAGCTGTGTTCCTCTCTTTCGGGATCACTTCACAGTAGTCACTGGTAACAACTGCAGTGCAGCATAAATGCCACCGAACAGTTTGTGGAGCCAGTTGACATTTTAAGGGTTTGAGAATGTATGAGGAAAAATGCATCACCTTTCACCAACTGAAATAAGTTTTGTCCTCGGCTAAATGCTTTTAAATCACAGTGACATCATTGATAGCCTTTGCGATACTTTGAAGGGCAGAATTTTCCCCATAATGCTTTATCAAATTTTTCTTTCATTCAGTTTGTTATCAGATGTAAGATATCTGCAATTAATTATTAACTTTAAATGATTTATCCTAATCTGTTCAGTGTTACTGCACAAGCTTTTATAACTGAAATACTGTTTTGTTTTTACCAGCTCCCTCACCCTCTGTGAGGATATTTTCATGCCTGTGACAACTTTGGAGCAGATTAGGATTGGGATTTTGTGTGAATTCTGAATAGCCACTTCAGTCAAGCAGCCTATACCTTTTTAAGGAATGGTATGAAGTGTGGAGGCAGATGGTCCCTGAGGGAGCCTCCCTCAGCATTGTGCTTGGAGCAGCCTCTGCTGCTCCCTTTTATGGAGAGTCCTGGGCTGCTCGAGTTCAAGGAATATGTCTGTGACTGGTACTGTACTTACTCCAGCTCTTCAGCAGGCCCTCCACGGAGGGGCAAAGGCTTCATCAGTCTTTGGGAAACATCCCAGCGTAAGGAAGGTTGTCTCCCCCATCAGACTGTCCCAGGCCAAAGCCAGACAGCCTCTCTGCCATGCAAGATGTGTACCTTCCCTCTCTCCTGTGAGCAGAGCTAAGGGTCGTTCTCAGAGCCTGCACCCCCAGGGACAGACAGATGCATGAAGATGGAGAAGAGAAAAATTTCAGAACCCTGTTGTAATGCAGAAGTCTTCCTAAGAGCCAAATCTTTCCAAGCCTTCTCCATGGAGAAGATGTCTTGTTATTGTAAGCATGTTTGATACTTGTTCTGTAAGTGTGAGGTCATCTACCACCATGTTAAGAAAAAAAGTAAGATTCCCAAATAATGAGAAAGACAGCAGGTAAGGTGTTACCTTTTTATTGCTCCTTATGTTTGAAATTTCCCTGAAGGAAGGTGTGGGAAAGAATCATTACCTTAGTAAACCGGTTAAACAGGAAGGAAGGCTTCTGATGAACAAGTTACGCCCCCTCGATATTGAAAGCACGTAGGTCATCGGAACATGACTGTGAACAGGAAGAAATAGGAGACTATATTCTTCTAACAAATTATGTGTTTCAGGTAAGAGGTTGCAACAGATATTCTTACTGGTTAGCCAACGGCCTGGTAGCGTACTTGTGGGTTCCGGTAAAATGAGAAAACCGAGCCCACAGTGCAGAAAGGTTTTTTTATTAGAATGCATGTGCATGCTGGAGGAAGGAGAGTGTTTTAGTGTACTTGGACATCAGCTACCATGTTGTGAGCATTGTGTAATGCTGTCAACTTGTTTGATTTGTGTTAAAAATTTTACAATGTGATGGCATTGTCTCTTAAAGTCCTAGATGCCAGAATTATGTGATTATGTGAAAACATCAGTTGTCATTTAAAAGGAAAAAGAAGTCTTCAGAGTTCCGGGGGGGGACTCCAAAATGGGAATTCAGAAGCCATGAGGCAAAGAAAATGAACCTTAAAGCTTAACCTTTTTTAAATTATATTTTTTGCCTCATTAATGAATTTTGAATCTTAAGGGTTGTTAATGCCCTTGACATGATTCAAATGCAGTAATAGTGGCTGGCAAAGAGCCAAATCCTTTCCTGAAGTTTAGGTGTTGTTTTGAGAAGGATGGGGAGTTGGCCCAAATACAAAGCCTAGTCTTACTAACAGCCTAACAAGCGAGTATTACAACGGTGAGATTTTCAACATGATGTGCTGAGTCTCCAGTCTAAATGGTTAGTTTTAAATATGTGCCAATATAATAGGGACGTGGTACTACAAACAATGCTGTATGTGTTTCTGCTATCTAACTAGACCTCCCTTTGCAGTGGTCTGGACTCGGAGAGGGAGCCTGCTGTGTTACATGTCCTCTCATGTGGACTTCTCTTTCCACTGAGAAAAATGGAAGCAGAATACACAGACCATACTCCTTCCAGCCTTTGGCACTGTATCTAACCTGCTTTAAAAGAGAACTAGAAAAGCAACACTTCTGGAAAGTATGGAGAGTACAGGAGATAAACATTCATATATAGATAGATGGAGGCGGTGTGTGCGTGTGTGTGTGAACATTTGTCTGAGAAATGTGATGCTACACATAAAAGCCTTAGTGGTATAATAAGCAGGACTACCTATCAGACATTTACATGTCATTATAGTATCACGGAACTTGTTTAAACTGCAAAGAAAATACTTTAGAAACAGTTGAAAGTATATTACAAGTATTGTGTTTTCTGTACCTCTTTTACAGGCTTCCATGTAGCCATTGTTTATTAAGAAATGTGAGGCTGGAGGGAGAGATCATTCTTTCCTCTTTTATTTTTCCTGAAACATTCCAATTTTCAAGGAAAAAATAGAGTAAAAATTTTCTCTTTTGATTTAATGGAAATATTCTTTTCTCTTTTCTATCTTCTATACACCTCCTGCAGAAATTGGGAGCAGAGGAAGTTGTAAAAGAGGCCAATTTAGTTTTTTTAAAAAAAAAGTTATTTCTACCTTTATTCATCTTTTTCTGCAAAAGAAGCGGTGTCATCTTGGTCCAAAAAATGGGGTGAAATGCAGAATTCACTCTGAGGGAAATGTGCAGGAATTGGCTTGTAATTTGTATGCGAAGTCCGATGTGCAGGGCCGGAGTGGTATGTATCATTTTGGTTATCTGACTTAGTGCAACTTCACAAATGCTTTTTTCAACACAGCCAAAGCAAACTGAAGCACACAGCATGTGAAATCGCTGAGTAGAGTGCTTGAAAGAGTAGATGGGAATAACTTGGAGAATTAATTTCAGCCTATTTAACATTTCATTTCTCTTTCCTGACTGTGGGTGACAGGAGCCTGTGTCACCTAGAGTTTGATTTCAAATAAAACAAAAATAAATAAGCTGTGGTGAATACCTTCTGCTGTAATATAGATTTTCATTGTAAGACACTATTATCTAAGCTAATACAGTATAGATCTTGGGGACATACTGAAAAAGCTATTTGTGGTGCTAAGCTTTAGCAATATCTGAGAGCACTTTTCATCTCAGTAGTATTTTTTTTTTCCTGTTAGGGAATGCATTTTTTTACTAAATTATTAAATCAGATGTTTCTTTTATGCGATAAAGTTCCCATCACATTTGTGTATGTTGTGTGGTACTGCTGTTTCATGCCTTTTCTGTTTTTAGGCTACATCTGTGCTAGTAAATTTAACAGGCCAAGGCCCCTGAGGGCAAGCAACACAGAATTGATCATGTCCTTAGAGCTCAACTCTCTTCCTAGAAAAGGTAGCCTCGTGCCTACTGGGAGCAGTATCCAGTACATGCTGTCCATCTGAACCATGCCTAGGAGACAATGACTTGGCAAATGCCAAAATCATATCAGGAAGCATGCTTATAACAGCATGAATGATGCTAAGGCACTGCAGGAGTTCATGCCTTGGCCTGTTAATTTACTAATAAAGATATAACTTCAGGCTTTGAAGATAAATTGGTTTTATAAAACAAAAGAAAAAAAAGCTGACATTGGTTTATATTTGTTTTGATTTCTATGCCATGTTCAAGCTTTCTGGGTGTTCTTTGAATATTAAGTGTTTCATCTGTTTCATCCCTGTTCTTTCACTTGCTTAACCTCTTTCTTCATGTGATTGCACTAGGATAAAAAGTGGTAGAATATGAGAAAGTTTTCATAGGCACAGAGAAGACAAGGGGACATGAATAAAACTTCAGTTAAGGTGACATTCAGTATGAAGCTTTGCTACATGCCTGTTTTGGAGTCTTAGAATAAGTGTGCTATATTGTTGTAAAATAATGGGAATAATAAGGAAATTGTTTCTTTAATGTTTGTGAGAATTAGTATTTTAGATCAATTGTTCCAGGTGCCCTGTCAATATTATTTAGAAATCAGAACAGGGAAGATAATTTTAAGGCTGAAAATAAGGATCAGGTGACAGAATGTTTATTCTTCAGATAAAGCAAATCTTTACACCCTGTGGAGAAAGCTCTAAAGTGAAGAATACACAAGTGTACTGCTTTCAACTTGCTAGATATTTTTTGGTTTAACTTTTGTTCTGTTCTTTATTTCAGTGAGTATGTAGCTCCAGTTCTGAAGCATCACCCTTTTGACCTTGGAACTATTGTAAAACTCCCCTGAGGATAAACAAGACTGAAGAAAAGAATCAGCCATGGCATACTTTGGGAGAGTGCCTTTCTCACAAGATGAATTTCATGAAGGACAAGCTGAGGACCAAGCTTCTTATTCAATGTACCATTCTGATTCTGCTGGACAGGTCAGTCTAGGATTTGATCAAATAGTTGATGAAGTCAGCAATGAAATATTTTTTTATGGTTCGTCACATTTGCATCATCCTGAAGAAGATTTTTTCATAGCAGACATCTTTGGTTTGAATGTGCCAGAGCAGCAGTTATGTGGTCAGCTTCCTGTCACTTGTGGTGAACTTTACCCTGGACATCTTTCATCTCGCTGGCAGCAAGACACAGTGTCACCAGCGATTGGCTTCAGATCTTCCTTTCTGTCTGATTATAGAAATTTCTCTGTGGTGGATTCCTACCCGTATAGTGAAGAAAGAGAAATCTACAGAAGGAATAGTGTAATTCCAGCCGCAAATGTATTTGATTCAAATGTGGAGAGAGGCAACAAAAATCTGAGTTTTCAGATAGGCTTTGACAATGTAGATGCTCAATATCCTGTCTTTTTAGACAACTATCCATTTGGACAAGGAGTGAGAGATGAAGGCAGAAATGAGGAAGCTTGTTTAACCAACACCTCAGGAAGATTAAGCATAGGACCCATCTGGCCCAGCGGCTCTGGACACGACAGAGAGGTATTTACATTTTTTGGTCTTAATAACGTTTAAAGTTCTTGATCCTCGTTGCCTGTGTCCTTGCACTTTGTGTATTCACTCACACTGATGCAGCATGGATTAGAAACACTTCATTTAAGGACCTGGTGAAAGAGAAAGCATTTATACCTTGGGGAATGAAAACCTTTTTTGTCCTGTGGAGAAGTTTTGTCATGTTTCTTTTGATTAAACCGGCTGAAAGCAACTGTGAGACTTCTTGTTTGCTTCTGTGGCCTTTGGTTTTGGTCTTTGCTCCCTCCAAAGATACAGAGATGCAGGAAAGAGACAGATGTATTTTCAATTAATTGTGCAACTTTTGATTTCTTGACAGTCAGTATTTCCTGTAGTATTTTTATATGTTTACAAGAAGGATGCCCTCAAACAAATAGTACATGATTAGTAAGAGAGATTTATGCAGCATGAAAACCTCCAAACATCCTCTTCATTTGATTCCAATATCAGAAGAGAACCTAGCAGACCATAAAAAATCACTTTTGAAAGGAAGATGCCTGCTCTGTCTAGCTAATGAGGATTTTTTACTGGCAGAATCTGTATTCTACCTGATTCATGTTTTATCCTATTTATACTTAAAGTGTCAACACATCTCTGCCATCTACCCATGAAAAAGACTTTACTTCATTTTGAAGTAGTAGGGCCAGTTCCTCACATAGTATAAAATGGAGCATTTTCATTGACTCTAATGGAAACTTGCCAGTTTACACCATCTGAGAATCTAGATTATGATCTAGAACGCTCCAGTAGTTTAGAGTATAATCAGTAATGTGCTTTTTAACCATTACAATTAGTTGGCTCATTGAACCAAAAAACTACGACAGAAGGAGAAGGACAGAAATGTAGAATGTTTGAAGGAGATAATATAACATCCTTATGATCTGATATAAAACCTGAGATTCAAAATAACAGTACATTATGCTGGATTTGTTTTTCTGTTGAGCCAGATTATTTTCTGTGTGTCTGGTTTGGCTGACATATCCTGGTCCTGAGGGAGATGGCATACTGTGAACTTCCTTCACCCTGTTATGCTTGCACTTATGTGTGCATATATAATTCTTTTTTAAAAATAAATATGCCTACTGTAGCTATGGAAGCTGGATCCTATAACATACACTCTGTCTTTAGCTGTCTTTCTGAAGCAAATACTTTATTTGTTTTTCCCCTCCTTCCATCAGGTGTCCATGGCTCCATTTGTGACTTTGCGGTTTTTATTAACCATGTCTTGCAGAACTCCACATCTCTCTCTGATATTATATTTCTCCTTGTTTCTCCTCTTCTTTCAAAATCCTGTCATAGGGAAAGATAAAGAAAAATGATAAATCCTCCCTTTCCTCTTGTCCTTGCTAGCATTCTAAATCATTACAGGAATCCTTAAATAGCCTACAGGATACCTCTGCACCATGAATACTAAAAGACAGTTTTGGCTCACCTTCTGCTTTTAAATCCCAGAGATCACAGCATCTTAAAGCAAGGGAGAAGAAACATTTGATTGACTTGTTTCTGTGGACAGGGAGAACTACGGATGGAAACATATGCAGACCTAGACAGATGGGGAGTGTGGGAAGAATATATCTGAGGATAGGAACTCTTGAGACTAATCCCAGACACCATATTTTGTAAGTTTAGTGATGAATACAGGAAGAAGAAGGGTTTATTAGGTGGAGAGACAAGCTGGGTCATGTGTGTTTTGACTGGGGTGGGGATGGTTTGGGGTTTTTTGTTTTTTGTTTTTTGTTTTTCTTACTCATGATAGGAAAACTATAGCATGCTGACATCATGATGAAAAGAACACTAAGAGTTTTAAGGACAAGAGTATAAAATATTGGGGATGAAGAGCATGGGATGAAAGGGGCTATAGCAACAGGCACAAATACTTCTGTGACAGGAAGAGAGAATTACAAGGGAGGGAAGAGAAGAGAAGAGTGAGTTAAGGGCAACTACAATTGAATGTGTGGGAGGATTTGATTAAGTTGGGGAAATAGTCAAGCTGTTTAGCTAGAGGAGGGAGAAATGGGAAAACAGAATTAATTTGTAGCAGAAAAATCAGTGTGGTCACAGGAATTCCTTCAAAGAGAGACAGTCGTAACAGGACAGAAAGAGAGGCAAGGCAAGGGGCTGGCAAGTGAACCTTAAGACAGTAAGAGAGGGAAAATAACAGTATAAGAAAGTTAGAAGAGGGGAGGGTGAAAAAGCCTGGAAAGAGGTAACTCATTGCTACTGGGCTGGAAATTTTGGAAAAGATAAGAGTGGCTGGGAGGGATAGGGTTTATGCTGCGTTTGACCATCGGAATGGCTGGAAAAGTGGATCACAGAAACAGGAGGAGAGTAAGCAGAGATTGGTGAAGCCCTCGTCAAATGAGTGATGCATCTGAGTAGCAGGAGATGTGAACCACAGCTGCAGACTGGGTAAAATGGAAAGGATGCTGAAACATGGAGCTTAGCATTCAGATAGGTCATAATTATGCAAGCTGAAATAGTCACATTAATGAAATCAAGATATAAGAAATACATGTTGTCTTTATGATCCTTAACTCCTGGATGCAGCTGTATGGCCCTAGGTTTTATTTAATACATGCGGTTCGAAATATGTACTATGAAATAAGGCAACCTCATTAATTTTCTCTGGGCTTGTCACCACCAGATCAGATGTTCAAAAACATTAAGAAACTGTCTTTGTAACATCTCTGTGAGAAGAGATTTTTTTTCCTCCGTATTAGAGAGAAAACTAAAACATAACCTAAAAAATATCTAGTAGCTTTGACAGCTCCATCTAACATATTCAGAGGATCTAATGTTTTCAGAATAGCTAGCAATATTCACTTCTTCACAGAAGTCTTTCAATTACTGGCTTCCATTGCTGCGGTGAGTAGTCATCACACTGAACTTCAAGATTTCAGTTTGGGCACTCCAGAAATGAGGAATACACAATTAGTGCCCATATTTGGGAAGCACGGTTCAGGTGACTTGATTAGCATCATGTAAGAAATCTGTGGATGGGCAAAAGAGAGATTTCAGTAGTCCAGGGCTGCACTCTGCTACTTTATCCCTGACATCATCAGTTCTCTCTATATGCAATTCTCTGTTTCATTCACTGCTCACTTTTCAGATCTTTCAAGCAGGTAGAGGCTGGGGTCCTGTAGAAAAATAGTGTGTAATCATGCAATTAGTATTTTACCTTTATACACAATGAGGAGGAGTTAAGGTTTCTGGACACCTGAAAACAGTAATGACAAAACCAACTCTCCATTTATTATATCTCAATTGCATGATTCATCAGCAGAGTTGGAGCTATATGTCTGTTACATATACCTCTCCTACCAGAACTGATTTGAGTTATGATTAGCTGTGGCATATTAATGCCCTCTGTGTAGACTAGCACTAGTCTAAAGGCTGCCTGTTTGCCATTAGGACTCACTAAGAACAGCTGACAGCAAATGCACAGTGAGACAGACAACTCCTGTGTTCAGGTCCATCTCCTGCAGGAGACGGTCAGGATTCCTGCTTTGTCTCTCAAGCCCCTGTTCCTGTTGCTTAATAATTACTTAACAACGTCCTTCTTGAAGCTGTAGTTTTGAGGTTACGTACCCGTCTCCTCTCAGCCAATCTACCTTTCCTGTCCTGCTTTCTGGCCCTCTCCTTGCTTAATCCCTTTCTGTTCCTCCTTCCTGAGCTCCCAAGTTGCTGTTTTACTCTCTTCACGTCTTTTTCTTCCGGTCCCATTTGGTGTCTTGTCCCAGCCTCATCTCTTCTTAACTGTGGCCTGTTTTTTCTTAACTTCTCGTTTATTCAGTGCTCTCTTTTCCATGGTATACCTGGATAAATTTGGGCAATGTTTAATGGAAGGAGCAGAAAAAAAATACAACCAAAGAACAATTATCCCCGATTTCAAGCCCCTGGTGTGATTGATTATCAGATAGCTGTTGCTAGCTTAGTATTAAAGCCAGCCTAGTATTAAAGACCTTTGTTATTGGTCACAGATCGTGTTTTTTCTTGAATTTGTTTTCAAAAGTATCTGACTTGCATTCATAAAAAATTAGAAAAAAAAATTTAAAAAACTTTCAAGGTGGGTGCAGACAGATAGTGTGGGCCATTTATACGAGAACTGTTGAAAATGTGGCAAGATCAAAAGAAAAACTAGAACAAGGAGTTGTAATATTAAAGCTACTTGAGTAAAAACTGGTAGTCAGCCTCATTTAGAAGTAGAAAGTGGGAGGGGGACCTCCTGCCCTCTACAGTATTCTTCTATTACAGTTAGTCCAAATTTTTATAATTTTCTTCATAATTTTTTCAAAGATCAATGAAAAAATAAGAGGTTTTGCTCCACAGGGCTGATTAGGAGGCTATTCTGGAAAATGGTAATAGCTACAATAATTAGAAATATTCTTCCAATTTCTAGCTGAAGTAGCCAGTTTGTAAATTTTGTTCATATGTGAGCTCTGTTCGGTAGTTAAAGTAGCTCTTTCCCCTCCTTGGTGTTTGTCCTTCTGATATTTCTGTAGAGTGATACAGAAGTTGCATAGAACTTCTTCTCTTGGGTTTTGTTTTCCCATGTTGGCCAAGCCTGAATGTTTTAATCTCCTTTCATTAGATTATTAGGTTATCCTTCCCTTTGACTTCCTGGCAATTATAGACTCGGAGAATAATGTGGGTTGGAAAGGTCCACAGGTGGTCATATTGTCCATCCTCCTGCTCAAAGCAGGATCAGCTATGAGATCAGACCAGGCTTTATCCAGTCAGGTCCTGAGAACCCCCCAGGGTGCAGACTGCTAAGCCTCTTGGGGCAGGGCAACCTGCCCCACTGCCTGGCTTTCCTCATGGGGGAAGTAGGTTTTCCTTATATGTAGTCTGAGCCTCTCATGTTTCAGTTGAAGTCCATTGTTTCTTACCCTCCCACCATGCATCACTGTGAATAGTCTTCTTGATAATCTCCTCGTAGCTACTGGGGGGCTGCTGTTATGTCTCCTGAAATTATCTCTTTCCCATGCTGAACCAGCCCAGCTCCCTCAGCCTCTCCTCAAGGGCAAGTGCTCCAGCCCTGACTGTAGCAGTGCCCCTCTGCTGAACTTGTGCCGGTTCATCAACGTCTTGTGTTGGTGGGCCCAAAACTGAACTCAGTATTCTGGAGGGGGCCAAATAAAGGAGGATGATCTCTTCCCGCGAACCACTGCTTGTGCCCAGGAGGCTGTTGGCCATCTCTGCTGCCTGGACCACTGCTGGCTGGTGCTCAGCTCACTGCCTGCCACGGCCCCCAGGGTCTTCTCTGCAGAACTGCTCCCTGGCAGTCAGGCCCCAGCCTGTGTTGTTGCAGGGGCTCCTCCTTCCCAGGGGCAGGGTTCTGCCTTCTGCCTTGCTGAAGTTCATGAGATTCCTGTTGGTCTGTTCTTCTGGCCTGTCTAGGTTCCTCTTAATGGCAGCCTTGCCTTCAAGTATATTGACTGGTCCTCCCAATTTGATGTCATGTGAGAGTGCAATCTGTCACCTCTTCTAGATCATGGATAAAGATGTTAAACAGGACAGGTCTCAGTTTGGACCTCTGCAGGACTCCACTTGTAACTAGTCTCTAGGTAGATCACAACCCATTACCCACTGCCCTCACCATCTAACTAATTTTTTACCCATCTGGTTGTCCACCCATCCAATTTGTCATGTCCCAGCCTGGATACAAGAATACTGTGGGAGTCAGTATTGAGGCAAATGAACTTTTCTCCCCTCATTCACAAATCCAGTCATTTTGTCATAAAATGCAATCAGGCTGGTCAGGGACTGATTTCCACTTTATAAATCCAAGCTGACTAGTCCCAATGACCTTTTTCTTTCCTGTGCCCAGACATTGTTTCCAAGTGGACTCACTTCATGATTTTCCCAGGGACTGAGGTGAGGCTGACCAGCCTATAATTCCCTGGATTGTCCTTTGGGTCTTTTTGAAGACGGGTACCAGGTTTGCCTTTTTCCAGTCATCAAAAACCTTCCCTGATCTCCATGACCTTTCACAGATGACTTAGAGTGGCCATGAAGTGACACAGGCCAGCTCTTTCAGCACCCTTGGATGTAGCCCATCTGGTCCCATAGACTGGTATGAACTGAGTTCTCTAAATTAATCCCTGACTCGATCTCCATCCACTGCTGGTAGTTCCTCTCCACCTTAAACCCTGCCTCTAGGTGTGCCCTCCTAGGGCACACAGGGCTAGGAGACCTCATTAGTGAAGACTGAGGTGAAGAAGACATTGAGTATATTTGGCACTGAGTACCTGCTACTCTCATTCCTCACTCCCTTCAGGATCTGACCTCCTCCTGCAGCTCCTTCACCTGGAGAATTAGCACCACAACCAGTGCCCGACTCCCATCGGCAAGGCCACTGCTGTCCTCAGCCTGCAGGAGAGGCACCAGGCACTCCCTGCAGTTGGAGACCTGGGCTGCAGCATCCTTCTTGAAGCCTCTGCCGTGTCAAGGACAGTTTTTGCAGCCCGTGAGGGAGACTGTGCCGTGTGGCACCTCACCACCATCACTAGGCAGTCTTCAGTAAAGATTCTGGGCTCCCTTTGTGCCCTTGCTGCAACAACTGCTCTAACTTTTTTAGCCATCTGTGCTGTGCTCTGGGAGATGTCCTCCTGCTACTGGTTAGAGTTCCTTCACAAGCAGCATCAATGCCTCTTTGCACTTTTTCTAGTTTAATTCCTTATCTGGAATATAGATGACAAGTGTTATACACAATATCCCACATGAAGACTTTCTAGAGCCAAGTAAAAATATCTTTTTGTAAAAGTATCTACCATGATATGTGTGTGACCAGGAATTTTTTTTTTTTATGACTGCATAATGTTGTGAGCCTGTTCATGTTATCAAATCATTCAACGTTTCTAAATAGTGAGCCTCCATCAGAAAGTCTTTTTAGTGCCTACTCTAGGTGTGTTGTAAGGTAGGTATCTAACAAGGATGGAAAAAATGAAGCAGTAGAGTTCTTATTTTCTCCAGTGACTATTGAAGGACCTTCTGTAAATAACTTTTAGGCAGTTCTTAGCATCAGGGACTTGCAGCCTATGAATTTCTACTATTGAATTTAGTTTCATTCTGTTATTTCAACCCTCAGGGTTATCTACTGGTTTTCCTACCAGACATTCCAATTTTTCCCTGTATTGATGTTGCCTCCTTATTGTCTTTAAATTTCATTAGCACTCTCCTAAAGCTTGTGCTATTGTGGTTTACGAAAATATTAGATAAAATCAGTATCAGGCCTGAAGGAGTTTATAAAGGATTTGTGACTTCCGAGCTTTCAGTCCTGACCATTCTAGTTCCCCCGTTAGCCAGCTCCCGGCTGATCTTTGATCTTTTATACTCATCCCATCTTCTAAATTGTAACTAATAATTTCCCAACCTCCACCTTTTCAGATATATTGCATTTCTTTGACCAGAAAAAAAGTATTTTTATTATTAAAATGGGAAAAATACATCTTGTACCATATCTCAGTTTCTTATGTGCCATGTCATTAGTTGTTCCTCTTTCTGAAGGGGTTTAAGGTCGCTGTTTCAGTTGGGCCTTGAGTCAAAATGTCTGTATGTACAATGTAGAATGGGCTTGCAGATATAGTAATATTAAACCCTTTCCTGGAGGTAAGATTCTCACTGAAGTGTACTATGGCAAATAGACAAGGTAGCGCTCTGACCCAAAATAAAAGCCCAGACCCGTGCTCTCAAAGTTGAAAGAAAGTACCCAGGAATATTTCCTGTTCAGACAGAATACACTAGCTTCCTGTTGTCTTTCTTATGGACTTACCTGAAAGGTTTATGGAGTTTGAGGGAATCTTGAGCTTCCTGCAAGGGCGGAAAGGGAGAAGTTAAGGATTAAAACTCACTGCAGCATAATCTTCATTTTGTCTCCTCTCCCTTTTGTAAACTAAGCGTACATCTTTCGCATTTAGAATCACCTGCAGTCTGACACTAGGTGAATTTTGAAAGCTTTGTGGGGAATTCCTTATGTTTTACAAGGAGGAAAAAAAAAAAGATTAAATCCTGGGCAGATGATGCTTTGTGACTTTCTGTTTTATCTCTGTAAACATTAAGAGTGCAGTCAAAATCCATGGGGTTATTTGTGCTTATTTGGAGCTCCATCAAGTCCATGAAGGTATGAAGGTTAGTTCTCATGGAACCAAATGCAAGGTTAACCTTATGTTTGTTCTGTTTCTGTTATCCAAATAACTGAGCTCTGTTTCCTCTGGTTTCTTTTTGGTATTTTTAGCCTGCAGTTTGGTCTATCCAGCTGGTTGAAGCGAATCGAGGGAGTAATGAAAGAACAGTTGCTTTTTGCAATGCAGTGGGGAAGTAAGTAATGAAAAACTTTACTCGGCCAACTATGACATTTTCCTTATTTATATTAATTGGATTGGTTATCCCTGCATTCCTGAAGAGTGTCTTAATTCCAGTATCTCTTTAAATATGGGAACACTCCTAATTTTGGTTTAAAGATTAAAATCCACAAAGGAATGTTAATTCTGAAAACATTTTCTCCCTTAGCTGTCCCTTTTATTAGTGACAAGTACATTTAATTCTTCAGTGTCGCTGGGGTTTAGTGTACGAAACCTAAGATCTGTTTTCTGCCACTTTCTTGGACAACGTTAGTGCATGCGTAGTTTGGAGAAGGAAAAAAACAAGACCAGAATTACTATATACTGTGCTCATGAAAAGTCAGTTTAAAGTTTAGCACGTGAAAAAAATTCCTTTGATTACTGTTTACCATTACAGTTAGTAGTGTGGCTTAATGGGATTGAATGTTTTTCACTTAATCTTCTTCACAAAAAGAAATTGTGTTCACATTCAAGAGCCATAAGAAATGCAGGACTTGAGACCATCTGTGCAACTTCATTCCCTTTTGTATGTATTCACTGATCACACTATCAAGTCATTAGCACAAGTGCATGCATTTTTCCCCAAAAAAAGTAGATGAGAAATGGAGTGCTCCTTTTTTTATTTAATTAGACTTTAATGAATTGACTGTACTCAAGGTCAGCCAAGCCTGCTTCTCTTAAAAGAAAAAAAAAATCCAGTTTGATGTTGCCCTGAAATTAACAGTAAATGTATTTCAGCTTCATACAGGGTAGATGATCAGCCTCCACACACACTCATTCATACATGTCTCAGTTTTCTTTTTTTTCACAGTACATCAGGCTGAACCCCAAATATTCAATTCTAATAATATCAGATACATGAAGGCATATTCCATATGGCAGACTACCTTTCAAATATTCAGATTGCTATGTCCAAACATTCTGTCTTTAACTTTGCACTCCAATTACAGGCTATTGATTTCTTTTTTTTTTTTCCCCTGAATAAATGAGTTTGTTTATTTATTAAGCCATTCCTGCTTTGCAGTCACTTGTTTTGTGTACTTCAGTAGCAAATGCTCTTTTAAAAAGAATAAAAACAATCTTTGCTTTTCTTCTATCAAAAGAGAAGGCATTCTCAGAAGAAAATGTTACGGTAAAGAAAAGACCAAAAAACCTCATGGACTGGCGAATAACTAACCCATTCAGTCTTAGTGAATGAGCATCCTTCCAGTTCCCAAAGAATCTCAGTAACTGGCAATTTTATACATCAGAGGCAAGATATATAATTCCAACTCTGTCATGCAAACTTGCAGCTCCAGCATGTAGCTCAAATAGAAACCACCGTATTTTTCTGCAGGTAATATTTGTACAGGTAGCAATCTATAACTGAAACATTTCATTGTACACATACCCAACTTTAAAGCAGTTTCCAAAATCCCTTTATTGGGTTTCTTTTACAGTTATGGACATAGCTATAGCAAAATGGGTGGCTTTAGAATACATCTTGAAGTCAGATTGATACCAGAGGAAGA
Source organism: Apteryx mantelli (assembly GCF_036417845.1). Lineage (NCBI taxonomy): Eukaryota > Metazoa > Chordata > Aves > Apterygiformes > Apterygidae > Apteryx > Apteryx mantelli. The sequence goes on along the minus strand of NC_089978.1, from coordinate 150,140,377 downwards.
TGCCGAACTGACAGTCTTGGGGTTCAATACTGCAAAATGTGGAGTTCCTCCAGCTTCTGCTGACTTCAGAGATATGCTGTGCACTGCAGAGGAATACACAGCATTGTGAAAGAGCAGGTCCTTTGAAAAGTTAGTGCTTTCTAGATACGCTGAATTGTTGCAGCATAGGAGGCAAGTAGCACAAGATTTTCTTTATGTAATACTTCCGTAGATCTTCAGCCACGCCATGGGAGGCCTAACTTCCAAAATACGTGTTATGTGAGATGCACGTTTTGCCCAGCAGCTTAGTCCAGAAGCTCTTTGGTCCCTTGAAAATAATAAATGGCCATAAATAAGCAACACTTTCTGGAACTGAATGCCTTTTTATCTGAAAGGCATAAGAAGGAAATTTTTGTCCCCAAATTATCTTAGAATAGAGAAAGGGTCGAAGTGGGGATAGAGATGTGGTTCATTTAGTTTTGAAATGACTACCAGTAAGTTGAAGAGGTGATTCATGCTCTGCAGATGCACACATCCCATTCATTTGCTGCTGGAGAAAGGGTAGTGAAGTTTTCAGTCTTGTTCAATTCTTGGCCTTTCCACAGAAATAGGTGATAGTGGAAAGCTTTATGTGCACCTTGCTCACAAAGGAAATAGGCTGACACCAACTATGTAGGTCACCAAAACAGCTGCTGTAGTATAATGATTTTTTACTGTAAGTATAAATCTATCTCATGTACTGCAGGTATTGTCAAGCCTCATTTCCTCTTACCCCACTGAAACATCATGCCCCCTGGCTTTTTATTATAAGAAATGGGCTGCTTCATTGGATTATTAATTTTGGAAGCCCAGGCTTTTCTTTCTTTTTTTTCTTCTTTTTTCTTCTCACGCTGTAGAAATGCATGTCAAAAGAGGAGTTTGTACTGTTGTTTTAGAGAGTTGGGCAGCAGCCCTGAGGCAGGAGGTAACATAGTAATGAAGAACTTTATGTGAGAGAACTGTGGCACAAAATACACTGTAATCAGAGATCCTATAAAGCGCTGCCAACTCAGAAGCTACAAAATGCTGCTTGAACTAACAAACAAAAAAGAATGCAATATGCTTAGTGCAGGATGTTCAAATTTAGCTACTAAAATATTCAGGCCAATTAGTGAAATGTAAAACCTCAGTTGGTACAATATGTACCCCCTTACCTGCAGCTGTGAAGTGTATTTGCTTAAAATGCAAATTTAGTCTCAGCTGACAGCCCTTAATACCTGTGACCAGTGTTCATCAGGAAATGGCACCTCAGGGAGAATTAGTTTCTGCAAGTTTGTGGTAATTGGAAGGAGGAGGGGCAATATATTTTATAGGAAATGGTATATAAGATCAGAGGACCTCAGTGACTGTAACAGTTATTATCGTCTAAAGATATTTGCTTAAATACCCAGTGTCTTAGTAATGAGGATTTCAAGTTGGATCCTAGTGCTGAGTGAAAATAGGGACTTAAAATGTTGCATAGAAAGCATGTTCCTTTATTCATTTTGACCAGCTGTACTAGTCACAGCTGTCCATGCACATGCTCTTGGCTTTGTGGTACAACTCTGTTATTTAAGCATATGTTTGAGCACCCTCATAGCTGCTATGCTTAAATTATTCTGATCACAGTACACTGAAGTTTGTGTCTAAACTTCTTTTGGCTTCACTGAGGTCAGGCTCAGCAGTGATCCTGTGAAGTTCATGAAGATTTTCCTTATGGTTTTTCCCTATCAAGTAAAATAAGTAGCTATATGTACATTGTGTGATCTCACTAATGCATCAAATCAAAGTAAGTTGCTGCTATTGTCCCCTCTGTTTTCACAAAATATATTATTCCTAACAGCTTTCTATGTGATGTTGCTATTGCAGTATTTTTGTTTTGTTCTTGTTACAAGAAAGCTGAAATATGTACCTATTTAGACATAATTTCATCATATGTTCTCCCCAGAATAAGAAATGCCTATCCTGCTTATGACTTAAAGACAAATACTGGGAAAATCTGGAGTGTCGCAACAAGGTTCCCAGACCACATCCTTGGCAAATCAAAATTCAGAATCAGCATTTGGACAGATTCTTCACCATATCCACTGCTTATTACTCAAAATGGTAAGTGATTGAGATTTCGATAGCCTTCCACAATTCAGTTCTGTTGAGATGATAACAAAACACATTTGTTATCTGGAAAGACACTGGGAGAGTAAGCTTTATGTGAGCCTTGAGTGCATTCTTTGTCATACATGTTTGAAGTATTTGCTGTAGAGTTAAAATCACATTAAATATCACGCTTATAACAACTTTCGCTAAAGTGCAGATCTATACTTTCTTTAATCACAGTTGGCAGCAAATCCAGCAGTTGGAAATGGGCCAGTGTTCAGACTTTGATTCAGAAGGTATTTAAACATGTGCCTAACTTAAAACATATAGCTCGTCCCCATATAGTCAGGACTTTTCACATCCTTGAGTCTATTGCTGAATCCAAGGCTTAAAAGAGTCTGTAGTTTCTAAGACTGTTCTGCATCCAAGGTTGATGAGCAGATTGTGGGAAGTGTATGTTTGTCATAAGTTGAAACAGGAGAAGTTCTGACTGAATATAAAGAAAAGGAGAATAATTAAGCATTGGAACATATTGCCCACAGAGGGTGTGGAGTCTCTGTCCCTGGACGTTTTTAAGATCTGACTGGACAAAACCCTGAGCAACCTGGTCTGAATTCATGTTGACGCCGCTTTGAGCATGAGGTTGGAGCAGATGGACCTCCTGAGGTCCCTCCCAGCCTGAATTATTCTATTGCTAGTGTCTGTGGGAAGCTGCCATTGCCACAGTGGCTGGCGTATCTGTGGTGAATAGGAGCATCTTAGATTCCAGTTCTGGTAATCTTTACCTCTTAAACCACATGTGGAAAAACAAAAGAAATTGAAATTAAATCTTTTTTCCCTCCCCTTCTCTTCCTGTGTTGTTTCATTAAGTGATAACCTTTTTTTATGAATCTCGTCTTTGGTTGTTAAGGAATTATTTGGCTGTAACATACTCAGTTTTATGGGTTGAAATTTGAAAGTACAAAGCTCTACAGAATGTTAGTATATATTTTAAAAAAATTATTCTCATAAACACTGTCACTAAGACTTCCACATTTACTCATCCAAGTTTGGTTACTTGTGTTGGGAGCATCTGCACAGTTACTGGAAAGCCTGCCAAAATAGTAGTTTTGGTTGTCTTGAATCATTATTTTTTGGATTCCATGAAATCAAGGTCCCAAAAGCTCAGGACACTTTGAACAGAAGGTAGTATTCCCTGCACTGCTAGGCAAAGTATCTACAAAGGACCTACACTGAAGTTTGCTTTAACACAAAATCTTAACTAGTGGCAAATATTTTGTCCTGTAGCATCATTTTACCTTTTAGGTTGTTCTGAGTTTGTCTGTATAACTTTATTTACCAAAACATCTTAGAAGGCCCAGCTGATACCAAAGCAGATGTAAGAAACAGTTCCTATCCCAAACTTGTGGACAGGCTAAGTAAACAGTGAGATGCATTCCAAGAGGGGAGGGAGTACGCTGTTTTTGCCCCATCTAGCATAAAGAGCAGAAAGAACTGTTAGGTCAGGCAAACACATATGGCAGAGCAAGAAAAGGAAAATGGATCTATGGAGTGCAAATGAATGATACTAGCAAGTTTCCGTTTTTTACAATGAGGAACTTGAGCAAAATGCATGTTATATTTTTAATTCAAGATTCTGTACCATTCCCCTTTTTCTGGTGTGTGTAAATTTAGCAAATAAACTTGTAGTTTATATGTCAAACCAGCTATAAAGAGTTGCTTGAACAGCAAGTTGTCAAAGGGAAACCAATTCTTTTTTATTTCAACTTTGTTTTTGCCACCCCCTTCCGTCTGCCCTCCCCCCCAAAAAGAAAAATGTTGGTTGTTCTGTGAATATCATAGTCATAGTCCCCTAAATTTCCCCTGAGAAACAATTTGGCGTTTCTTGGTTTGTTCTAAAATAATAGCATAGCGACTTTGGACCAGATTTGCTATTACAAATTGGCTACTCTTGGCTACACTGACCATTCATAACACCATTAAACCCAGTTAAATTGGCTGGTTAGGCTCAGTTTGCAGCTGCTGTCTGAATCTGGAGCGGTGTAAGTTAGTCAACACAGAAGTGTGAATTATGTGTTTATTTTGGAGGGGATTTTTATTTGAATGTCAATAGTTTTCACTTTTATATCAGAAAGTTCACTTAAAGCTTGTAGTGAAAGCTCGAACTTTAATATAGCCATGGCCACTGACTTTGAAGCAATTAAGAGATACCATGAATAAAAAAAACTGAAAGGAAAATCTGCTTTGGCTTTTCTGTTATCAGATAAAAACAATGAGGTTGCCTGAAAATTCTGGAGGAAGTCCAGACTGAGTCCTGCATTGCAAAACAATCTAGGTACATTACATGCAAACTTTTCACTGAATCAGATATTGGCTCCTCTAGAGGGAGTATCTCAGACTTGAAGAATCAGTAAACTTGTCTGGTGGAACATGCCCTGCATGCATGTAAAGACCAAACTTATCAGATATGTTTGCAATTTGACTGCCATATTATGCATCTTATTTTCATCTAGTTTTGACCAGTTTTTCTAAAATAGGAGTAGAGGAAGTGTATTGACAGGGTTGGAAAATGGCTTAAAAAGATGAGGAAGTGTTGGGGAAGAATTCTTGAAACAATAGAGTATTTCTGAAGAGCAGATTGCATAAACTTGCATGTACTTGCATAAACTTCTATCACAGAATCACAGAATCACAGAATCGCTGAGGTTGGAAGGGACCTCTGGAGATCATCTAGTCCAACCCCCCTGCTCAAGCAGGGTCACCTAGAGCATGTTGCACAGGATCACGTCCAGGCGGGTTTTGAATATCTCCAGAGAAGGAGACTCCACCACCTCTCGGGGCAACCTGTTCCAGTGCTCTGTCACCCTCACAGTGAAGACGTTTTTCCTCATGTTCAGATGGAAGTGTCTGTGTTTCAGTTTGTGCCCATTGCCTCGCGTCCTGTCGCTCGGCACCACTGAAAAGAGTCTGGCCCCATCCTCTCGACACCCTCCCTTCAGATACTTGTACACATTGATAAGATCTCCTCTCAGCCTTCTCTTCTCCAAGCTAAACAGGCCAAGCTCTCTCAGCCTTTCCTCATAAGAGAGATGCTCCAGTCCCCTAATCATCTTTGTGGCCCTTCGCTGGACTTGCTCCAGTAGTGCCACATCCCTCTTGTACTGGGGAGCCCAGAACTGGACGCAGTACTCCAGATGTGGCCTCACCAGGGCTGAGTAGAGGGGGAGAATCACCTCCCTCGACCTGCTGGCAACACTCTTCCTGATGCACCCCAGGATACCATTGGCCTTCTTGGCCACAAGGGCACATTGCTGCCTCATGCTTAACTTGGTGTCCACCAGCACTCCCAGGTCCTTCTCCGCAGAGCTGCTTCCCAGCAGGTCAACCCCCAACCTGTACTGGTGCATGGGGTTATTCCTCCCCAGGTGCAGGACCCTGCACTTGCCTTTGTTGAACTTCATGAGGTTCCTCTCTGCCCACCTCTCCAGCCTGTCCAGGTCTCTCTGAATGGCAGCACAGCCCTCTGGTGTATCAGCCACTCCTCCCAGTTTTGTATCATCAGCAAACTTGCTGAGGGTGCGCTCTGTCCCTTCATCCAGGTCATTGATGAAGAAGTTGAACAAGACTGGACCCAGTCCTGACCCCTGGGGGACACCGCTAGCTACAGGCCTCCAACTAGACTCTGTGCCACTGAGCACAACTCTCTGAGCTCTGCCATTCAGCCAGTTCTCAATCCACCTCCCTGTCCACTCATCTAACCCACACTTCCTGAGCTTGTCTCTGAGGATGCTATGGGAGACAGTGTCAAAAGCCTTGCTGAAGTCAAGGTAGACAACATCCACTGCTCTCCCCTCATCTACCCAGCCAGTCATTCCATCATAGAAGGCTATCAGATTGGTTAGACATGATTTCCCCTTGGTGAAGCCATGCTGACTACTCCTGATCACCTTCTTGTCCTCCACATGCTTGGAGATGGCTTCCAGGATGAGCTGCTCCATCACCTTTCCAGGGATGGAGGTGAGGCTGACTGGCCTGTAGTTCCCTGGGTCCTCCTTCTTGCCCTTTTTGAAGACTGGGGTGACATTGGCTTTCTTCCAGTCCTCGGGCATCTCTCCTCTTCTCCATGACCTTTCAAAGATGATGGAGAGTGGCTTAGCAATAATGTCCGCCAGCTCCCTCAGCGCTCGTGGGTGCATCCCATCAGGGCCAATGGATTTGTGGGTGTCAAGTTTGCTTAAATGATCTCTAACCCACTCCTCCTCCACCAAGGGAAAGTCTTCCTCTCTCCAGACTTTCTCTCTTGCCTCCAGGATCTGGGGTTCCTGGGGGCTGGCCTGAGCAGTAAAGACTGAAGCAAAGAAGGCATTCAGTAACTCTGCCTTCTCTGCATCCTTCGTCACCAGGGCACCCACCCCATTCAGCAATGGGCCCACATTTTCCCTAGTCTTCCTCTTGCTACTGATGTATTTGAAGAAGCCCTTCTTGTTGTCCTTGACATCTCTAGCCAGATTTAATTCCAAACGGGCCTTAGCCTTCCTCGTCGCATCCCTGCATACTCTGACAACGTTCCTATATTCCTCCCAAGTGGCCTCTCCCCCTTTCCACTTTCTGTAGACTTCCTTCTTCTGGTTGAGTTTTGCCAGGAGCTCCTTGCTCATCCATGCAGGTCTCCTGCCTCCTTTGCTTGACTTCCTACTCATAGGGATGCACCGCTCTTGAGCTTGGAGGAAGTGATGTTTGAATATTAACCAGCTCTCTTGAACACTCCTTCCTTCTAGGGCCCTCACCCATGGGATTCCTCCAAGTAGGTCCCCGAAGAGGCCAAAGTTTGCTCTTCTGAAGTCCAGGGTTGCGATCCTACTTGGTGCCCTGCTGCCTCCTCGCAGGATCCTGAACTCCACCATCTCATGGTCACTGCAGCCAAGGCAGCCCCCAACCTTCACATCTTCCACCAGTCCTTCTTTGTTTGTTAGTACCAGGTCCAGCAGCACACCTCTCCTTGTTGGCTCCTCCACCACCTGGGTCAAGAAGTTGTCACCAATGCTCTGCAGGAACCTCCAGGACTGTTTGTGCCTAGCTGTGTTGTCTTTCCAGCAGATATCGGGCTGGTTGAAGTCCCCCATGAGAACCAGGGCCTGGGATCGTGAGGCTACTTCCAGCTGTCTGTAGAAGGCCTCATCGACTCCCTCCTCCTGATCAGGTGGCCTGTAGTAAACACCCACAACAGTGTCACCTCTGTTAGCCTGCCCTTTGATCCTTACCCATAAGCTCTCGACTTGCTCTTCATCCACCCCTAGGCACAGCTCAATACATTCCAGTTGCTCTCTCACCTAAAGAGCAACTCCACCACCTCGCTTTCCTGGCCTGTCTTTCCTAAAAAGCACATAGCCATCATTTACTTGTTGGTTATGGCTAATGAAAGGTGTAAAGCAGATAACAACGGCAAGTAACATTCTGAAGCCTCCGTGTGTCTTGTGCAGCAACAGAGTCTATTTTTGCATCAGGTCGTGTTCACACATGGGAAATGTACTGAGATATTAATCACAAAAACAACTTAGAATTTACAGATTTGAAAAAATATCCACTTGCTTCTTCCTTCTGCTTTGGAAAATTGCTCAGCTCTTCATTCCAGCTACCTCACAACCTGCCAGTTTCCTCCAAATAGACATAGATTCTTTGACTTGTAGTGCATCTGATGCAAAGAAAAAAAAAATCAGGTGTGGCTTGTTCAAATTCCTCTTGATGGAGCTAGATGGCAGCAGTAGTTAGCATTTACAAAGAAATTCTTATTTTCTTTGCTCAAGAGCATAGCCTGGAATTCTCTAGCAAGCTACTATTAAATTTCTTTTTGCTATCTTTACTTACAGCTGGCTGTGTCACTCATGACTTAATTGTAGAGATCCTCCACTGCACAAATCAATACCCAGTCCAGGAGGAATGTTTTCTAAGTGTTTGCGGGTCTGATGAATTCTTACAAAAGTAAGTATCTCATTAGAAGAGGGCACTGATTATGTATTACATCATATAAGCATTAATGCACTCTGCTTATATACTATGCAAACAAAACCATAGGGAAAGTTAGAGTAATCTGTTCCAAACCCTAAGGGAATAGCTTCTTACACTCCCGGAACACATTGTTCCTGTATTATGCTCTACAGGGATGATGGTGTAGTTTAGTGCTTGGATCTTCCGACAGGGCATGCGGGATTCAAATCCTGTCTCCTTTACGTAAGCTTTGTCCAGCCTTGAATAATTTGTTTCACTCCTTTGTCTTTTTTGTCTTCCTCATCCATGAAACAGGGATGCTGATACTTCCAGTATCTCACTGGAATGTTGTAAGCAGGAGGGAGTATGTATCTTTTCAAAGGAGAAAATCACCAAAGAGATGAGAAACAGTGTTACAAAGAGCTGCCTAGCAGGTGATTTTCCTTTGTATCCAGTTGCAACAGTAGTAAAGTAGATGAAGCCAGCACTTGGTGTTGACTGTAAATTGCAGAAAACATGTTATACATATAAGCAGGTCTTCCTGAATGTATGTAATCTAGAAGTTAGGAGTTAAGTGTTCTGATTCACATTCATTCAAGTAAATTCTTGTGATGGTTTAAAATACTGCTGGACTCAGCTAGGTGTTTCTGCCCCTCTGGCAGCTTAAATTCAACTGTCATCAAAAGCGAGAAGATTTTGCATCAAAGTAACTAAGTGCAAGTCCAGATTCCTTGTTGTTGGCTGCGCTCCTGGGACAGTAACTTTCAGCGGAAGGTGGGCAGTTCTCTGTTGTAACATGTTAAACTGACACTGCAGGAATCACAGTTCATCTGTTAAAAACATTAAAAGTGTTAGAAGGGATGAAATAGTGTACACGTCCTATAATTGAAGGGGAAATCTTTATAAGCAGCCGTACTAGCAGTGTGGTGTAGAGATTATCTGAACTAGCCCAAAACAAGTTTGCTTGATTAATGAAAGCAACGTAGCCGTGAGAGCAGGTAGGTGTCCCACCATGTAAATTGGCTTTGTTCTGTAGCCAGCTTGGACATCTCTACTCTTACACAGATACACAAGTCAAATGTTCAGATGTTTGTAGTGAATTATACTTTGCAATTCAAGATGGAGACTTTAAGATTTCTGAGCTTTTTTTAAATCTACATAAAGCAGGAGCTGGTATACTGGAATGCTGTGTGAGAATGCTACAATGCTAGAACCACTGAGAAGAGAATCAGGTCATAGATCTGTTGATTACACAAGAGAGCCTGTTTGGCTTTTTTTCCAAGTCTCTCTTCTTATTTCAAACTAATTGCTAAAGAAAATGGAAATAATGAGTCATTGTATTGAGGGTGAGCTCAGTGTGTTTCAGTACAGTGTACAGTATGTTCTAAACAGTTTTATTTTCACTGTTGGGAAGAACTCATCAGTAGCGGACTGTTTAAATTCCTGCACTTGCAGAATCTTTGCACGTCTCATTAGCAGTGAAACAAGGTCAGTAAAGTACTCAGCTTTTTTGCTGTGCTCCTTCACTGTAGTGCAAAAAGCACTGAGCTGCAGTTCTGGCCTCAGCAGCTTGTAATTCTATGCTGTGGTGTACTTTCTTCTTCCTCCTCATCAGAGCCCTTTATTTGAAATTTGAGAGTCTGGATCAAACCAGCCATTGGGTAAATTAACATGGCCTGCAGAGTTGCCTCAAGGTGAAACTTTTTCCTATATTTGTGCTATCTGGTAGTGCAGATTGCTTTCCTCACTATGTTGTTTAACAGATGCATTGTAGTTTTATGTACTCATGGAAAGTTCTTCCCTTGCGGAGCATTTGTAATTCATTCAGTGATGAATTCCAGTAGAAGTTCCCCAAGTTATGAGATAGCAAAGGGAATACTGTGTTGCTTCTGCTTTATTGTAATCCAGAAATAAATAAAGTGAAGCCAAAACAATGACAGGATGAACTATTCTCAGACCAGAGTAGTTTAGTGGATGAGACAAGATTGTGAAGATCTGTCAAAAGCTTTCATTTACTATTATATTGAACTATATTAATAAGCACTTCATCCTGTTTTCTGCAGAAAAACCTGAAAGACTTGATGATTCCTAGAATCCATTTGGCTTTAAGTGAGATGGGGAACACATATGTGTGCACTACAAGATATAATCATTCATTATTCCCTTCCCAAGGAGATATCCATGAGCTTATATTCTATCTGACTCACAAGTGGAATATCAGATTTCAAATATATAAATTTAAAATGTCAGAAGCCATAAAATAGGCTGTAGTTCAGCCCATAACTGTTAGAGTGATCTGTGAAATTCTGATGTGGAATCTCACTTTGTTTCTAGTCTTTAACTTAATTTTATTCGCTAATCAGAAATTCTGGCTTTGCCTTAACCTGCAGGCTTTCTTCTTATTCCTGTACTTCCTTTTTTTGCAAATTTTTCTTGTAGCATCTATAGAACATTATCAGGATTCACTTGCACCTTTTCACTGCCCCTTCTTCATTGTGAGGTGTATGTTAATCACTTCCCAGGTTGATTTCCTACAGTTCCTTTTTATATGTTCATCTGGAAGCAGAACTCAGCCCTTGAAAGAATAGGGGAGTACAATCCCATCCATGTCATTCATTTTTACCACTATTCACGGAAGTTTTTGATTTTTGTATGTATCCATAGACTGAATCTACCCTCCTTCTCTGGGCTTCCCAGCTGTGTGTATGCACTCCAGTCCTTTACACTTGTCGTGTTTATGTCCATCTTTTAGTTCTTGGAGGGCCATTGGCTGTATCTGAAAATCCTCCCTTTATCATCCCTTTATCCAAGCCTTCTACATCCACCTTTAAATCTTGCTTTCGCACTTTCCCATCTCTCTTTAGTTTTAGAATAAATGCCCCTAAAAAGTGATTTTATGATGCCTTTTATGAAAGATGTTATATAAAGATAAATTATATCGGGGTTAAGCTGCTTATGTCAAATAACTCCTAGCTCTCACTGCCAGCAGCAAGCCAAAAACAGCTCTGGTCATGTGACAGCAATGAATCAGTCCTCCATTTAGACTTTTTTGCCTTAGAGCTACAAGCCACCAGCATTCTGAAGTGCCTAATAAAATGAAGCATATGACTATATAAAAGAATATTGGGCTCTCTTTTGTTTATTGATCTGGTGGTTTTTAGCAAGAAGTAGCTGCAATGCAGACCTAGTGAAGGTATATAATCTAAGGATATTTATAAGTTTTATTTCTAAACATGCCATGTTTTTGAAGACTTGGGATTTCTTGAAGAATCTTTTCATACAAATTTTTAGTTCCATCTGCGCTCTGGCATAGTTATCTTACTGCTTTGCAGTTCCGCCAACACACTGAGCAGGAGTGTGGAATAGAAAGATCTAAATGCTTATCATTTATACTCACATGCTCGTCTGTGACCTTATTGATGACATTTTTTGCCTTGCTAATTCTATTCTCTGAGAATTGAGACCTAAATAAGAATGAGTTTTCTCTCTAAGCAAAGTTCAAACCATTAATTATAAAATGGGCAGAGTTATATTCATACAGATTGGGATGATTAGAAAGAAACAACTTTTGGATGAGTATGTTCTTTGTAAAAATAAACTTCATTTTCTCTTCTTGCTGCAGATTAAGCTTCTCATTCAGAGATGCTGTTCAGCTGAGCCCTTTTTTAAAAAAATAAATCTGGTGGAACTTCATTGGGATTTGGAGCTTATAGAACATCAGAGAATTGCTGTAGGGAAGCAAGATCATCTAGTGGTGAAGGAGTCAAGAGACTGAGGGCTTTTCTCTTTCCCTGCTACTGAGATTGTGGGACCACAAGCGAGTCACATCACTTTGACCATGTCATTACCTTGTCCCTTAAAGACAAAGACTGCCTTTTGCTTTATGTCTTTTATTGTGGCGTTCTGGTCCAAACTGTAATCTCCCATAGTATTTCAGCAAAAATAAGGGGAAAGGTGTTGAGATGCATTTTGATTAGTGTTTTCTCTACAGTGCTCAACACACTGCAATCCAGTTACTGATAACTATGCTATCCTCTAAAGGTGGCTACATTACTTTTATCTTAATAGTACAGACGCAGTAGCAGATCTGTAAGAAACCAAGGTATGTAACATGTTGCAGCCTTGGGTATGGCTAAAAGGTAGTTTTTCAGTCCCTGGCAAGTCCATGGAACTAAAGCTACATCACTGTTTCTTGTAGTTTCCTTTTCATCTAGGCCAAGTTTCCACCTTAGTTTACTGAGGCATTAATCCACTTGGTCTAGTCTCTTGTGTCACAGTATCTGCCAAAACTTTTCTGTTTGCATTCGTGCAAATAAAACCCATTTGTGAAATCATCTCTAGGGCCAGTACCTCTAGACTACAGTGTTTCAGACAGCATCACTATGTCAATAAAGGATTTGATGAGGTACAGTATCTGCCTGACACAGCAGCACTAACACAACCCCCTAGTGTAAATGTAGTTATAACCAAACATTAAACTTCTGTTGGTGTAGCTTGTTTTGCCTGGAAGCATGATGGTGTGGAATAATTATACCGGCAAAAAGTAGTTTTGCACATCTGTGGTACAAAATTGTAACCACTGAGGAGCATTCTACTAGTGTAAATTGGTATTGCCATAGCATTTTCTAGTGGCTTGGTGTAATGATTGCATCAAAGGCAATGAGAATACTGGAGCAATCTGGAAAACAAGTGACTCAGGACTCACAGGTGTGTGTGTATAAAATTTTCTTGTTACTACACCTGTCCTGAGGTTGAAGATAGATAGGGCAGAATGGGAAGAGCAGAAATAATGGTGGGGGGAAAGGTGAAAAACGGATGTGAAGCTGTTTTGGAGGAGCACCAAGGTCACAGAGGAGTTCATCTGCAGAGTCATGAGGCAGACTTGATTAGATGAAATCCAGAGTGGAAGAAGTTAGAGGAAAGCAATCGGTAGGCACAACACAGATATGAGCTGAGGAACAACACGAGAAACTTTAAATTTGTATAGCCTCAAGAACTGGGAATAGGTTGTTTGGACTTTTGCTGGTAAAGGAATTTGAGAAGGGATGAGGCGTAATAGTGACACACTTTCCAACAGTACCGATATTTCACTGTGACAGTTCTGGCTTCTGCACTCCCTCTTACATCTGTACTTGCTGTCCTTATTATCAAGGAACTTTGCAAATGTCTGGAAGCACTGTCAAAGGACCTTGCTCTAGGTATTTATTGTGTCAAATGGAAATGGGTTTCTCCTCTGAGACCTTCAGTGTCTTTGTTAAAAAATATACCACATCTGTACTTGCACCTCTTGTGACCTCCAATAAGAAGTATATATTCTGCTTACCTACAACACAGGGTAAGCGCAGAACACTTACAAGATACATGCATCCTCAGTAATTGTGCTGAGTGGCAATTATGTATAGCACACTTATTTAAATTTAACCATTAATTTCTGCTGGGGACCTCTACTGCCGCATGAGTTATGTCTCTCCCCTCAGTCTCTCTTTCTGTCAATTGTTCACAGGGCCAGTGTTTCTTGAAACTGAATCCCACCACTTTTATCCAGCTATTCCATAAAAAGCACTTTTAGGTAGAAATAAACACAGTTTATAGCTGAATTCTGAGTTTTCTGTAACACTTGACAAATCAGAAAATAATCCGCTTTCCTTCATGGCCCAGGGAGTTCTGAAACAACTTGCCGTGCTGTAAATCAATATGAACGCGGAGTATCCCTTTTGGCATCCCTTTGGCATGTGTCTGGAGGCCTGAAAGAAACAACATGAATCTAACTGAACATGCACAAGAGTTGTAACTGATGATGCATATTAACTCACTTCAGTGATGAATTTGCCTTTGCAAAAATCAGTATCATTTTTCCTAACAATTAATCCCAAAGATTTTTTTTATTTAAAGGGCAAATCTTTGCCTTAGTTCTAAAATTATTTTTACATTATTTCACCTGATTGAAACAATAAGAAGAGAAACACTAAAATGATTTTTGTTCCAAGTAATATTAAACATAATAAAAAGCATACTTAGCTAGCAGAATAGTTTGTAGGAACAATTCCAGCTGAGTGAGTAGAGCTCTGTGTGTGGCCTTAGCTGGCGTATGATTTGAGAAGGTGGAAAACTGACTTACAGCTTTTTTTACCATCTCTGTGAGCCGCACAGGATCAAAACTTTGGTTTCTCTGAGGATAGTGGCCAACCTGTTACAAAGGATATGGTTTTCAAACATATAGTTAATATTTGACTTTCAAGTTAGGGAACAAACATTACAAGTCATTCTACAGTAGTGCATTCATACCCAAGATACTTTGTATTAATCACACTGATTTGGGGTTGAAGAATATAAAAGAGTTGTCTCAAAAGAGAGAGTTGGGAGCAGGTGCAGTTTGTTTAGAATATTCTTTCTCTGTTTCATTGTTGTTCTGTAACAGAACGTAATAGTTGAAGATACAACTAAGCGATTATTTTGAAATTCTCTCGCCAGAAAATAAGCCATGACCAAACCCCATCAATTTTCACAGATGTAGATGCCAAGCACTGGTTTTATGTTTTTCAGTCTGCTTTGCATTTAGAATTTAGTCTACCAGTGCTTTTAGGAGAAAAAGAGAGAAAATGAAGGAAGTGGCAAGCAGAGATAATCATTTGTTTTCCTCCCAAAATTGCAGCAATCATACTTTGGGCAGCCACGAGAGTCTTCGCAAGCCAACCACCTGCATTCAGCTTCGGCTGCATATCACTACTAATTTGAAGCAAAGTTTGGCTCGAACGGTATGTTGTCTTTTTTTTTTTCCTCTTCCTTTCTTTTGGCCTCCCTGAAGGAGTAAAATTCCCCCAATCCTTTTATGTAACAGTTTCCAGTAATAATTGGAGAGAGGTTATTTGCTTTCCTGATCATGCATATATTAGTGCTGAACTCCAGTTGAAATGTTCTGGGGAATAGCTCTGCCTTGTTTCTGTACTTGTATCTAATGCATCACTCTAGAGAACCCTCAACTGAAAAGAAAACAAAGCTAATCCTTTTAGAAAAAATCAGTTTTATCAGACTTGATTCATGCTAGCGATTTCAATTTGTCAAGGAATTACTGGTTTTGATTGGTCTTTCTATGTTTTGAAATATAACAAGGGGAAAATCTTTTAAAGTATTGCGTAAGATGAATCACATCTGGATTCTGATCATTATCCCTGAAAATCAGAGTAGGTTGATAAAAGTTGAAATCACAGTTTGTCTCTCTGTGCATGCATGTGTGTGTGTGGCGTGCACACATGCGTATGTGTACTTGTTTGTACACAGGCATATGTCCTTACAGAAAACATTGTCTTATCACACCTTAAGTCCTGATAGATTCATATTCAGATTGCTTGAGATTAAGCAGCCTTGGAAAGGATTACTGAGCTTTAGTGACACTGATCTATGGTCCTAAGTGTGAGCTTTATTCCCAGTGGTCCACCTTGAATTACTTCCTACCCAAACTTCACAGTACAGCAGAAGCTTTGGTGTTCTAGGCATTATTCACTGGCAGTGATTGACTTTATTCAGATAGTTCCAATTACATGCTTTAAGTACGTATACTGTCAGCCTGAGTCTGTCAATGTATAGGTCAGATAACAGATTTCTAATAGAACAGGGGCTTTCTTTTCATTTCTGTTATGTGCCATGATGAAAAACATCAGGTTCAGTGCAGTATGTTTTTGGAGCATTTAAAAAAGGACTATAATGGGGCCAAATATATGTTTAATTTTTTTTCTGTTGAACACATTAGCTATTCTATAGATAAAAGTGGAATAATCAATGCTACTGTGTGCAGTAGTGGCTTAAATTATTTGCACTCTTCACTGCCAATATTCATTTAATTATTTATTTTTGAAAACCATTGATTCTACTTAGTCTAGTATTGTTCAGAAGAAAGTAAATTAGGAAACATGGAAGCTTTCATCACCAGGTCACCTCTTCAAAAATGATTCAGATCAGTGAATTGCCAGCTGCTCACTGTCAGTCTAGAGAAAATGATCTGATGTTTGAATATGCTCTCAGAAGGAGGTGAGCAAGTATCCATCTCATGTGTCCTTTCTTATCCCCATATTGTATCATCACAGCCACAAAAAGAACAATATTCATGTTCAGTCACCTATGGAATTAGTTCTGTCTTGTCATGATACCTTGTTGGCATTGAACTGCAAGTTGTTGAGCTCCAAACAGGAATCACTGGGTGATTTCCATTGTCTGCATTAAACAGGAGATGAGATTAAACGGTTATCATATTCCTTTTTGGTCTTAGATCCGTGACAAGACATCCTGTGTTAAGAGTCTGAAAGACTTGATTTTTCCTTACAGTGGTGCTGAAGAAAACTGGGCTTGGGAGGAACAGAGTGAAGGTGTTTAGATATGAATATGAACACATGTAATTGTGTAATTGTGGAAAAGTTACTTACCTTTTCTAGGTCAGTGTCTCTATCTATTAAATGGAATAATATATACTATTGGCCCTTCTGCTGGACGGTTGCAGGCTTCCAGTGTTTCCTGCCCTGAGAAATCATTAACATGAATTAGATGTTTGATGAGAGTGCTGTTAGTTATTTATATGCATACAGCATACACTGAAGGTATTATTTATATGCATACACTGAAAAGAGGTAGCCTCAAATGACTCCCCAACAATCTCTTCTTCCAACTTCCAAGCCAATGATTGATTCTCTACAAATTACTCTGCATTCAAACTAAAAAAACTAAACTATAGAGCAAATGACCTACCTACTGTATATAGCTCTGCTCTTACTATACATCTTCAAAATTATCTGTTTTGCAGCCTAATGATACATACAGGATTCTCTTCTGAGGCTTAAAAACGTATTTGTACGCTAAGGAAGCGAAACTCTGTACGAACACCGTCTTGAGACTGTCGTCCTAACCATTCTTGCTTACCTTACATAACATTGTTGAAGTCGAGACACATAGTTAAAAATAACTCGCTATATACAAATCACCATTATTCATGATAGCATAACTATCCTATACTGCACAATACCTAGAGAGGAGGCAGCATCCAAGGAATACTTACTTCACCTTTCTAAGTAATGTGATAGAGCTTAGGAATTAAGATTTTGGGTAATTTCTTAAAAGTTATCCCCTCGACTAAGCTATTCACGTGTAAGCAGGTAGAAGGCTCTATCAGTTCTGCATGCCTGTTCTTTTCAGCTGAAATCCTGATCTAAGAGCAGACATTTATTTAAAATTTATACTGTGATACATACATTTCTCTCTCTGTACTGCATATAGCAAATGATGATTTGTTGCTCCTGTATTACCATGCCTTCAAAGTATTGCTAAGCACCTAAATGTCACAGCTGTATTACTGATTATATTGTGCCTAATAGCCAGTTGTCCTTGAAAGGTGGTAGAAATATACACAGAAAGCAAGAGGGGCAACAGATCTGATATTTACAGTTATTAACTAATTACTTGTGGTTCAGAGTTTAAGTGAACTAAAATCTCTGGACCAAATTGCCAGCTTGTTTGAGAGCAGGAAACTCTGAACATAAATTATTTCTTTTCTTTTTTCTTTTTAATTCCACAACAACTGGATACTTTGATACACCATAATATTAATAGATGTCATCAGAAAGGACTGAAGAGTCATATTCAGGCCTTTCAGCACCAAATTTCCTAATAAATTCTCTGCTGTGCCTCTGACTTTTTCTGTGAAGTTCATGCACTCAGTAAAGAATTACTAAAATAATCTATTTAATTAAGTTTAATAAAAGAACAGAGTTTATAAACTTTGGCCAATAACTAAATATTCACAACTGTTTTGTGAATACAGCTGAAAAACTTTTTAAAGTGAATATCTGTTTACTTCCTTCTGTGGGAAGCTGGTATTCCGTGTTACAATGTATCCAAAAAAGAGGAAATTGTCTTGAACTGAGGAGTTAAAAGCAAGAAATTTGTCCTGGGGCTTTTCATGGAATCACAAGCTCTTGAGCCAGTCGGTGACCTTTAATTTGATTTTGATTTTTTGAGACATGAGATTTATCAGCCATAACACTTTTGAACAAAAGCCTTTTAATACCTGAATTTTCAAGACACTAGATTCCTGCTAAACCTTCAAAGAAAACCTGTACAGAGAACATAAGGTTATCTTTATATTATAGAAACATATCGAAGCTCAGTTTTATGTCATCTAACCAAACAAAGAGCTTCTGCTGACATGAGAGTGAATTCTGCATCTTGTAGATTTTTCTCCAGGCATTGAAATCTTGAGAATGACAGTAAATGTGGAAAAAATACAATAGTCCTTTTGTCAAATGATGATCCAGTTTATGGATACAGTTGTGCAGTACTCTGAATAATAAACGCTAGATTTGTTTTGACATTGTACTTCACATCTATCCTCCTCTGTATTTTCCCCTAAGAGGCAACTCTTAAGCACAATCTCCACAAGTTGTAGTGGGTCTGAAATGTTACCTTCCTAGAGGTTGGGTAGTGTTCAGGAAGAGATGCATGGTGGAATAGCACAAAAGTACAAACCTTCATCCAGACACCATTTCCAGAGAGTGCTCTGCCTAATCCCGGAGACCCATTTCTTCAGTGCTGTCCTCACATGCTTAATATCTGAGTAAAGCATGAATCTTCATAGTGGTGTGGCAGCAAAGAACACTTACTGCTTCCTGAGAGCATCGCTTGCTTCCAGAAAGGGGTTTTTGGACAAAAGCAGCCAGCAAATGATATTTCCTGAGAATCCAAAAACATTTTTACTTTCATATCTACCAGTGTTAATGATGTCAGTATTTTACCAGAGATATCAAGTTAAGCGTTAACATCCAAACATAATCACAAACTGAGAAAAATGAAGTCAGTGGTCCATCATTATAAGAAGTGGTTTTCCATTATTTAAATGTATGTGTCCTATTCACAGGGACAGTGAAGTACCTCAGATACTAGGAAGCCATTTGTCTGTGTTTAAGTATCCTTTAAAACTGCGCTACTGTAAAAATGCTTCATGTCCTATTAATATGCTCAAAGCCTGCTTCATCACTGTTGCAGTTTGACAGGTCTAAATGAGGTTTAATATACTGCAGTGCACTGTGGAGGCCAGGAGCAGAATGTGAGCAGCTCTTGACGTTCCACATTTCAGAAATAGTTACAATTACCAGGTAGAATAATTACGAACAAAGAAACAAAAATAGTCTTTGAAGCCGTATTTCAGGCAGGTAACAAGCTTGGAAGATAAATTAGCAGTGTTCAGGCCATTAGAAAACATTTGTTGTCTCAAAGAATTTGTGAAACTATAATTAATAACCTACAATAGGGCTTAACCAGGAACGGTGATGTCTTAAGATATGTTCAACTGAATTATTGATCACCTCTTTATGATAACTGACATGCTGTGAAAGCTTCAGGCCATGAAGTTACTTCAGGTTACTAATAATAGCAAAGAACATTAACAGCTCAAGAACTGGTGTAAGTCACAGACCCGAAGTTTTCATCCAGCTCCAGGGAATACTTGTGACAGGGCACTCGTATTGGAAAGGAAGAGTCCTGCTTGCAGGCAGGAGCGTGAGCAAGTGTGTCAGGCTCAGAGGAAGCCTTAATGGAAGAGACACAGGTGATGGTGCTCTGACAACTGCAGTGTTTCCTCTCGCTGTGCACCCAGCTCTGTAGGCATCTGGGCATCTCTTTGGATGTTCTGAGACCCACTTCAGCCACACTGAATTCAAGGATTTGAGGTAGTCTAGATTGAGGTCATAAACGCTATTTGTTTTTGGTTTGGTTTTTGTTTTTGTTTTCTGAAACTTGCAGCTTGATTGGTTTTACAGGATACTTGAAAAACACATTTATAGACAGTTTATGAAAAATAAATTTCCCTCCCTCTGAATTCACATAGTGGAAAAAGATGGGAAAATAGTGTGTTCTTAAAAAGATAGGCAGAGGCTTTAAGACTTTTAACATGTAAAAAAGCTTTCTTCATCCATCTCAAGCAGTTATATACATGTGCAGCTACCATTTATTTTTGTGAGTTTTCTGTCCTTCCTTGGGAGATTTTGCATTGTGATCTGTAAATGCTTTAGAATTTTGAAGTTTCAGATATGTTACTTGGTAGAAATCTCTGCTAAGGATGTGGTTAACCAGTGTCACAGAAGCATATCAATATCTTTGGCAGCCCTTCTATATAATCATCTACCATATGTATTTATGTGCTAAATGATTCACATACACCCACCTTTTGCCATGCTCCATCAGATCCCCTGAAGCTTCTGGATTCCTATCAATCACATATATCTGTAATTTTATCTCTAAGCTCTAGCACTCCCTCCTTCAGTCAGTTTTGCATTGTTTCCAAGGTCTTTATAAAAATGCAGAGTAGGGTTGCAGAGCATCTACACTGCTTATCTGTAGGGTAATGTGACTTTTTTAAAAAAAGTACGGGATATCTTCTGGGAGTAAAGGTGCACGTGATGGACTGTTGCTCTGTCTAGAAGTAGCAAATCCAAATCATGATATTATAGAATGCAACTATGAAATATCCGGTGCTATTTCCTTTCTGGAATGCACACTTCTGATTACGATAGCACTACAGAAAAAAATAGAAAGGGAGAAATCAGAAACTTCAGAACTGGGAGTAAAGGGGGTCTCAGCAATGTGAACTGCAAAGGGAAAGATGGGTACTAGTGCACAACTTCACACCACCCTAGAGAAGGTGGCTAAACCAGAAAGTGGCATCAACCAAACTAAGAGAAATGGAGAAAGTTAAATTAAACTCTTTCAAAAAGTGGTGGATTGTGATGTGGGCAGAAGACAATTTTGAGCCTTGAGCTGAGAGAGAAAACTGCATTTATTAGGTCAGAGCCCTGGGAGCACAATTAGTGCTGCTCTCAAGAAATTGGCATCCATAAGCTATTCCTGCATGTCTTGTAATCATATTTGTAGCAGCAGCTCTGTGGGGTTCAGAGACATATTCTGAAGTCAGCTGAGAAAAAAATATCTACTCCCAAATGCATCCTGTCCCCCAAATACTCACACTGTCTACTGCTCTATGATAACATTTAACTCTCTTTCTTTGATGCGCTGAGATAAGGAGCAGAGGTGTCCCTATAAGTTTGAATGCCAAGGCAAAGTGAAGCTTAGAGGTTAGCTTTAAGATGCATGCGTTCAAGATTTAATGCATGAGAACTTCCTTCTTGCCTTCACCCTCTTCCACTCCACTTCTCTAATTCATCTGTCACTTACTGCTACTATGCTTACTGCTACTAAACAGATAGTAACTCTTTAGATGGAAATTCTTTACAGCATATCTGCAAGGTGCCTAGTTCAAAAAGATCCTGCTCCTATTGCAAAATCTCTACATAGCAATCTAAAATAGAATCTGCTTGAACTAATTCACCTGTGAATTAACATATTTAACCTGAATCCAACAATATCAGAAACACAAATTGCTCAGGAATGTTTGCTTCAGACCACTACTGCACTTCAATTACCTAGAGAAAACTGCTGGTGTGGTCACAGTACTCTGAACAAGCTTTCAATATTTGAATATACAACATTCAAAATAAGAGGAGAAGGCTCTTTTTGGCACAGCAGGTAAAATACTGTTTTTTTCCTTTGGAAAATATAGTTTTAGTTCTGAATTCTGTCTAAGAGAAAAAAATCGTAAATTTGAAACATATTTTATCACTGCTGGATTATGCTGTTTTGTTTTTTTAAAATTCTGTTTATTGTGTGAAAGTTAAAACAGTAAAAATTAACAGAAGAGATTTTTCTCTTTTTTACTGAAATGCTTTGCTTAAGGTAAAACCATTTTCTTCCCTTCACAAAAAACATAGAAGTTTCATTAATTTAATCCAGCCTAAAATGGAGTCATTTTCCAGATTTTTCAGGATTCTTGGCCAAATATAATTTCTGTCCTCTGCTTCAGCAAACATATTTTAGTTCAGTACACATACAGATAAACTGATTGTAGCCCAGTTGCCTAACCTATGTCCATCCCAGCCATCAGTGGCATTTCTAGAAATACTGAGAAAAAACGTATTGTCTGGCATTTGTCTCAACCACTATGGAAACAGAGGCTCTTCACCACTAAATGCCTATGTGGTGTGCTACTCTCCTGTTTCCATTTTCTTATTTGATTCTTTTCTCTCCCTTCTCCCCCAGGGTGATACCTATTCATAACTATCATTCCCTTAGTAATCAAAGCCCAGTGTGTTTGGGGTCATGCTTGTCATAGGCTCCTCAGTAACTTTTCCCCATGGGCTATAGGGATCAGGACTTGACTGTGAATTGGAGATGGCACAGATTTTTCAGGACGTGCTGGTGCCTACAAACTGGCAAGAAGGGGCTGACATGGGCTGAGCTACCTCAGTGAGGTAGAAGGAGTTAAGGCATCAGAGGCAATAAATCCACGGGGCTGGAGAAAAGACTGCATCTGAAGGTGAATAGATCTGATCTGCAGAACATGTCAATTGAGACCAAATGGGGAGAGATAAGTCCCTTCAAAGAGGTTGCAAAGGATGGTACAGATGTTCTTTGTTCTATTCTCTTAGGAAACAAAGCAGCAGAGAGGTTGTGGATACAGAGTGATTTCTGCTTCATGTCCTGTGTACACTGCTATTGCAGAGGGTCTACTGCCGTCTGTAACAAGAAAGCAGAGGCAGGGCTTACTGAGGCCTAACTATAATCTTAATGCATAATAAACTTCAGTTTTATGTAGTGGAAGGAATTACTGTGATAATCTTATGTGGCCACCTGTATAATACAAGCCAGTATGATATGAGAGAGTCACCAAATAAAATCTCAGACCAACGCTTTGAAAGGAAAGAGTTGCTAAAAGAACATGTTGACTTTGGAAAATGCCAAGCAAATCTGTCACGTACATTCTTCACATCAGAGTACAGTATCTCATTATATGTTTCTCTTTCATAGCATGAGGATGACCAAAGACAGTTCGGTGTGAATCAGCTATTGGAATATACTTGCGCTTGGAGACTGACTCGGTAAGAACATGAGTATTTTGCAGTAGCTGTGTTGGTTTGTGTTTGGAATGAGAATCCTGGCCCTACAGGACAGAATCCCAAGACCTACTGGAGACAGGGATGATACCACAGAGAAAGAAAATCAGTTAGATGTTTAAAAGGGTTTTTTTTGCTTTCAGACCTTACTGATTGCTTGGCAAAAATTAATGGCCATTTATAGACCTGTGTAATTTTTCCCCCATTCTCTCATTTTATTCTTTGAAGGTTTCATTAGAGTTCTCAAGTTTCACAAAGTTTTCTGGGATTGAAGGAGTCATGATTTTCAAGTGCATGTCACTCTTAAGGAGAGAATTTTAAGAGTACATACTATAAAAATAGTGGGTTTACTCTTCATTATGCCTGGGGTTTCACAGTTCAGTGATTTTTTATTATTACTATTATTGAAGCTAGTTGTGACAAATTTTTAACTTGATATCTCTGACTTTAAAGTTAACCTACCATGGACAAGCACTTAAATGAGATTCCTCATTCAGCTCTCATTATGTTCCATTTCATTTCCATTTCTGCCAAGACAAGGAAGCTGTTAACTCTTTTTTAATGTTTTTCACCAATGTGTCATAAAGTACTTTGCCAAGGAAGGTAAATGCTGCACCTGTCATTTACCAGATGGGGGAAAACAGAGAGGTAGGAACTTGTTGACTATCTGATGTTTACTGAGGACCCATCTGGTTTCCTAGGAGCATGGCCCAAATTTTCATTCTGTTCCTTACTACAAAGGGATCAAACCAATCATACAGTCTATGCATGCACTGCTCATTCACTCTTTTATTTCTTGTGATATAAAGTGTGTGGCCTTTTCCATTATAAAGAGAGTCTTCCAAGGGAATATGTGATAAAAGTTGTTGAGTTTCAAATCAAGTACGTGTCAAGATTTTTCTCTGATAGTGTAGGGCAATGAATAACTAACAGCATAGATAATAAGTAATTTCTTTCTTCACCTACAAGTACAGTAAATGTCTCTTACTAACTGCTGAAAAAGTAAAGGTATGAACTGTGTTTGTTCACTTTTTCTTGCTTGTCCCGTGGATTGTTGATGGGTGGGAGAAAAGTTTCCATCAGTGGGGGCACGGAAATACCTGTACTCGGGCCCTGTGCTCTCAAATTCATTCCTAAATTAGTTGGGGGGAAAAAAAGGTTAATAGTTAAGTAGCAAAGTTTGCTGACTATAATATGCAGAGTAGTAAGAACAAGAGCTACCAGTGATTAATCGTAGAGGGACTTTACTGTGTTGACTATGTGATAAAATGGCAGATGAAATTCTGTGAAGATAAATGTAGATGGGAGGAAACAGTCTTGACATTACATATGTAATCACATTCTGTTGTGTTGACTTTGGCCATCAGAAATGAGTTCTTGGGTTTATAATAAATAGTTTTGAATGTCAGCTTGGTGCACAGTGGCTGCCAGAAAAATGAAAGAAATGGTTGGGATTATTACAAAAGGAATGAAAAAACAAAAAAACTATGTTATGCCACAGTATAAATGTATGATGTGTATGTATCTTGAATACTGTGTGCAGTTCTGGTTCTCCCATTTCAAATAGAATATAATACAATTTGAAAAAGTGAAAAGAAGGGGAGCAAGGATGATCAGAGGTATGAAATGCCTTCCATATGAAAAACAGATAAGTAACCTAAGATTCTTCATTTTGATCAAGAGCTAGTAGAAGGTGGGTATTTCCTAGAAAGAAGTCTATGAAGCTATGAGGAGCACAGAGAACATGCATAGAAAAGGATTATTTACTGTATTTTACAATGCAGAAATAAGGGAGCATCAAGTGAAAGTACTAGATTCAAAACAGGCAAGAGGAGGCACTTCTTTATAGGAGACCTAATTAAGCATTGGAGATTCTTGCCATGGCACATCATGATTAAAGTTTTCATAGGTTCAAAAAGTAGCAAGGCAATCACGGAACAGATTGCATGTGGGTGTGGGCCTGGGGGTAGCTCACTGCAGGGGCTGCTTTCTGTAGGCCGTGTCCATGGGACTGCGCCTCGCGGGGCTCCCTGCCTGGGCAGAGTCTTAGCGTCCTTGCAGCTGGTCTTGTACCCTCAACATCTCTGCATGTGCTCAAGACTCACTCTAGGGCATGCATTGCATACATTCCATGTCATGACACAGAAACTCTTCATGTTATGTTGGGCATTTTGAACTGAAACATCTTTTGAAGAATAAAGAAAGACCTGCATGTCCTAGTAGCACTGTAGACCTGTAGGGGGCCGGGAGTAGACTCTCACTGGGTGTGATGCAGTGTGCACATGACTGCTTCTCTCTGACTACGGCTAGCCGCAGGTATTGTAAACATAAGCCTTTCTGCTCTCCTTAACGTAGCAGTCAAAAATCACTCCCTGGAACAAATTTCTTTAGCAGCGTTCACGTACTGTTTTTCCCCATTGAGTCAACTAGTTTGAGTCGAAAGCATTGGCACACTTATGTTGAGAGAGGACTTGAATTTGAAGCATCACCAAAGTTATAATCAGGTGAGCTCTACAGTGAAGAAAAGCCCTTATTCCTGTAAGCAGCAGCCATAGTGTTTTTTCTGTGGGTAGGTCAGTCAGTAATACCACACTTTGTCATAACAGCTGTGTGTGACGTAACATGCCACATCTTTGTGCCTATTCTGTACTGGGAGGTACGTTTGCAGCGCAATTTGTTTTTATATCTAGGTAGGGCTGTAATAGCCATGGACAGGCAGTGGAATGGGCTCAGCACAGGCTGTACAAATCTGCTTGGCGCATAGGAAGGCTGGCAGATTACCTTCCCATATTGTTGTGTCTTCAGAGCTATGAGTATCTAGGTTAGCTAAGTTAAATAATGCTCAGGGTTGTCTATATGTACTGCAGTTACATTTCTGATCGTAGCATACAAACATCTGTGTCTTATAGAACATACTGATTGAGATGGTCTCACCATCTGCTTAGATCCAGTAGGGAAGGGAAAAGGATTGTTTTGGCTGGCTTGGAATGAAGTAAAAAGAATGAACTGGAACCTGATCTCTGTATATATCTAGATCATTCAGAGAGACCTGGACAGGCTGGAGAGGTGGGCAGAGAGGAACCTCATGAAGTTCAACAAAGGCAAGTGCAGGGTCCTGCACCTGGGGAGGAATAACCCCATGCACCAGTACAGGTTGGGGGTTGACCTGCTGGGAAGCAGCTCTGCGGAGAAGGACCTGGGAGTGCTGGTGGACACCAAGTTAAGCATGAGGCAGCAATGTGCCCTTGTGGCCAAGAAGGCCAATGGTATCCTGGGGTGCATCAGGAAGAGTGTTGCCAGCAGGTCGAGGGAGGTGATTCTCCCCCTCTACTCAGCCCTGGTGAGGCCACATCTTGAGTACTGCATCCAGTTCTGGGCTCCCCAGTACAAGAGAGATGTGGCACTACTGGAGCAAGTCCAGCGAAGGGCTACAAAGATGATTAGGGGACTGGAGCATCTCTCTTATGAGGAAAGACTGAGCAAGCTTGGCCTGTTTAGCCTGGAGAAGAGAAGGCTGAGAGGAGATCTTATCAATGTGTACAAGTATCTGAAGGGAGGGTGTCAAGAGGATGGGACCAGACTCTTTTCAGTGGTGCCCAGTGACAGGATGAGAGGCAACGGGCACAAACTGAAACATACACAATTCCATCTGAACATGAGGAAATACTTTTTCACTGTGAGGGTGACAGAGCACTGGAACAGGTTGCCCCGAGAGGTTGTGGAGTCTCCTTCTCTGGAGATATTCAAAACCCGCCTGGATGCGATCCTGTGCAATGTGCTCTAGGTGACCCTGCTTGAGCAGGGGGGTTGGACTAGATGATCTCCAGAGGTCCCTTCCAACCTCAGCGATTCTGTGATTCTGTGATTCTGTGATCTCTGTTTATATCTGCTGTTGCAGGCAAGTGTGTAACAAATGAAACCAGCAGCACCTACATTGCTTCTCTCACTGATATTCATAGCTTGAAAATCAAACCCAATGTAAATCAACAAGTATGTCAGCAGAACTGTACTCATTGTCCAGGGCTGAATTTGGCCCATAATCTCTGACATCAAGGTGCCAATAAATATGACACGGTGGCTAATCTGACACTTGCAGTTCGGCAGAGCTTGTTTAGGCAGCCTGGTGATAAATGGCCCTTTGGAAAGGAAACCTGGCAATGTTCCACAGGGGGTTCTGCTGCCAGGAAATTAAAAAATAAGTGCTGTAAGTGTTCGCTGTATGTGACTATCTACTTTCTCCCATATAGACCAGTCAGGAACCAAGACCGATTCTCCTAAGTTGTTGATGCTTTTCTTTTCAAAACTGTTTTACTATATTGCCGTGCTAAAAGATCCAAGGGATTTCTTCAGGACCATTAAAGAAACATTGAATGTTCATTGATTATTTAGCATTGCCATATTTATACACACGTATCAGAGATGTGCAAGTACGTGGTGTTTGTGTATAATATATGGGTATTATTAGTTATCTAGCAGCCAAAGACTCAGGAAAGCATTGACAGAGATATTCTGATCATTGTTACAAGTTGTTGGGGTGTTTTTCATATTTATTATGTAAAATTATGGCTGCCTTATACACAAAATTCTCTAGGGTGGAATAAAATGATGGAGAATATGCTAATTTTTTGAATTAGTGTTATAACCTATGAAATTATTCTGAAACCTGCATTTAGACCAAGCATGCTGATGAACATGCTTACATGTGTTCATCAAGGCAATGGGGCAAGCTCTTACATTTAGAACTACTTTTGAGTTTGGCAGTGCTATGAAAAAGACATTATGCCTGGAGAGTTGCTCAAAGCAAAGCAACAACTTGTACTAGCTATGACATAACAGGATTGCAGAAGGAATTGCCAGACAGCTTCTCATCACACAAACTGCCTGGCTAGATAAGGCTAGTGCAAGGTTGCAAATAAAAAACTGTAAAGGCAAAGCCATCTGTAGGAGGAGGTGAATATCGGGCATCTATGGGGAAATGTACTCTGGTATTGACACTTGAAATTTCTCTATGATGAATTTCAGTGGAGTGAGTTTATTTCCTCTTCTTGACATATAATACATGATAATCTAACCATGTGCTATACAACCTGTACCCTGGACCATGGCTGCAACTCTAATCAGCTCAGTTATCCTGGCTTAAGAAGCATATGTACGGATGGCACAAAAAATTCCTATACAAATACTGCATTTGCTCTGAAGTAAACAAATATCTGTGTGATCTTCAGCTACCAGTCTGCAATGGGGGAAAATTCCTTCTAAGCCCTCTGAAGAGAGAAAACACCAATGCAAAGTGGGAAATCTAGGAGAAAAATAATCAAGGAAAAAGTGGTAGAGTAAAACAAATAAAAAACACCGAGGAAGGAGTGTGGATTGAAACTTCCCATTTTCCATACAAGCACACATATTCCCTGACATCTACCACAAAGTACCACCAAGGCAATAAGATGGCCGTCTTACCAGTGAATAAGTTAGGCTTTGTGTGGAAGTGGGAATTAAGGTTTCCCTATCCTCAGCTGAATATTCAACCCTAGAGGAGGCTGTCAAAGGAAAACAAAGGTGTACCATAGCCAGGGCAGGCCTCGTAGGCACCTTTTTCCTTTTTTTCCAGCCCACGGGTAAATACTAACTAGAATTTCACTGTGCATAGAACATGGTAGGATTAAAACCAGAAAGAGACAAAATTGTTCTTTAAAAAGTAAAACTCTGATTCCGGTTATCCGTTGGAGCCTTTGGTTCTAAAAGGATGAGATTTACAGCAGAAGCTTCAGTCCTGCAGTTCAACATAGAAAGCTTTGTATTCCCGTTCATAACCCTACTGAATTTAGTGAAGCTTTGTGGAGGCATAACAGTCTGCTTGTATAAACTTTATGGTAATTTTTGTAGCTTCAAGGTAGCATGGCACTAAAGCGTGGCAGAGGTCTACATACAGGAGTAGTATCAGTTAAACCAGTTTTCACGACTGGATTGAATGACAAAGAAAAACAAATCTGTAGCTTATGTAATAGTACGTAAAGGCAGCCACTGAAATAGTATGAAAATGTAAACATCAGAAATGTATGTAAATAAAGTTTAATGATTTCCACTGGCAATGGTGCCCCTTTTATTAATGCACATTTTCATACTTGTGACTTAATAGGGGCTTTTGAACTGTAGAGATTTTCCAGATGTTTTGCAGATGTGTTGCCTGATTCTCTGCAGCTTTACAGTCTGTGAAGTGATTTGGGAAAGAAGGCTTTGTAGCATGCAGTTAAATCCATCCTTCTTCAAGGTAATATTTAAGCACATGCTTAGCCTTGAAGAGTGAAAGAAAGAGGATTTGAAGCTAAATAGGCACATTAGTAAGCCACTTACCGGAATTCTTTCACCTGTGAAACATGTATCCTCCAGGTCAAAGAAGAAGAATTTTACATACATACTTTATGCAGCAAATGACTACCAAGGAACCATGGAGAAGCAGGCCAAATGTTGCACGAGGTCTACATAAGCAGTTTTCTTTATTTTATACCAACATAAAATCACTGTCAGTCAAATTATTTCTGATTTATGCAATGTGAAAAAATACCTGTTGTCTTTATCCATTTGCTATTAATTTGATGTTGTTTTCTTTTTTCCAATTTCCAGACAGAACCTTGTCTCGATTATTATGAAATATAGAGGTCAAGTGGAGTATCTGTTGCAAAATGAGGTATTTGTTCTCAGTCTGTTATACCAGAAAAGCATTAACTTCCATGTGAAAGGTATCTAATTATTAATCTGTCTCAAATGCAATTAAGGAGGACTTTTAATTAAAGCTGCTTAACCTGACTTGGAAAGGGTATGAATTCTTTTAACAGAATTTGACTTGAGATTAAGAAAAAGGGGCTACCAATTTAAAATGTCCAAGGTGACTGTTTCATAGTGTCAAGGAACCTGCAAAGAAAAACAGGATAGTTTTGTTTGACAGTATAATGGTTGGAACTAGCAGAGGTAAAGTATGCTATATGTATTGGCAAAAATTGTTCCTGATTTTGCAAACCCACAAGCGTTTAACTATTTAGGATATATGTTAAAGCCTGAGATTATTTGCAGGGTTAGGTTTAGGCTGCAAAACTCATAAAGGCTTTCTTTTAAAATATTTGGGACTGCTCCATGCTTTAAGGAAATCTTAGGAAATCCTTTCTGCTAACTAATGCTTTAGGCAGAATTCAAACTCAAAGGATATTCTCAAGGATATACTCAAATACATATTTGACTTGGAAGAAGCCAAGTGGTTATTTGATTTGAGTTTCAGGTTGTGATACTAACTGACTTGCTAAGATTTGGAACTGGCAAGAAAACAGAGAATTTTTTGATTAGAAAAACCAAAAAATGCCAATGAAGTGGCATGGAGATATTCCAGTGCATCTATTCCTGAGTGTTTTAACTGATTATGCTAAAGTAGAGATTTTTTTGAAATAAATAAAATTAGTATTTTGTTTCAGAAATCCTTCACCTGTACTGAAGTCCAGATTTCAGTCTTTCTGGATATTCTTGATATTTCTATTTTGAATAACCAGAAAGCGTATACACACATGTATATGTTTACATAGAGGTGTGCATATATGTGCGTGTGTGTATACACATATGTACATATATGTGCATATGTATATTTACACATGCAAACACATATACGTACAAATGTACACAAATGTGTACATAAATATATATATGTGTAAATAACTATATTTAGATAAAAACAGTCTACGTTTTTGTGTAAATCTTT
Organism: Apteryx mantelli; assembly: GCF_036417845.1. Taxonomy (NCBI): domain Eukaryota; kingdom Metazoa; phylum Chordata; class Aves; order Apterygiformes; family Apterygidae; genus Apteryx; species Apteryx mantelli. The sequence continues at coordinate 150,109,576 of NC_089978.1, read as the reverse complement.
GACACTTCTTTTGTAGAATGCACACAAATTTAAAATCTGTTGACTTGTGCCTGATTCTAAAGCACAGCTCTGGTTTTAATGCTGTGTAGGCATTCACCGAAATTTGCTTCTGTGAGCAACCTCTCAAAGGGGACTAATTAGTGGGTAAAATGTGATGGAGGCCATTGGGAAAATTGAGGTCTCCAAACTCAGAAGTATATATATACTGCCTTACTGAAGAAGACCCATGAGTTTAGTTACTCACATTCACTTGAAATGTTGGAGCCTAAAGTAAAAAGATTCCAAATTCAAAGGGAGCTGTAATCTCAAAATTAATGAGGCATTACAATCCCCCCTTTGCAGTCCACACTAGGTAGATATTCCTCAGACCTATAATGGAGCTCTCTTAAATTCGTTTTTTGCTAAAGATTTTTATCTTGAGTAGGCAATTACTTGAGATTGTTAACTTATTTATAAAGTGAAGACAGGACACTTCTGAAATATTCATGCCATGCAACAAATGTGTGTTTTACTCTAGAGCTAAATTTCTCCGTAGTTAATAATATATATATATTTTTTTAACAAGGTCTTGTCTGCACAGGGACACTGAAGAAAGTTCATGTGAATTGATTAAAAGAGGAGGGTTGCAAGTTAATGACACGGGTTAAATAACCATGCAGATGTTTTCATTCAGAAGTATCATAATGTATGGAGTTTTTTCCAGCCTATAATTAGAACTAGTGATACTGGTTTTCTTTAATAAATGGCTTGAAAAATTATGGCACTGTAATGTAATAAGTTATAATCATGAATTTATAGTAAAGGAAGCAAACAAGAAAATGAGAACGCTTGAGTCATTCTCTGAATCCTAAATTGTTTGTTTGTTTTCCATAAAGTCTGATTAGATCCATTTAAGAAGGTTTTAAATTGGGATCTCTGTAACTTCCCCCCATCCCAAGGTTAGATAGGACTAGTGTTGATTTTCAAAACCAGCACTCACAGCAGTGGGAGAGTTGGGACCCTTCTTCCCATCCACCACAATCCACCCTCAGCACACGTGGAACTTCAGGCCAGTGGGAGTTACCCACGTAAACTAACTTAAGTACACATACACCTGCTTAAATTCTGTGCTCAGCTGGACATTCCTTTAGCAAACAGTTTTATTCTGACAGGTCTTGAGATGACCAATAAGTGGCAAGCTCATTTTGTGATGGATAATACCTTTGCAAAATGAAAAGGCAAATAAAGAAAAAAACATTTGCAATATTTGGCACAAGGGGAGGGATTGATGCTGTTGGGGTTGAAACGTTTAGAGTTTTCTTAGAGAGCATGTGCCGTCAGACAACTAGCCATTCTGATTGCTCTGATAATTATTCAACATGCACTTCATTTTTAATCTACTCAAAATGTACCTTTTAAAAAAACTTTTTAATTTGTGCAGTGTAGAAGAAAACTTCTTAATTTTTGTAGTGTAAGAATGGAGCATAGAAGTTCTAGAATGAAGTACTATTTTTATCATAAAAATAGTTTAAACACCAAAATATCCTTCAAAAGTTCTGCTGATATTTAAATATGTAGAGGGAAAAAAAATACACATTTTGACTATATTTGGTTTGGATTTTTAGGAAATCTTTCCATCCAGCAGTATGGCTACTGCCCTATTCAAGGATTACCCTTGTATGTCTCTAATGCTAGCGTACTACTCAGAAGTAGCTCTCCCTGTGCGTGTCATTTTATAGACCTAAAATCCCTTGTGCTAATAATCTATATGTACATAGGAAGAAGAAAAATATTGAATTAAAATTAAAAATAATTAATATTTTTATTTAAATTTTTCATTACAAAAATGTGTGTATGTGTATATACACATATACATTTTTATATGGGCTGGACTGTGCAGTTGTATTCTTCACAACTGCACAGTAAACCAGCCTATATAATTATCTGGTTTTGTCATTATTATAGGTGGTAACAAAGCCATCCCATTTTTAGAAGTTCCTGCTTCTATTGGCAATGTATATGTGCGTGGAGAGGAAATTCTGCTAGAGTTCAGTTTAAAAATCCAAGTGGTAGGGAAGAAATATGAGAGAGGAAAATGCACTGCTTGTAATTTGCCAGAAGGTTGAGTCAGGTTCAGACTGAAGAAAGGTCCAAAGTTCTCAAACCTTTTTCTTTCTCTCCAATACCGGTAATATGAAAAAGTTTTGCTGTTTTTAATTATATATACAAAAATCAACTTATATTTAAAAGAATTCTGATATTTTAGGATATTTTATCTAATTTATACCTGCTTTAGTTTTACTCAAGGCAGTTAAACGTGGTACCAGTAAACTCAACAAATTTTTGTATTTACTTTTTTTAGTGACAGGTATTAACCTTCTCAGTACAGTTTGGCTATAGACCTTAAGCTTGAAAAAAGAAAGTTCATCTTGGTGCATTTTTTCTTTTTCAGACATGGAAATGGATGAGTTACAGAAATGGTTTTATCGATACATAGACATGCTGTAGCTGACTAAAAGGAAAGTTTATCAGTACAGGAACATGGAGAATATGTAATAGAGGAGCTTCTGCTTGTACAGGAAATCTATTTTAAGCTTTAAGAAAGTCATATAAATGCACAGGAAAATCAGGAAAGTTTTTTTATCTATTTATTTTCCTAAATATAGGATATTTGATATTTAGGGTGATGGCACTTCCCTTCCTTTGGGACACAAATTTTGTTCTTGAATTGACCAATATGTACCTGAGATGATTCATCTAGGGATTTTTTTTTTATATAGTAATATTTAAAAATCCAGGTTTATTACCAATATGATTTAGTATTTTGAAAAAAAATATATTTTTTTTGAAGAAAAGCTGGTACTCAATCCCCAAGTGTCAGATTACAGAGCCTCCCACACCACTATTTTTAAGGAAAATGGCTCTCTGCCATGTCTCACAGAGGGGGGTAGGAGACAAGAGCAGGGATAAATTCATAGTTACATAAAATCCTCAGAACATTTGTGAATCATTTGGGTTCAAGGTTCCTCAAAAGTTCCTTTACAATGCTTCTATACTTCAAACCAACATTTTGCCTCAGTATCAGTCTTAAAGACTAAATATGACAGTTTTCAACAAGGCACATATTCTAGAAGATACTTGGGCTTTGACAAAAACTATGCTGTCCTTAAGAAACCACTGATCACTAGCAATCTCAATATGCATCAGCAATCTCAGATTTATGCATGATGCATTTGAGTTTTGGATGAGGAGGTGTACATATGATTTTCTGCATGCTTATTGTCATCAAGTTTTTGGTAAGGTGTTTCTATTAAATAGTATGTGTCTATTTTCTTTTTTTTTCTTTCTCTGACATCTACAGCATGGAGTGGATGATGTGATTGAAGCAGCTAAAGCAATCTGCAGCGCCCTCTGTTTTGTGGAAACCAGAGACATTACTGATGCAGTCAAGAAACTCCGTGCAGTGCTGTTGGCGAAAGCACAGGTAAAAGGTGCACTGAAGCCTTTGTAAGGCTGCCTTGACAAGCTGACGTCTTATTTTTTCTTTTAAACTGGAGCTTGAGTAGGTGGCATTCATTTTCTGATTGATCAAGGTGGTAGGCCATTGTACTGTCTTACTACTTATTTCCTCTGTGACAAATGTTAGGAAAAGGCAGTATAAAAAAGAGAAAAGATTGTGGACAGTGTGTGACAAGTGAAGCAGCAGAGGGCTTGTCCTGTGGTTAAAGCTAACTGATACACACCTATGGTTGTTCTTTCTAATTCCCACCAAGTGCACAAGTCTCAGCTTTGCCACACCAAATATTATCCAAATCGTGACATTTCTAAGTAATCAAGTTTCATATATTTAGCATAGGTTGGTAACAATAAAAGCAACAGTTCTTCTGTAAATGTCTTGTTCTTAAGATAGAAATTCCTCTATTATTTGCTTAGAGAAAGCCCAGCTTAATATAGTTTTGATTTCAGCTGGAATTCTTATTGTTAAAACACTGAAATGGGGTTTCCAGGGGTTACTGTAAAATTGTGACCTGAGACTTTGGAGGGCAGTTTTTGTTTTCAGTTTTATCATCAGCCATTTTACTATGACCTTGGACAAGTCACTAAGGACCTGATTTGCAGAGATACTGAGCACCTAAAAATTCATTTGAAGTCAGCATCTCAAAAATATAGGTTCTCAGCACATCTGAAAATAAAGCCATTAATCACTCGGATTTAGTTTGGTGTAACCTTAGGTTATGCTAATTCTTTCCCATCATAATGAAATTCCTCTTCAAACTTTTTAAAAGTTTAATAAGATACTAAAGGTTTTTTTCTTTTTTCCTTCCTTATATGGTCTCTGTTTTACCAGTCTTTCTCAATTTTGTTTAGAAAACTTTGCCAAATTGAGCAAGCTGCAAAGCTATTATTCTTTCTCTCAGTGGATTTTAGCCCATGGCTTGTGATACATGTGTAAGAACACTTAGGACAGAAAAGGAAACATTGGGTTTACTAGTGTTAATTGGATTAACTAGTGAGCATTAATTAGAAAGATGCTCAGCTACCCAAAAAGAATTTTTAAATATGGCTGATAGGCAGTTTGAGGTCCCAAACCTGAGACTGGGGAAAGCTAACACAGTTCTGTTCATGACATTTCTCAAGGCAGAAGAGTGACATACAGCAAATTAATTATGTACTGTCATCCATATAAACTTGCTCTTGACAGATTATTAACTGTCATATAGTCCTCATTTTACAGAGGCAAACTTCTTGCTGAGAGGTGAAAAGACTCACCGAAGAGCAGAAAGTATGTCGGTTGAACAGATTTAAGTGATGTTCAGAAAATCTTTCTTAAATCTCTGCATTATTAACCTCTCTTCATTCCTCTTATACATGTGGTAGTATGGCAGTACCTTCCAACTTAGGTATGGTACAGGACCCAAGCAAATAAGCTCTAGAAAATCTCTTGCAGCACTCTGCAGGTCTGGCTTGTAAGTAAATCCCAGAACCGTGTTTCTGGAACAGGGGATGCTAAAGATCACAGAGCAGACATTGCCATGTGGCCATGGATGGAACTAGCTAGGCCCTTCTGGAATTAGTTATATGGGTCCTATCCCTCTGAAATCTGAAGTTTTGCATGTTTTCTCAAGTCAGATGAAGTGTAGGCAAGTATTGTTATAGACCAAGTTGTAAGAAACAACATAGATCTGTTTTTTGTTGTTGTTGTTCTGAGCTGACCAACTGATGCACTTGAGCTTTTTCACTTGCTTTCCTTCACTGTAAGTCTTGCTTGTATAGCGTCCTAAATACTTGTGTGTGCACTTCAGCATTAATTATTAGAAATGACTCTTCTGGGGAACTTCCAGTATAAATGGATCTGTGACAGCGCACATTTTTTCTGGTGTGTCATTGATTTAAATGGAAATATTCTTATAAGAATAATCTAATAAGAATATTTCCATTTAATAAATGTTCTTGTTGTGTTTTAGAGGACAAGTGTAACAGAGAAACAGATAAAAGAAATAACAAGGGCTTCACATGGTTTCCTCTTCAGTTAAACCCCAGTCTGTCCGGAGGGACGTCAGCCAGATCAGCATCTTCCCCTTGAGAAAAGTATGTTGTCAACCCAGAATCTTCCTAAAAAGATGGATAAAAAGCCTGGTCCTATAAAAACATGGAGGAGACAGCAACAGAATATTTTCCCCTTTAGGAAAGAATCAGAGCAGAATTAAAGTACTGGGACGAATTTGTTAAAGATTTCTTGTGGAATGAAGGGGAATTATATTAGTGTATTTTCTCTTTGAGTGTTCAGCTTAACTCTGTGAACCCAACATGTAAGCTGCCTCCTAACTCCTGACTGGTTTATGCTTCCTGAGTATGCCTGAGTCCATTTTCAGTTCCACCCTCTCTGAATGCCAGCAGGGAGGCAGACATAGTGGTCAAAGAGCCAAATCAGCAGTGGCCTGTCCTGAGCAATAGAAAACCCCACTCTTCCTGCCATAAAGAATAACGTAATGGGTTAAAAAAAAAAAAAAAGTGGAAGCCATATTTCTTGAATCTAATATTTCTGCTGTGTTCATGTGTTTGTTTCTGCTTCTCTTCTGAGTCATTGTCATATTAACATTTTGAATTTTAGAAAAGAAATTATTAGTAGTATTATATTATTACTGCTACTAGAGAAATAATTGAATTATGAGCTAATCTGTCCTGTTGTAAAAACCCTGCTCCAAGTGTTCCCAGGTAGTCATTGCTCATTCTTCAACGTGTCCTATTTCCAGCTCTCCTGTATAGACCCTTTCCAATATATCCAGCTTCTCTTGAACCAGCTTCCATGTATTTCCTAGCACAGAGGGAATAATAATAATCTTTCTTTTTTCTGTCGTACCTATTTAAGTTATAAGCTCTTCAGAGGCAGGAATGCCTCTTCTTATCTATATGTACAGGACCCAGCACAGTGCAGTGCTGGTCCCGGCTGGAATCTCCAGAGGCTACAAATGATAAGCAGTGATGATGATAATGATGGTGTTTGCTCATCTGTAATGAGTGAAATGATACTGTTTCTGAATACACTCCACTGAATGCTAAAAAGATTCTGTCCTGATAGAATATTTTATCACTAGCCTTAAAATATTTTTCTGTCCTAGTATGCACATAGCAAACTGCTTGTCTCCACATTTCTTTTGGAGAATAGTGGCTAGACTGTTACTCATTTTTCAGAGAAATACAGTTTTAAGTTACTGAGTTTTCTGTTCTCTCAGCATTTCCTTTCAGGCTTGGTTAGCTGAACTAGTTGTCTGTCCCTTGAAGCCTTCCTGTAAAGGCTGTCTCTGACCTTGACTGAGACCCCTCCCCTGCCCTACTCCTACTTGGTGAAGCAGACCCGATCAACAACTGACTTTGATTTCAAAAAAAAAAAGAAAAAAAAAAAGGTGGGGATGAGGGGACTGAAGTCAAACTGTTTCTGCACCAGCAAATACTGTTGCTGCTGCTGCTTGCTTCTTATTCCTTTGAGAAGTGAATGTTAGGACAGTCAAGTAGACTTCAGCAATCCAGAAAAAAGTTCAGGTTTTCTTTTATGAAGAGCTTTATCTTGTTCAGCAGCAACTATAAATGTCATAAAAGCAGTAAAATGGATTTCTGCATGCTCTGTAACTCAACCACTATTCCATTTTATGAAAATAAAGATTATACACTGTATGTAAATAACTCATGTATAAGATAGCATACAAATATAACAAGACTATCTGTGTTTATCAATATTATACAAAGACTATGGACCAACTCTTTACCTTATGTAATATGACTTCTGTCTGTATTAACATATGTAGCCGGAATTAGTATTCAATGATTGGATGTTCAATGGAGTACCAGCTCCTCCAAACCTTTTTTCAAGTTAAACTCCTCATATTGAAGTGTAGAGGCATTTTGTATGAATTAGAATTCTGGCTCCATCGTGCTTTTGTAAGTACTGGTGAAATAATTAAATCCTGTAATATTAGCTTATCTTGTCAGTCTGCTTGAAGTGTTTCTATTATGCTCATCAGCTTAGCATCCCTAAGACTTTTTGTTATGATGGAAGACAGGAAGGGTGTCTAACTACTACAAGGATCACCCTTTTTTCAGACAAGCAAGTAACTTGCACCACAGCTGAAGTGAAATTTTTGAGGCTACCTGTTACATCTCAAATGCTGCAGCATTGCACATCAGGTAAGGGAGAAGTGCCAGAAGATAAGTTGTAATCGCTTTTTCACTGTAGTTTGCTGACACTTTAGTATAATGCATGGTGTGGTTCTGTGTGGTATACCTTTTAACACATCCACTTGGCAAGCTCCACGTGAACATTATGCTTCAGGGAAACTGCTGCTTATTCCTTCCAATGTAAACTACATAGGGTGCAATATATGTGTCTGTATACACATCTATACATGCGTGTGTGCATACTTTTTAAAAAAATCTCAATCTCTAATATAATTTTGGTATTATGCAAAAAAAGGAAAAGAAAAGAAGGAAATTTCTTCCAATCTCCTGTGTTTAATTAAACTACCCTTATTGCCTCCTCACTGCCAGTACTGTGAAGTCCCGTACTGTGGTTAAGAGATTATGAAAGCAACTGGCACCAGTACTAGTTTCTTCTTGAACTGGTTGTGTCTCTTTATAAATGTGATTCATTCAGTCTCTAACCACCCTAACCCTGGGAATTTAAAATCCTTTCAGGGGAAATTCTGGGCCTGCTGTACAATTAAGGTTTTTCATCTCTTTTTTTCTTTCTTACAGCAGTTCACAAAAAGTCCTGGGAGATCAAATCCTGCCAGAACAGGCACTAATCCACTATATATTAAATGGGCTAGACTATGTTGAAATTATAAGCACTGTTCCAAAAGATTGTTTACTTTCCAAAATGTGAGAGAATTGAACAAAGGTTTCTGTTCCCATTTGTCTCACTGCATAAAAAGATTGTGAAAACATATTTCTCAGCCTGGAGCTTTTCTTTCTCCGCTCAAGTAAACATTTGACTTTTCTTCATATTTACCAGACAAACTTTGCCAATGCCAAGCTAGGTACCTGAGGGAGAACATGTATCTAGCATTATACTTGTTATGTCACCTGTGAATGAATTGTAGTTTTTAAGAAGGACCTTGCTGAATATGTGTGTACTAACATGTAGCGTCCTCAGTGAGCTGCAAGTGGATTAATGACTCTGAAGGATAACACACCCTTTGGGCATGTGGGTTCAAACAGGGTATAAACCATGGGCGTACTGAAATATCAGGTGAGCTTGTTAGTGTCTGTGGTTAAGAGCTGTATCTCGGAAACTTGCTTCTATGGCATCTGGGTCAATTAAGTCTGATGACAGAGGCAGCTCAAGGCACTGGCAAATTGAGCAGCCGGCAGGGGGAAGCCGGTCCCCTCTGTTTGCTTGCAAGTGGAGGCCGGGTTCCCACCTGCGGCCCCAAGGCCTGCTGGTGCCACCCGTGCTGCCAGGAGACGCACGGAGGTATGTGCAGTGACAGCAGTTTTTTCTGTGCAGAGGGGGAGGCATACACAGTGCAGCAACATTTAGTTTTGCCTGACGTCTGAGAAGCCTGGAGCGAGGTCTGATTGATGGCACTTACTGTACTTGGTGATTTAGTCGAGCAGCTTTTCTTTTTTTTTTTTTTTTCTTCCAATGGTCTGAGTGATCTGGGCTAAATAACTGGCCTGATCTTTTAGAAGTCATAAGCACCCAGCAGTTCCTGCTGACATTAGTGGGATGTGTGAGCTGAAAATCCAGACTCTGAATTAGATATCTAAATGAAAGCTGGCCGCCTCAGAGCTGAGCATTCAGAGCCAGGTTCAGACAGCCTAAATGCCCCCTAACTGCCTGCACCTAATATTTTCTGTTGGCCAGCTCTGGGTAGCTGCCTGTTCAGAAGCCTTTCAAGTAGGCAGCTATTTCTGCAGTTTTGGAGCAGGAATGCAGGTGAAATGTAGGCCACTTGCATGGGGACTTGGTGCTTCTCAGCTTTGAAGGGATGCCAAGGCTCTGCGCGTGGTCGGGGGCCTGCCCGTGCGGGGCTGGATGTGGAATTCAGGTGTGAATGGACAAGATATGCCAAGGCATCGGGAGCATATTCTTATCTCTGTTATACCGGCACAGAGGCGGAAAATGTGTGCGCACTTCAAATGCAAATAAGTGCCTCCTTGTATCTCAACATGCCTAAATACTGTCAGAAACCTGATGCCGAGTGACTTGTCTGAGATGGTAAAGAAGGTACATGGCGTAGCCAGAAGGCAGGCCCTCGTATTCTGGGTCCCAGTTGTGCCCTCTCTCATCACAACTTTAAGATACACCTTTCCCCCTTCTCACCAAAACCAGCCTTCTTTTCCATGAGTACTGTTCCTAACTCCATTATAACTACTTTTTGGTCTTTTCTGAAATAAATGATTACATTTTCCCTTGTATTTTTTCTTTACAGAATTCACTTCAAAGTGTGGAAATGCCAGGCAAAGGTAAAGTTTTGTTTTGTTAAAATATATTAATTCAAGATATATCATCAGAAAACACACATTTTGCTATTTATTTGTACTAGTGAGGTTGTAGCTGGCATAATGCAGATATTTACATGTTTAGTCATATTATGAGGTAATTATAATAAGCTAAAAATAAAAGTGGCATATAAATAAAACATACCATTTCCCAAAACTAATCTGGAGATTCAAATATGGAGAATAAGTAGTAGAGTGAAAGCACATAATACAGTCTGTAGTGCTATTACTGCTATTTTTAGTAGTTGTCCTTAGTTCCAACAGGGAAAATGAGTTACTTCTTGAAAATTTAATTTTGTGCATGGCTTTTCTACCCAACTCCAATAATTCTTATTCCTCCTTAAGCTTTAGTTCTCTGTCTTTTGTTGTGTAAACAGTATGTTGTTTTCTGTTAAATGATATACTGTCACAAGAAGGGTAGGCTAATAATGGTAACGGATAAAAGCACAGACCCACTCTTATTTAATCCCTCAGCTAAAATCAGTCTAGACTCATTGGCTAACGGCCAGTCCTGTCAACGTTACTGTAGAGCACCTCCCAAACTGAGGGAGGTGCAGGAGTTTGCTCTCTAGCGGGTGCCTGCGCCAGGTTGCTGGGGTTAACAGCCAGGTCCAGGCCTTGGAGCCTTGCCCTGCATTGTTCCTGGCCTGGGACATGCGGCCGGAGGGCTCTGCTGGTGCTTACAAAGAGGCCACCTTATGCATGCTGGGTGTGGGCCAACATGTGCTGTGAAAGTCATCTCAGTCCCCCCTTTTTTTGGAGGGAAAAAAAAAAGTGGCCATTTGAGATGCTTTTTCTGTTTTCTTCTTTCTCCATCCGTCAGTCTCGATTGCAGTGGACTCTGAGAGGCAAAGAGGTCACAAAGATTACAGCAGCCTTTCAAACACAGAGGTGGTTAAATGCTGGATACCAAATGCCAGGCTTGTTGTTTCACCTTCGTGAACAACAAACAAACCAACAAACAGTAATTATATTTCTAAGCTGCCAGTAAAAGCTAAGCAGCTGGGGGTCGGGAAAGTGAGGGGAGGACATGCAGATGCCAAAGGGAGGAGAAGGTAAGTACGGTTTGTAAGATTCTTCTCCCTTGGATACATGCATTTAGCCAATGAGTTTTGTCAAACTCCGTTAATGACAACAATTTGCTAAAGCTGGAAGAAATTAATAGTTACAAATCAATATCTAGCCCTGAAATATGTTCCTCCACACACTCTTCAGAAAACCTTACTGGAAAGGATCTAAGACATTCCTATTTTAAAAGATATTTGCAAACTTGGACTTCACTGAATGAGCCGCTTCCTCAAGGAAAATTTTAATTTATTGAGTAGCATTAAAGGAATCTAGCAGATTTTTGGCACTTTACTTCTCTGCATCTATTTATTTATGCCAGGAAACCTTCAGCTACAAAGACTGATACTTTTCTGTTTGTTCCTGACACGCCCTTAATGCCATAAGGATTGCAGAATCCATCTGGCAAGGTAATATTAGAAACTGCAACTGTGAGTCAGAACTTGTCAGCACGTTAGTAATTCTGTGGAGAAGCCTACATTCAAAGTTGTCTGAGGTAACCAAAATCCAACTTAGCCTATTACATGCAATGACATACATTTTATGTATGTGTTAATGTAATACATACATTACAACTAGACCTACTACATAAAATTGCTTCTGAAAGCCAGCAAAATATTTAAAGCTAAGCTAAAAAGTTTGAACAGAAAGGTCTAGTCATCTTATCAAAGACCATGTTAAGGTCATGTCCGATAAACCAAAGAAGTCCAAGAGCAATGGCCCAAAATTGATCTGCTAGAAACTAGGCCTAACATGTGTGCACTTACACCTCACACCCAAGAAGTGAATAAAGCTATTTCACCTTTAAATAATGTTTCACCTTTTTTGAATAAAGCTATTTCATCTTTTCACTTTGAGATCATCAGCATTCCTCAGTCACCTATCTCCTTGGTGCTCACCTTCCTGATAATGCTGGGGGGGGGGGGGGAGGGTCTCATCCTTTCACCTGGGGAGACTGAGTCTGAGAGGAAACCAGATGGTATTTTTACCCACTAAGTAAAAAACACCTGAAAGGTGAAAGTGCATTTTTGCTGAAACCACCTTTGCATTTCCTTTTCCACCTCCTTCACTTCCTGTCCCCTTTTTACTTTATTATGCTTAGCTGTCTGGAATTGCATGCATGCAAAAACTGGCAAGCCTGTAGCCCTCAAAATAAAGTAAAATAACCATCTTTGCCCAGTGCTGGTATGTTTTTGCCAAAACTCAGGGAAGCTGAAAAACATGTGCTTTGCTTTCTCTAGCAGCACAATTGCAAATGAAGTCATCTATGACGTCTGGGGAGGGGACAGACTGCATTTCCTATTCACGCTGTTCTTTCCTGTCCCTAATATGTATCTTCATGTTATCTTCAAGAAAACAGAATCAAACTCTTAACAGCAAGAGCAGCAATCACTTACTCCAACTAGAATTTTCCTTTTCCTCTCCTCCTCCTTTCCCCAAATGATTGTTATTACCTTGAGTATCATAAAAGACTGTCAAACAGGGTTTTGTTTGTCTTCAGTATAGCTTCTCTCTGCCACAAAAGAGAAAAAGATACAGGATACTACTGCAGTGAAGGCCGTACTTAATTTGTTTAGAAAATGCTTTATTCTTTTATTTAAAAAAAAGATTAATAGAAGTTTAATATTAGTCATTTGCCATGGACAAAGCAGGTCAAAGACTGTATTCAAGATCTCAAACCTTGATTTAGTGTTGCAATAATTGGCTCTATTAACAGTGTTACCTCTGTGGACCAAATTATTCCATCACTGTGAACAGAGCAGTACTCATCCATGTTAAGTCTAAGTCTGGATCATGTTCTGGTCTCTCTCTATGAAGTCCTTAGAAAACTGTATTAATGTTTTTGTACTTAAACTGTTTTTTCCTTTTCTTTCTTCTTAAATATGAGGAAGGATAATAATTTCTAGACATTACCACCTTCCTGCAGTATAAAAAATTCCCAGAATAAAGAATAAGATTATTCAAGTTAATAAAGATTTAGCATTGTTGTTTACTGCTATCCAGAGGATGGAAAGACAGGCTGCAAATCAATACAAAACTCAGTCCATGTGTCTTTCTCAAAAGCTGATGAATGAATCTTTGTACAAGTGCCTGCAGCCTTGTAACTTCAAGTAGGGATTTCACTAGATCAGATAAATTAAGCAGCTTTTGGAATTTGGTCAGTAGGTTTTTGGGACATCTTCCCAGAAATTCCAGTGTGCACCATGAACTGATGACAGTGAATCAACAGTCTGTTCCCACTGAATTGCTGGAGTTGCTGTCTTTTGGACTGAATGTAGAAAACGGATATCTTGATGATGATACATTTAATGAACTTGCCATTACATTTAAAGGTGTAAAGTTTCCCAAACTGTATTTGGAATTTGGTAGTTACTTCTAGACCTGATCCAAAAAATATTCACCAAAGAAAGTGGAAGGGGAAAGGTGAAAAATTTTTGGAGGTTTTCCCATGTAAAACTGAAAACTATTACTCCTTCTTTCCCTGGAACAAAGCCATTATACTATTGTTTAAGAAAGGTGGCTTTTTGTTTCAGAATATGCAAAAATGTCAAGAGCTTTTTACTGATTACATTCCATCTGTGTAAATTTGTCCTGAATTGTTTTTAAATATAAGCATGACGTTTTACTTCTGTCTAAGCTGTTGTTGTGCTAAATCCTAATATGTTTTTCTGAAAGTCAGGCTTTTTACCCAAGACCAACTTTTATGTAACTACTACATCTCCCTCCCCCTAAAACATCAGATATAATTTAACAGGGCATTATAGAGCACACAGTAGCAGAGACTCTTTATTAACAGCAGGACAGTGGAAGACTAAGTTTTTTTTTCAAGGGCTAATTCATAGGATTCTTCAAGTAACAAGAGGGAGAAAAGGAGATAGAGTTTCGAACGATTGGGTAAATATTGGTGCTTGGAAACTCTGTATCTCATCAGTTTTTGCATCATAACCTTTTAATGTCTTGCTGTCTCCTTATCATTATGATGGTCTAATTAACACTGATTAGCACTTTTTTTTTTTTTAATGGACCTAAACTGTATTTAGGACTGTGCTCTTTTCCCTCTCTCCGAAAATAAGTGGGAAGGAGCAATATCAAGCTTGTGGTCTCCAAAATATATTTAAAGTGTCACTAGGGTATTAATCCTTCCTCCAAGATTCTGTTTAACCAGATATTTTTCATGTTTTACCTGGAGAAAATATGTGCAAAGGATCGGACAGGGCGTGTTTAATAGGTATTAAATTGATGTAATCTGCTAGTGCAGTAACAGCAAAATACCTACTCTGTTAGAAGGTCTGGCACTGAACTAATATGTAAATTGTAATATTGGACTGAGAGGAAGAAAGAAAATGGTCTGCTATAAGGAATAGGCTAGTGTGTTCTTTACTAAATCTTGATGGCACATGCATGAATATTCATAAACACTTTGGGGGACCGCATGGATTATTCTGTTTGTCACCAAGGGTGAAATTCATTTCTTCAGATGTCATGTACAAGGAACACAGGTCAAAAATAAGCATATCTGGGAGCCACGTATTGATTCATTGCCTAGGCTAGAGTTCACTTCCCTTGGTCTCACCTCATTTCTGCAATGTAGCAGTGAGAAGGTGATGCCAACTAATTTCATACCAGAAATAAATTAGAAGGCTTGAGTTGTGAGGTTATTAATCTTGGTCACAGTCCACTTTGTGATGTATTGTACTTGTCATTCCCCTAGGTACTAACTGTGCCTGGGATACCTTTCTAAAAAATACTCTGGCATATCTGAAGCTGTGGATCTGCTGTAGGAAGTCTACATCCTGTGCTACGTAAATCAGTGAAACCTCTTAGTCCTTTCAGTATTTAAGATGTATGAATCATAAAAGTCATAAAAAGCCTTAAGATTATCTAGGTGATGTTATCTCAGCATACCAAATCCTATTCAGCAGCTCATAAAAGTGCAGTGAGAAGACGTTGACTAGCTCTTGTGAGTAATGGACACTTGCAGACTAGCCAAAAGTTTACCTCTAATTTAGTTAATTGACACTGGGCTTGATGAGCAAGGAGTGGGGGATAAAAAGCATGACTGTAGCCCAGAGGCCACAGAATAGTTTTAAATTGAGAGCTGACAAGAGTAAGAAAACAAATGTAGAAAAAAATCTTACAGCTACAGACCAGGTTATACTTGAACATTTGCATACACTTGAGGATCAGCTCTGTTCCTGAAAAGATCATCATACTGGATCTCCTAGTAAATTGATAAATAGGTAATGCTGAAGTTTCATTCGTCTCCCTTTACTAGCAGACAGACTGATTGCCCCATTGCTGTCCTCACCCCTCACGCTCCGTCTTAGCAGGAGAACCAGACTGTAGTACCCCTGAGCTCTTTTTCTGAAACCAACTCCATTTCTGCAGTTGGGCACAGACTCGAGAAGCCCTTGGGCGAAAGATGGAATTTCTTTTGAGAGAGAGAGAGAAAAAGAACAAAGTTTTCCAGCCCCTTTCAGCAGGCAGCCTTGCTGATGTTTTCTGTAAATAAGTGAGGACTTTAACCCTGTGCCATTTAGCCATATGGATCTTGCAGGATGGGCAGGTCCTGGGCACCCAGGAACCTTTTTCCCCCTCACAGCTGACAGAATGAAACATGTTGTAAATAAATGAGGCAAAAATTAGGCCTCTGCACCACTTTTCTTTTTTCTCTCTTTTTTTTTTTTCTGCTCCTTCCCCACCCCCGCTGTCTGGCATTCAGTTATTTCTTTCAGCTAACTGATTAGAATCATTCTTCTGCAAATACGGCCCATGAACAAGATAGTTTGGATATTGTGATAGGCATATTGCACCTTAGTCACTTCTTTGCTTGGCATGTGCAAATTTTCTATTATGGAAAATATTTTTCCCATTACACTACTGTGTATGTTTTGGTATTTTTTTTATCCAAGGAGTGTTTCCTTCTTGCTGTTATTCTGGAGACAAAATTTGAAACATTCCCTTACAGTCTACATTACAGATTGTGTAAAAACTGCTGGTTGCCAAGGGTCATGTTTCAACAAACGACAAGAATTTTACAAAGATTCTGAACTATGCTTCACCCTCTTTCAGGAAAAAGAAAGATGAAAAGGTGAAAAGGTTCTTTTCTGCAACCATTCACTTTAGTGGGTCAGTTTGCATAAATAAGGACTTGCTATTACATTATATCTACCCATCTGCCACTTTGGTTAGTTTGGAGCCAGGGAGTCTCCTAAATAGCTGTTTCTCCCAATATGAGTAGTGTGTTATTTTTCAGATAAAATAGAAAGTATTGGTTCAAAATCTTCACTTCATCAAACAGAACATTCTCCTTATAGTACTAAGATCATAATCCACTGATGTCCTCTTTTGGAACTCTTTAAGAAGGTTTTATGCATATTACTGTGGTTAATTCCTTGGAATGTAGAAGAACTCAGTGCAAATTTAAACTTTTAGTTTGGAAGCTACTAAGTTGTTACAAATCCAAGAGAGTTGGGTTTGAGGATAATATGGTATCCTAGGGAAAATGCATTAGAGCAAAAGATAAAGGAGGATAAACGGAGAAAGTAATGAAGAGAATGAATAAAAAGATAAGAAACATAATGCTAGGCACAGAAGTGTATGTATAAAACAGGGAGTAAAGGACTGGGTTTTGTTACCCTATTAATCTCTAAATTTTTTTTGTTGTCATATGTGGAAGATGATTACAACATTACAAAACACAGTATTCTAGCCAGTCCTTCATGAATGTAATGTGGTGTCAGTATTTCCAGGAGCAAACCCTGGTATATGACAGACTATTGTAATGTTATGTATTCTTGTGCTGTGACATAGTTAAAATCTGTTTAGTTTAGAATGAAGACTCAAATAAATCCTTCACATTTTTAGCCATGTATTTTGTGACTCAAAGATCTGGAGTATTTGCTAGTTCAAAGGCAAAAGATACCAAAGCAGGGGAAAAAAATACCAGCCTTAGGATGTATTCTTCGACATTTCTAGCAGGAAAATGAGATAGCTAAGTCCAGTGCATCATTGGATCTGTATCTGATGTAGGGCAGGATTCTTGCACCTGTTCCAACTATAAAAAGCTAGTATAAGCACATTTTAGGTTTTTCCTAATCCCGTGACAATTTTCTAATTGGAATAGTGCTCCTGAGTGCCATGGCAGGACATGGTGTAGGAAATATGTCAGGAATTGTGACAGAAAGTTCTGAGAGTGCATTCTTGATCATGTAGGCATGTGGGAGATGAGGAAAAAAGTGAGAATTTGGGTACCCTCTTGGAAGACAGAGCATCCTGATCCTGGAATGATGCAGTGCACCCTGATACACACATACACCTCTTGCTTTCTCACCCTGTCCCTTGCCTGAGAATTCAAGAGTGCTCTGCTCCCTCGATGGAGGGTGCCAGGGCTGGGGATTTTAAATTACGCTGGCAATCACGTAGTCCCTAGCTGCTCCAGAAATGTGTGCCAGTGACTGCAGAAAAAGAGCAACGCAAAGCTGAAGCCAAAGGAAGTAATGTAAATAAAGGTGTGATATAAATGAGGGTACAGCCTGCGTTTGATATATCCATGTAGATATATATTTTAGTGTCAGTGATTGTGGAGTATTACAACCAGTCCATGACCATCTGAATGCTGAGTATGCCTGAGTGTGACTGCTATTATATATATATTTTATGAGTTGTTTATCTACAGTTGCAACAGCTATATAGTCTTAAAATGAAACTAATGCCTTTCTACACTCTACTGCTGTGTTGCCAGTTCCCTTCAACTAAGTAGCCATGTAGCTGCAGAAATTACAAAATGCCTACATAATAAAAATCTTTGCAGCGCAAAAAATTAAGAGACTAAAATGACATATCTGAGACACACTGACTTGCTGTAGTTTAAAAGACTTACTTTGAAAATGCCTTAATTTGAAGGCACTATAACGAAAAACTATCAATGATACACCAGAAATGAGCTAAGGCTGGTTTCAGAAGCACAGATGGCTGATTGGCTTCAGTTGGTAGGTTATGTCATTTTAATTAAATTTTATTAGGAAGCATTTCAAAGCTATAACTGATGGTTTAAGATAAATATGCTTCTTCACAAATGACCTATTGCTAACCTTTATTTATTTCTCTCCCTCTTCTCAGCATTAATAGAGGATGCTGTGACTGAGCTCTCCATGGCCATCTCTTACCTCATCCATGTCTACAGCAGCAGCTTTGATGCAGGTTTTCAGCTTGCCAGCATACCTAAAAGTCCTTCATGTGCTGATATCAGCCTAGATTCCCAGTTCAGCTTCACTGTTTATGCTGCCCATAACATCCCAGAAACTTGGGTGAACAGGTAGGAGATTTCAGTAGGTGTTCTCAAGAAAGGGTGTTGTCTCTCGGCTCTTACAACCACATGTGTTTCACAGATACTAGTTTTCCTCCACAGGTTTGGTGATACTCCTATATTCATATTAGAGATTGAGTAAGTAAGTGGGTGTATCTCTGCTGTTTTTCTAGCATAAAGTGTACTTAAGCTGATTGACTAGGAGACTTCAAGTCCTGTAGACACAAAGAGGCTTGAGGAGGTGACCTGGGCAGTTGCCCTTGGCCAGAAGCAGGGTCTGGCATCGATGGGTGTGTTTAGGTATGCTTGTATGACCTACTTGCTTGGAGAGAGGTAGGAGGGTGAGTGCTGCATGCCCAGAAAATTTGGGTCAGGACTTCATGTGGCCTCTGCAGCACAAGTAACTTGAAGGGTTGAAGACCAGCTTACGAGGTTCAACAGAGCTGTGCTTGCTTAAACTTAGTCTGAACATGGCCTTATCAGTAGTTTTTGCTGTTGGTGTATTCAAATCACATTACTTGGCTAAGCATGTGCATTGGCAATCTTCTTTTTATATACGGTGGTTAAAATAATTACAATTTATAGGTCCAAGTGCACCCAGTGTGTCAGCACAGCAGAGGAAAGCAAAGATGGAGACAACTTTAATAAAAAAGCTGATTAAAATATTCTCTTCCACATTGTTTATATATTCAAATTAGTTGTCTCTTCAAATGGCTGTGTTTTCTACTCTGAATAAAATCTCCTCTTACCACTCCAGTGCAATTAAAGAAGGACAGAAGACTACAGTCTGGCAACATTATTTTTATGGGCGAAAATGTTATTCTCCGAGTTCTTATTAATACTTTCCCCTTGCTCCCACTTTACCTTGAATTCCAAATGACTGATTAAAAAACAGTGGGATCATTTGCATTAGAATGTGAGCAAGAGTGTACTATACAGCATTTAGCTGTAATTAGCAGTTTAATAAAAATCAGAGAATTTGCATTAGTTAAGGTAATAAATACAGAACTATAGTCACTGTCCTAATTTTGCAGATGGTTATGCCATTCCCACTGCATTTTATGATTTTCCAGTAAAATGTGAAATTATATATGGCCTAAAGTGCACTGGTGACTTGAGCGCTATATTCAAGCATGTGAAAATGAGAATCTCTCTTCCTCCTTAATCTCCCTTTCCAACATTCTTAGCTAACATATGCTTCTTAACATGGACTGCAACCCTGACGCCTACTTTCCTCAAATCCCTTTACTAAAACCATTTGTATTCCCTCTCCTTATTTCCAAAGCACTGCCTAATTTTGTGCTGGCCATGTCACATCTTGCTGCTGTTCATAACACACTTAGCATTTTGCCATCTCTCACTGTCTATTTCACATTGTTTTACCAAATGTCTATGTGATAAATAACTTTTCTTCTAGTGGCTTGGGATAAAAGAGAGGGAACTGTGTTACAGAATCATGTCAGTGTCTCCTCAAATCCCTCTAAAGCTCACTTTTGTGGGTTGGCTCTTTGTCACTAATTTTACATTTGTGCTCTCAACTACCTATTCCAGTCTTACTGTCCTTCTTAAAAAGGTAAGCACAGGCCTTACAAATTGCAAACAATGTAATAAAACAGATTACCTTTTTTTATTGTATTTTCATTCCTTCCTCCTTCTTTTATCAGTTTGTTATTTTCTCTCATTTAAATCTCAAACAGATGTGTCCCATCTGATGCCAATGGCATAATGTTGCTAGAATCATATTTAGCTGCATTTGTTTCTCCAGCCCAGAAAATCAGGTTTCTATCTACACGTGGATGATACGAAGTGGTCTTTGGGACAAGACTAGAGAGTCATGTCTTTTGCCCTGTAGGCAGGCTACCTAGGTACAACACTTTGCAAAGACATATAATGTGTAGAAGGGCCTGCAATCTGAACAACCTTTCTGACTTCAGTTCTGCTGAAGCATAGTGTAAGCATTAGCTTCCCAGGATTAGGGCCTTATGGTACATAAATCAGGGATGTATAGATATCAATACTTCTATTTAAACAGCAGTGCTCAATTACTAATCTTACTAAAATCTATTATTTCCTGCACTACCTTCCAGCTGTTTATAGTGTTTAGACTCTAGAAGAAAGATGTCATATTTAAGAGCAGAAGCATTTCCTATTGATTCTGGTAAAGTATTTTCTTTCCTTTCTCTGCATAGGTACGTCATAGATACTACAGATATCTGATATTTTTCTTTGAATTAAAAGAAAAAAAAAGCCATTGCTACAATGATTCTAACAATTATTATAATGTTCTAGAAGAGATCAACAATCATGCCTGTAATGAGGCAAAGCCAGACACCTTTAATCTTCAAATGGCTTCAAATTTACTGCTTTCTTCCCCTGCCCATCATTCTTGTATAGAATGTGGCCCAAAGCTGGGAGACAATTTTGTAGAGGAAGATGGGGAAGTTACAAGACAAATTAAGAGCAGTTAGTTGATTATACAGTATCCCTTTATTTTAGACTAATATTGCATAAGGTTTCAGTAAGAACAATATGAAACTAGCAGATAGCCTCAGACCTAAATTACGCTGTGAAGCTAGTCAGAT
The DNA here is from genome assembly GCF_036417845.1 of Apteryx mantelli. Lineage (NCBI taxonomy): Eukaryota > Metazoa > Chordata > Aves > Apterygiformes > Apterygidae > Apteryx > Apteryx mantelli. The sequence continues at coordinate 150,088,639 of NC_089978.1, read as the reverse complement.
AAGTTTCCAAAGAATGCCAACCCTTTAATGCTTATGCTGTCATAACTGCTTGCATCCTCTTAAGGATCACCCTGTTTTTCACAGATTGGGAAATGTTAATGCAGATAGATTTACTTGACTGAAGTTGTATGATGAACAAGTTGTAACACTTCATAACTTATGTCAACACTTCCCTTGACTGCAATGATGAAAAAAATAGCCTTAATGACATAAACATGGAGCAGAATCTGAATCTTAAGTACTTTCTTTGATCTCTGACTACAAAAAAAAAGAATAATATTATTTTTTAAAATACTCATATGAGAGCCATTATTTTAATTCTTTCTATAAAGAAGGATGGATCTTCACATTTCTGAATGGTTAGCCCCAAATTTACTCCATTGAACATGTTACATTACAATTAATCTTTCTTTTCTTTCCCTTTGTAGTTACAAAGCTTTTTCTTTTTCCTGTTCATTAACTTATGCTGGGAAGACAATATGTCAAGTGAAGATTTGCAAAAATATACAACCTAAAAGATCCTTCTTTTTCCTTGTGGACTGGAATGAGACGTAAGTTTTGGTCTGTGTTTGATATATGTTTGTCTGACAGATTTTACACGATGAATATTAATTTCTAGAAAGTGTAGGGCAGAAAGGGCACTTTGTTGTTATGCTCGTTGTATGTGACATGAAGTAATGGTGTTCTAAATATCCCAAAGTAGTAATACAAAACTAAGTACAGCTAGGAAGACCTGTGTCTTTTTTATGGATCTTTCTGTGTGTGCAAAATAAACCACACAGAATTCAGAGAAATTGAGGAAGGTTGGAGTGGGAAAGGAGTAGGACAGCAAGAGGAAGAGAAATAGGACTAAACCAAGAAGCTGGTTTCAGAAGAGCATTCATTTATCAGTGCTGGCACTGATAGGATACCGAAACTGAAAGGAGATGCAACCAAAGGATATATTTCAGTTCTCTTTTTAGAATTTCTGCGCTTTGGATCTGCATCTAATAGGTAAATCCAACTTGAGAACCTGTTGTAGCATATTTTTAAAGGGTCTCCATTTAGAAGGAACAAGGCTGTCAGTTTTTATATAAGAAGGGTCTGCACTCAGGCGTTAAGATGAGGACTTTAGTTTAAGAGACTGGAGTTTTAGAATAAAGGCTACCAGCTATCTGTCATCTGCCTGTCTGCTTTGAGGAAAATAACTCCACTGAAAAGCAAAGCACACACACAAATAGCATTCAGTTAAGGCAACAGCATGACAAAGGCATACCTGCAATACCTGGGAGAAAAGAAGTAGGCAATTCTTTAAATTCTGGTGGTAATACTGCTCTCTCCCAGCTCCCCGAATATGGCATTTTTACATTTAGTCTTTCAGTTTTTGGTATTTTACATTGTGATTTAATCTGAATCTGAAAGAAGCTTGATTACATTATAACTGAACAGACTACAATTCATTTAAAAGAGATTTTGTCACATTGTAGTTCAGTACAAAGTGTGCAGTTTATAACTTCTGTTTGCCTGTATCTAAGACATATAGGAGTTTGGAGCTGGTCAAATGAAATAAGACTGTTTTTGGTCAAACCCATTACACAGAAATTTTGCATAGCCTTCTTACATAGCACTCCTGAACAGATGTAGGAAATTTAGTATGTATGCCCTAAGGTTAAGAAACAAAATGGGTGCATTTCTACTAAGGTTCCAAATCAGTTCTTCTAGGCCCTAACATCTGCTTTGATACCTCACTTGAGTCCATGGGGTTTATGTGATGAGCTCACAATCTTTTGTATGATTGGGAAGAAACTATTTTTCCTGTGTTGAAAAAAAAAAATTGGACCATTCCCATTTGCTCTGTAGGAATTTTCATCTTGTCCAAGTTTTAGTCAAGTGCTGTCTTATGGCACATATGGGGAGATATAATTGAAGTGTAGAGAAAGAATTATATTTCTTATGAGTATTTTTGGCTTCTAATAAGTGGCTGCTGCCTTTCTGGAATGCATCCTACACAACCTCTTTATAAGACAAAATATAGGGAGATAGAATAGAAATAACTGCTTCAGCCATAACTGGAACAGAAATTCTGCTCTTCCATTTCCATAAAAATGTAAAGAAATCAGATTAAAGCTTCAGGATTTCTGTTTAAACCTCTCCATCTGCAAAATCAGTATTAAATGCCTACAATTACATCAAAAAGCTCCTGGGAAAAAGAAAGTGAAGTACGCAGACCAAATTCCTCTGTAGGTCATAGATACTTGTAAGGAGGCTCTTGACATCAGAAACAAGGTTTGTAATTGTATGAAACTTGATAATATTAGTTTGAAAGGGCTCCTTTATATTTTTTATTGTAGCTTGGATTTCAAAAATCATTTTGAAAATGTAATTCAAATCAATTCCAAACTACGTAACCAAAAATGTGTATCTGTCTGGCAGGCTGCACAATGTTTCCTTTAACCATCAAAGGTATTTACATGGTTTTCAACTAAAACTGGTTGGCCCAGATTTGTGTAAGCCTCAAACCATGAGGGCAGGGTTTGTGGACCTAATGACCTGAGGTCCAGAAGCACAGGCTGAGAATCTAGGCCGCCAGATATGCCATTATTTTTGTATGCTTTAGCTTGTATCCAGAAACAGTTTTTGCAAATGAGGGCTATTTTTGAGCCAAAATGCAAACCTAGATGGGGTGTTTTAAATCAGCTAAGTCTTCCAGGAAGAGCTTTCCCTCCTGGTCTTTGAGTCACTACAGTGCTCCTAGGTTGGCAGGGCAGATTCTGCACAGCACCAGATGTTTGCAAAGCAAACACTGCCTGCAGGACATGAACATGTTAAGGTTGTGACAATAGATTCTGCTCTCATTTCAATTCTGACACAGCACTTAACAACAAAACAGAAGGTTTTCACATAAAGACATGGGCCAGCTGCTTTACTATGTTGTGCTTAGCACAGTGCAACTCCAGTACAGTATCAGAATATTAAATAGGAAAATGATGCCATAAGATATTTTCTTTGCGACAATATGCATAGGAAAGGAAATGTTTGTTTTTAATTTATTTAAAGTATGACATACTTGTCACACAGTGCGGTATGGGAGAATGTGTTTGTTGATATTTGTGCTACTACTAACCCAATAAGAAAGAATGAACAAACAGCACCAAACTTGACAGAATAATCTGTATATTCAGAGTATTTCGAAACATGCAGACAGAAGGAATAGTAGGTGTGGTGCCATATTATTACTGGAGGTACTACATGCCCAGCTGGCATAATTTAAAACATGCTCAAGATAGGCTGGTTTGGCTGCCATACAATAAATATATGTATATAAACACTCCTTAGTACTTTATGTGAGAACTGAAGCAGGAATTAATTAAAAAACAGAATATCTTAATGAAGTAAGTGTTACTGCAGTTGTTTTTACACATCATCAAGTGGCACCATTTCTTATCATAGGAAGTCTGAGTCACTCAAAATTGTAACTAAGCTGTGTTAACTCTAGGTTATATTTTAGCTACCTTTCTGAAACTGAAGGAATATGTTCACGTGAAAAGTTTGCAAGGCAGACAAGATTTCTTTTCTGTAAGACTTCTCATCTTGAGTCATAAAGTGCTACTTTCATTTTTTTTCATGTGTTATTTTCAGTTGATCACAGCCATTGAAAATGTGTGTGACAAAAGGCCACCAGGAGTAGCTTCTGTTACATTAGGAAGTCACCTAACTTAACCTAGTTAGTCACCATCCAGTTATGGGTCAATCAGGTCAAAAAATAAACCTAGCTAATTTGAAATGAGTCCTGATCTTAGATCTTAGATCAGGACTGACTGGAACAGGATAGAAAAATGGAGAGCAGTGTTTTGATCATTAGGAATCTGGGCAGAGAGTTCTTATAATAGGTAAGACTTACTTTATTTGTTGATTTTCATCTAATTAGTTTGTGTTTTAAAGTTCTTTAACAAGTTACTGTCTGAACTTGAACTGGTGGGGTACTGTGTTTTAGCATACGCTTCTGGTAAAGTCTTTTATCATCTTTAGTCCTTCTCAGAATGTTTACAGAAAAGATGGGAAATATTTGGTACCTATCACGGTTGTTTCATTTAGTGTTTTTGCGGTTTATACTTTTTTAGGAATGTACTTTTTGCTTTAGAGTTTGTATGTTAACTTTGAAAAGTATGATAATCACCTTGGTGCAGAGTTTGAACAGCTTCATACTATCTAGCACATAGTCTGCATAGTCCAAAAGCTGCCATCTTATTTTCCCATCCCCTTCATTTTTCAATGACTGAGACTTCTTAATTACTTTCTTCCTTTTTTATTAACTAGCTGCTTTTAATATCTTTGTTCCACCATCTCCTCTCTTTTTCCGTTCTCCATGATTTACGTTAAACCTACAGACATGAAATATAGAATTAGCATTAAGCCTACCATCCATCACCTCAGATACTTTCCTGGCTTTGGGTTTCCCTCTTCCCCATATTTTGTTTGGCTTGTCTGTTTAGTTTATACTCTCTCAGGGCAAAGTCTGGGTTGCCCAAGAGCTCTTCAGTTTTGAGTGCCCTTAGGCTATTAGGCCCTTAGCCTTGGAAACCAGCTGTATAACTTTATCTAATGTCTGTAAACAGCACTTTCTCAGTGAATAGCATCTCTGTTCTTCTCTACTACTGTTGAAATTGTTCACCCACGAGATGTCTTATTTCTGGCCACCGTTTCATTTCCTTTTTCTTCCTCTTAGTCATCCATTTGTCTTAACCTCAGGCAGTCAGGGAGGATAACACCAGTCGGATAAGCTTAGACATATATTAATCAAAGTTCTTAAATACAATGCAGCTATTCCCCTTCTTCGTTGTGTACCACATGTCATTGAAAGGAAAATTTTGCTCATCTTTGACCCATGGTTTAAGTCTCAAGTTATATGACCCTTGTTAAAGTCTCTAGGTTCTTTTCTTACATATGTACATCAGGCCATATATTGTATCCTAGAGAACTTATGCCAAGCATCTGCTCTCTGCAGTGAGAAAGATATTGTGCATTTTGTTTCATTGCTCCAAGTTCACAAAGAACATTAAAAAATTCTGTATTAGAAAGTATAGGTATTGTTTTTATTTTTGTCTCTTCATAGCAAGTATTAATGATGCTTTAAAGTTAAGTGTAGCTGCTGTAGAGTGGCTTTATGTAACGTGGACAGAGTTGTTGGCCTGTAAATAAAAAGACAGAGAACAAGCTATCTATGGCATGTATAACAGTTCAGTTGCCAAATAGTTTTTAACTGATTATGAGTAAGAGAGAGGGCATAAGACAGGGAAAGCAGAATCTAAAGCTATAAATAAAGACACGTGGGAAGACAGTTAAGAATTGTTTCTTAATTCTGTTGATGTTAATTAGAGAGGGAAATTGCTGTTTTGCTTTATTACACAAAGCAAGAGGTATGCAAATTTGAATAATTTCCAAAATGTTTAGGATTGATCATCTGAATCTTGACATTAATGTTAATTGGGAATACTCGAGAACTTCAGCTGGAACGATCTAATTTCTTTCAGTAACTCCTGAGTGTATTCAAGGAAACTTTTCTGAAGCCAATGGAATTTTGACAGATTTGTAGTGACAGAACTAGGAGTAAAATCTTATGCTAATTTTACATTATACTGCTGCTTTGTCTCAAATCTGTTACCCATAATCCTTATGTTTTCCAGGATACTATATGTTTTAAATACTGATTTCTACATATGCTTGCTGCTTAATTAAGACTGTTAATTTTTAAAAACACTGGAAGTTGCATTGTTCTGCCCAGCTAGATTGAGTATCTGAAAATTTAATGCACTTTGTATTATTTAGATTTATATTCTAGGTTTAGATTCAAGTTTATGCAGAATTTTTTGTTTTCTTAATGCTTATGTTGTCAATGCAGAATAACTCTTTTAGCCCTTAGCTCTTAATATTGATTTTATTTACACAGAAAATGTAATTAATCTCATTTTCCGGTTGAGAAATTTAAGTTTGCACTGAATATACATGGAAAAAATTAGAAATGTACCTTACACCATAACCTTCCTCTTCAGGAAGAAGAGGAACGTCTCTGGGGTAGTCACATACATGATTTTTCCATACAGTGTGAAAGTATCTTAATTATTAGAATTGTTGTAATTTAAGATTTTAAAACCAATTCATATAATCTATATAAACAAACTGAATTATCTAGCAAGTTGCTGATGGTCAGTACAAGGCTGAACTGAATACTGATATATCTGAATTTTCTCCCTGAAAAACATGAATCACTTGTTGCTTTTAAGACAAAATTTGCCTCCACTCTTAATTTCATTAGAAGTAGCCTTTGTCTCTGAAGACAATAAGCTGGTCAATAACTGTTAGTTTACAATTCAGTCCTTAGTGGGTTCTTCTGAAATAGTCATTCATTGATAAGGCCATTGTATGGCAAAAGCTGTTCCTGCTTTTCTTAGCTCAGTGATTACCCATTTCAGTGATTATATATGATTCAGTGATTTTATATGCCTCTTCTCTCATACTCTGACCCCACATTAACTGTTGGCAATGCTTGCCAGTGTGTTGAAAGGACTTGTCAGTTGCATTTTCCTTTAGATAATTAAACCCTTGCAATATATGGCTTGATATATGTGTTATGTAACAGGGCTAAAATCCTTTTTAAAATTTTGCTCTTTTCGGATTTTCTTTTAGAATCAACTTTCCTCTACGATTAAAGGCTCTTCCGAGAGAGACTATGCTGACAATAAAACTACTTGGAGTAAACAGTGCCTCTAAAAATACAGAAGTGCTTGCTTGGACATGCTCCCCATTGTATCCAAAACAGTAAGTTCAGTTTTGTATGATAGCTTTAAAAAAGAGCATTCTTGAATAGTATTGCATTCAACTTGGGAGGAATATAAAAGCACAGAAATACTTATTTGAGAGCCTTGCTGTAATAAGATTGAGACAGTAACTTACAGTAAACTGTACCTGATGTGCCTGTAAGAGCCCCATGCACGAGCTTTTCTTTCTGCGAAGAGTTCTTCCAAATACATTGGTTTTGAATTTGGCTTCCATAACTATTTAACTTACAGTAAAGCTCCTCAGGTCTGTTGAAAGGCCTTCCTGTACCCTTTCCTGTATCTCTCCAGTATCCTTCTCAGCTTTGCCGCTTGTTCACAATTGTTTGTTTTCTGAATCTGGTTTCCTTTCTCACGTCCATTCAGTCTGTCAAAAGTGGGAGTGCTAGCGATGACCAAAGTGAGCACCTTTCCCTCGACAGAGCACTGTAGAAGCTTTATCTTCTTTTTTAACTTCTCCTTTTCTACACAGCATTCAGTGTAACAGGGGTTTAAGGAGGCTTGTAGACTTGAGTGTCTCTGTAGTGATACATAAGCAAAGCTTTAAAGTAAATTTTTCGCAGTACCTTAAATGTATTTTAGAAGTACTAAGACATCTTAAGTTTCGATCAAGCCATTACAATAATACTTAATTTTTATGTAGACTCCATACCCCTGTCCCCTGTATGCCTCAGAATAAGATTCACAACAGTTGTATTGCAAAGTGCACAGCTGCCTAAGTTGGGCAATAGAGAGATATGCTCAAGCCTCACGAATTTCTGCGTAAGCATCCAGCTCTCAGCTGTAGCACTTTTTATCATCTTAAGACCTCTTCATCTGCTTCTGCATATGGTGGCATCCTCTGTTTAAAAAAAAAAAAAGAAAAAAAAAGCCCTAATTGCATTTATGCATTTACTATATATGAAAGACACCAGGTTCCACTGAATTTTTAGTCTGAGAGGCTTAAAACACCGGCCTGTAGGTTGGGCTGAGCTAGAGGCTTTTTCTGTCTTTTCAGAAGAGAATTCAAGATTCATTTGTTCAGAGAAAGAGAGCATGTTTCTGTGACTTAGTGATTAGAGCACTTAGCTGGAAGGAAGGAAGGAAGGAAGGAAGGAAGGAAGGAAGGAAGGAAACATGAATCAAGTCTCTGCTCCAAAGAATGCTTAGGCATTTTATTCAATGACTTTTTCTTACTCTTTCGTTAGGCTAGTCTATAGAAAAGAGCACAGCACTCACTCTTCCACCGTGTGTGTTTAAAAAAAAAAACATGCATTATGCTTATTTTGAATATTTCTATCTTTCTGATGCTTAGGGTGAAATACGTAGAGAAAATACCTTGGCTGAGAATCTGATTTGAACTGAAGTGTTAGAAATGTGCTTAGCCCCAGCAAGGTGATGTGTGCTGAGTATGTGCAGAAGCTGAGCATTAGGCATGGGACCTTAGCTGGAGAACACTTAGGTACCTTTGGAGGTAAACGGGCTATTTGAGCATCCTTTTCTTGAGGACCTGTGTTGTACTAGAGTTTTCTTCTCAATATTCAAGTCCTAAAGCAAAGATTTTTGGAAGATTCGAAACCCCTCAGCTTACTATGATACATTTTTCATGTATGCCTTAAGAGTAAGCATACTGATTTTTGTTAGGTAGATCCCCAAGGCATCTAGGCAGTTTTGAAAATTTTACTGAAAAACAGTTCCATTCTTTCATGGCATTACACAGTCAGCACAATGAAGGGAATACAAGGTTACTTTCCTTTCATCTCCTGTGTAATTGTACAGATCATTGCTGAAATGACCTTCAAAGCAGAAATAAAGGTTGAAGTGTTTGAGAAGGAATGATTTAGGAATAATATGTGCAGCATCCCCTAATGTTAGCTGTGTCATTAACAGTTATAGGAATTGCTAACACAAAGAAGCTTAAATGCTTTTTCCTCTTTTAGTCAGCCACAGGTCCACAAAATTATTCATTCACCGTGATTTGAATTGGTAGACTGATTGAAAAAACAAGGGTACCCCTGAAATTCCTTCTGAAATGTAAAACTTAGACATCTGAACATTTACCCCATCTGCTATTCCATTTCCTTTGATACTCATGAATATTTTTTACTAGAGTAAACTAGCTCTCAAGATTAACTATTTAGAAAGTGGCAAGTTTAAAACTGTCAGGTGTTTCTGAATGGATAATACTATTAGTTAGCTGAAACAATTGAGAAGCCAGAGTAGGACTTTGAGAGACCATTTCCTATTTCACAAAAAAAGAAATTAATCATTTTTTAAATTTAACTCACTAATTTTGAGGAAAACACTAATAAAGTGAGCAATGAACAATGAACCAAACCTTGCTCCTGGCATGAATCTAAACTTCAAGACTTATTTCAGTGGAGTACTTCTGAAAGGGAAAGTGTGTACCAAGAAAAGATTTGCACCTGTCCTGTCATGCTAACATTGGAGAGTACCATGTACTATTGCAAAGAGTATACTATTATGGTCTCTAGATGAACAAACTCTGCAAATGTATCTAAAGAGATTAAAGAAATCTGGCTAGGAAATCTCTGACAAAATATTTCTGAGATGGAAAATACCACTTTTCTAATTTTCACATAAATTAATTTGAATCTTTAGAAATTCCTAACTGATTCTCAGGTCTAGGATTTAATTTATAGTGCAAAGGAGAGAAATAAGCTCTTTGAAGAAGTCAGTAGCCCTGATGTATTTGCCTGGGCCATCAAACATCCTTTTCAAATCCTTGTGCTAGTCGACCACTGAGCCATTCTTCACATGGTCAGTAAAGAGGAGAAGAGAGGGTGGCCTCTTTTTCTCTATTCAAGAGCGTTTTTTTTAAAAAAAAGTTTCTTTTTTTTGTTAAAAAGTGGAAAAAGAAAATAAATGTCAAACAGTTTTTTAAAATACAGTTCCTGATTTTTACCCTAATATATCCTGTTCTGATTATAAACACATGAATCCCATTCAAGCTGGCTGTGACTGATGTAAAAAGAAAAAAAAATAAGTTGAGATGATCTTTTTTTGCTATTTCAGATATTACTTAGGAATCTTGAAGATCTTAAAGTGATCTAGCACCAAAAAAAAACAAAAAACATATTAATAGACTGTGAATTTACTCCTCTCTGTAAGTTTACTATCCATTTTCTCTTCGAAAATGGCTGTTGTCATTGTATGGTGGTTCTCTACTTTGTAGCTTAATAACCAAATTACTTATTTATTTTTAGTATAAACTGAAGATTAAGAAAAGCTGAACAATTTCTTATTTTAACATATAATATGTACAAGTCCCTTTCATCTGTATCTAGAAGTGTGGAAAGCTGCTTACCCTTATGGACAGGACCATATCAAAGTCCTGCCAGATCAAAGGGCTATAACTTTTCTCTGGGATTTTAACATTCCAGTCCTGCTCCGAACAAAATATTAACTAAGCAGAGTGTATGAGAAGTATATATATATAAAAAAAAAACTATTTAAAGCAAGCATATTACTTACTATTCAGCAATCTGTTTCTCATCTCAATCGCTTCCCCATACCCTGCCCATATTCAAACCACACAAACCCTAAAAATGATCTCATGAATTTGACCTGTTTCATTTTTTTTCCTATTAAAGACTTGTCAGTGAGTAGATGTTAGTAAATTTCAGATCTGTTTGTTTGAAATTATTTCCTGAATTCTAGTAGTGTCTCACACTGTTCTGAGCATTCTCTTGCAGCTTGTTGGTTTAAAATGTGACTAGCTGATGGATGTACTGGGCACCTTCTGTGCTCTTTATCAAATGTATGCTTGTATTATTGCTTATCAGCTTTGCATGTTTATCTACAAATGCTCTTACTTTTTACAAAACTGACTTTCTGCAAAAATTCTCCAATGTTTGCCTAAATGTAGTTGTTTACCTTAAAATTATTGCTCACAAATTTCTTTGTTAACTTCATCAATAGGTTTTTGGACAAAAAGTGTGAAAGAGTTAGGAATACAACTGAAGCAAATTTGTTTCAGAAGTCTTGAATAATCTGGTAATTTTATATTTGCAGTATTCTGCTACTTCAGATTTATGGAGGTCATTTAAACTAGAAATTATGGAAATGAAAAATGTGGTCCTTGTATATGTCTGTAGGACGTTTAGCATTACTTTACAGATGAAAATTATATCTCTGAGTGTTCTAGAATGTTCAAGTACTCTTAATTATGATAAAATATTTATTTCATGGTATCATTCCAGGGCAGAATTAAGACTGCTTGGCCAATACGCTATGGTTTTTTTATAGCTTAGCAGCTCTGAATTTCCTTTAAATTGAACCTCAACTCTGAATTGCTGAGGTTTGTAATGTCAGGTTTGGGGATAATTGCATTATTCTTGTACTATGTTTTGCCCTCATTTTACTGGTTTGTCCAGTCTAAACTGTAACTCTAATGTTGTATTCATTTGGGAATGAAAACAGGGCTTCCTACTTATCCAGTAGGTGAGCTTTTACATCCCCATTTCTTCTCCTTATCAGATAGTTGGCTTTAAATAGGATAGATTGTATCCCTAAATCAGTGCCAATAAGGCCCTTAGTGGTGTACTGTCTCAAGAAAGCTTATTAAACTCAACAGGCTGTTCAAAATGTGTTTGCAAACCAGAGTGCCAACTTTCCGTTCCTTCACATCAGGAAAACTTGTTTGTCTCTTGAGCTGAATAGTTTAAAGATCCAGAGCTAATTAACAAGTCGAAAATCCATCATTGGGGCAATTTGGGAGATGTAATGTCTCCCACAGTGCCCATTGCTCTGAGTTCACTGATTCTAATAATACAATTTATTTTGAACTCTTATTTCCAAATCAGAGAGAGAAAGCAACATAATTTTCCTCTTGCTGGGCTTCGTGAGTGAAGTCTCTCATGTGACTTCAGGGCACAAGGTTGAACTTGTAAGTTAGAATAACTTGAGCTGTCCTTAAAGCATGCTGTGCTCTTGTGCTGTTATGAGCCGGGAAGTTTACTTCAGCTCCTGTCATAAATGAGAGCTGGAAACCTGTGCGATTCCAGGGATTTCCATCTGCCCTGGCTTTGCATGAGCATATAAATAAATAAATGGCAGCAAGCACACAGCAGCACTTGCGTATTCGCCTTCTGACATGCTTTCTGCTGAAGAGAACTTTTCCAGTTGCCTCATGGAAGCCATCCTCTTTGACTGTTATCATTTGTAGTTCTTGCACAGACTTAAAAAAAAGTCAGCAACACTATCCTCACGTTTTAGAGGGGAAAAGTGAGGGGCAGAATGGGGAGTGACCTGCCTGAGCTCATCAGCAGTCCCAGGGAGCAGAGATAGGAATCTCTCTCATCAGTAAAGATTATCGTTTTCATGCTCTAGATGTTGAATCCTTCCTTTTCTGCATGGATGCTCTCCTGTTTCTTTTCCTTTTTCAAAAAATAATGACATGCCACGTTCCTGTTCTATTCGCCTGTGTGGCTCCCTGTTATTGTCTCATTTCTCTGTCTAAAAGCAGACTCAGTCCTGCAGAATATTAGCTGTGTAGTGTATACAGTTCCCCAAAGACTTTCAGTGAAAGCTGTGCCTCAAAAATTTGCCATATTTCAGTGGTGAACACCTCTTCACATGTTTTTCAGATGTCTCTTGAGTTTCCAGACTAGACTTAGTCTAAAGAGTGATTTACTGATGGAAACTGAATAAGCTGCTCACTCATTTGTAAACATATATATTAGGATGGTTTATATACTGGTGATAAATGTGTGTCTAGCTAACATTCATTTTTACTAAGAAATATCATCTCCATGCTATCCAAGTGGTTTTATGTCTCTGTTTTTACTCACAATCCCATCATCTGCTTTTACATAGCAACAACATTCTCAGTCCAGCAAAGATACATCCCTTTGCTGCTTCTCTGGTCTTAGGACTCTGAGAAGACCATCTACCTATTCTTCCTTATCTTCGTGGTCAATCTTTAACCACTTCTATACAAGCTGCAAATGAGCTGAAATAATGAGTTCTGGAAAAGCCTCAGTTAAACACTTCTGCATTGCGTCTGACATCTGAGCTACTTCTCTTATCTGCCTATACCTAACGAATTTCCAGGATTCCCAGGAAAGAACCACTGTATGGATTCTTTTTTAAAGCCCCATGTAGCTTTAGAGCACAATATGATAGTGATTGGCAGTAATAAGAGCACAAAAGGATAATTTAGTCTTCATGTTCATTCAGTTTTCAGCTACTCCTCCTCCTGCTAACAAATGTGCCACTTGGTCTAAATTATGATGTAAACAGCTGTCCACAAGGGAATGGTTGAAGAGGTGCAACTCATTTAATAAAAATCATCCAGGTAAACATCACAACATGTTTCAACCACCCTTGATCTGTTCTACATTCACATCAGTGACCTAAATGTGAAAGGCTTCATATCACACAACTGGTTTTACCAGTGTACTGTTTGTTCACATCACAGTTCCTTTTTCTGCCTCCATCCCCCCACACCTGTACCTACAATTGCAAAAGAAACTTTAGAAAATGTCGTTGTCTTTAATCCTTCTGAGCTGTGCTCTTCCAATAAAATAAAATGGTTGCACTAACAACATTAATAGCTTCAGAAATGAAAAGCTAAAGTTAGCCCTAAATTTGATTTTGCACTGATTGTTGACTAAAAATGACATTGCGGGAGTTTCTTATTTCTTCTTCAGATGACTTTGCAACAATTTATTTCTGTTTGCAGTTCAAAATGTACTTTTTTTTTCTGGCAATGCTGCAAACACACTGGGATCAGAAAAACCATCTGGGTTCTTTTGTGCCTCTAACATCCTCACCTCTGGTAAAATCTGTGCACTCAAAACTCATTTACCTGGCCAATTGTATATGTTGCAGTGGGCAGAGGAGAATTTAGCTCTTTCGTTCACAGCTTGATCAACTGAGCAGTGCTTGGAATTATAGTAATAAAAATTATCAGTCAGTAAAAGAAAACAGGTGCAACATAATCAGATTTCTGACCTTTCGCTCAGTAACTATTAAGATGTGGACAAGCTAATGGGCAAGTCCAGTGTATTATATCTTTATTCAAGTACTATATTTTTAATTCAAGTGGATTAATTATGATTAGAATTTGCATCTGAGCTTTCTGATTTTATTCAAATTCTCTAGACTGAAGTATGTTGACCTAGTATACCATGCTAGTTTTCCTATCTGCAGACTACGTTCATGCATGTTTCTGATAAGACTTATTTATGCATGTAGTGTTCAGACAGGTACTTGAGACCATAAACTTCCATCTGTCCAAAGACCATGTGCAACACGTGGTACAAAAGTATCCCACTCAAACTCCTTGCAGCTCTGCAGAGACTCAGGTAGGGTACTTCTGCCTCCCTGCCATCTACACAGCCTGACTGATAAAACCAGCAAGGATCCTTTATGGTTGCAGTAGATTATCATGGGTTTCTTCTTTCTGTGGAATAAACGTATGCTGCCCTTTCCTCCCTCCACCTCCACCTAATATAGTTTATTGGTGTCTCACAGTCTGTAACATATTTATCCCCAAAATGAAATCCTGAGATAGAAATATGGTATAATCCTAATTTTACACCTACCTTAAATGGCAGCCCATGTCACACAAGAAGTCAGTGGTAAAGTTCAGAGCTGATCTGGAATTTATTGGCTCCTTCACTCATGTTGTAATCCCTGGAAAAGAACAGATGCTACCACAGCAATAGAGGCCATCAGTGGGTGACCACAGCTGATCTAGGCCAGGTTTGTACTGGCCATGTAAAGATAAAAGGCTTGATCTCCCGTCACTTATCTCTTAAGCCATCCAGTTCCATGTTTTTTGATAGAATTTCAATAATCCTTGTTCACCTTGTCTCCAGTACTGACGCAGTATTTCTGTCTGTGTTTATTGGCATTTGCAGGCGGTTCATTCATGGAACTGTGCTGCTTAGCATGACATTGTACAGCACGTTTCCAACAACGATGATTGCCCCAGGCATCTGCAGTACTGATATTGCAGCCCCAGTAACATTGCAGGTAAGAATTATTCCATGAAAAAGCAAAGGTAGTGTTGTTTTCCAACAAAGTCTAGGAAAAATGGTTGTTCCCACAGCTCATCAAGACCACACAAATTAAAAATCTTATTTTCATTACAACTCTCAGAGAGATTTTTACTTCTGTGTCACAAGGTTTTCCGAAGGGATGGAAGAGTGTAATTCTGCACACTGGCAAATATGTATGATACTTTCTATATCAAATACCATCTGTGAGGGCTAGAGAAGGGTAATTTTTCTTATTATTTTCATTCCAGAAATAGTTTGGCACAAATTACTGACTTGGTACCTGACTTACAGCTGCCTTTTCAAATCTGAACTTCTGTTCCAAGCACTACTGAACTATGTGGCGATATAAATGTAGCATACAGTAGCATATGGCTTGCAATTAAACTGAGTAGCATAAAGGGTCTGTAAGGGAAGTAGCTACATGCAAAACATCAGTATGTATCAGTATAGCTCTCCCTCCATGACTACGTGCTAAGTACCTCCTAACTCTGGGTAGAATAGGGCTCTGAGTATTGAAAATGCATTAAGTCTGCTTGGTAGTTCTGTTACTTTTCCAGGTTGAATTAGTAACTGGATACTTCAAGGGCAAAGCCAATTTTTTCTATATTAAAAAGTTGATTTATTATTGGCAAATAACACATAAAAGCAGATAATACAGATCAATGAGGCTAGTCTAAAAAAGTGCTATTTTTAATAGACAAGCAAATAGGAATTTTCTAGTCTGAGGAGCTCAGTCAAAGAAGACTCCTTAAAATAGCTCTCTCTTATTAATAATGAAAGAAAATCGAAAAAGTAGATGGCTACTAATTTATAATCTCTCTCTGCTGAAAGAAACCAGACGGGAGGGTCTCTCCTTTTTTTCCTGCTCATTCTCAATTATTCCCATGTACATGACAGTATCAGGCTCTGTGAACATGCTGGAAATACTGCCATAAAAATAGCTTTTCTGATGTTACTGGCATGACACTTGTGTTTTATAAGGAATTCTTTTCTTAACTTTTAGAAGAGAGATATGTATCAAGTATATAGGTAAGAGATCCATTTATCCTACTTACAGTAGTGCCCCTATTACAGTGTGAGCTAATAGGCCAAAGTTGTATGTGCAAGTTGAGCTGGATTTTAAAGAATAATCTGAATTTTCACCAAATTCTGTATTCAGATCCCCAAACACCTCAAGCTTTATAACTTTGATTGAATGTTTTTTTCTTCCTCTGTATCTTAAAAAACATTACTCTAAAACTTTGCATTTCTGAGGCCCATCTGGATGTGCAAAGAATGAAAAATCAGTAGATGCTGTATGATATATATGAAATTGAACATCCAGAGCTGAAATCAGAAACCTGATTCCCTTCTTTGACACTGACAAACTGCATATATGAATTCTTTTTGCATTCTTTGGGAAAAAAAAAACTGGTGTTAATAGAAGCTTTCCATTTCAGATCCATCTCTCATTAAGAACTAGGAAGGGAGGGAAAAAGGAAAAAACAACTTAAGCCTTGAATTCATGCAGTTCTAATAAAGCTGAAATACAGTGGATGAAATTCTCCTAGGAAAATCAGTGACACAACTCCCACTGACTTTGGCGGGTTGGGTTTGTCACCAATATATTTATGTAATATATATTACATGCAGTGAACATTCTCAGAGAATTATCCTCTTTTCTTCCTTGCCTATTTTGTATACTTCCTGTACAAGTCTGAGATAACATTTATGAATAATTGTATCTGAGAGTATATATTGCTAAAAGGATACCCGACTCTCTCTCTCTCTCTCTTTTCTCTCTCTCTTTTTTTTTTAAAGATTGACTTTCCAGAAACTAACTTGGAGTTCATTCAACCTGAACCTGAAGAGAAAAGAGATGATTTTGAAGAGCCAACTAAGGAGTGCCTGAAGCATATTGCAAGACTTTCGCAGACACATTCTCTCTTGCTGTAAGTTGTACCCAGATAGCCCTGCTGACTCTTGGCTTACTGTACTTACACTATTGATCACAGTTAGATGTATCCCATTCTTTAAAAATGAAATTTTCCTCTGAAGGAGCCTAGCATGGTTCATTTGAGAAAGTAACACCTGTAAATAAGAGAAGAGATCACGGTGAAGCCTAAATAAGCCCTTGGAGGTGGCACTGTGTTTTACTGATTTAGAAAATGGCTGTTTTTTTTTCCCCTTTCTGTTCTTTTATCTTTTCACATCCTTGAAGCGAGAAACAAGTTTCTGATTTAAAACAAGATTTTCAGGTGATGCAGTTTTCAACAATAAGTCTGCATCAATATTAGCAAGAAAGCCTTCAGGTTCTATGAAAATCAGCATCCCTTAGTAATAATAAGCTCAAACTGTGAAGCCACAGTAGCTAAATAGTACATAATCATTAGAAGGACAATCTTTGTCAAGTTCCTTTATAAACAAGGAAAGGAGTATGCAAAATTTTGCTTTCATAGAGGCATATAAGGACAAAGATAAACAAAAACACACTGTGTATACTAATGCAAATTAGTAACCCCAGATATGTGTAGGTTACATTATCTAGTAGCATTAAGTACTACATAAAGTAACAATTTTAGATGTAACCACAGTGGAATTAGGAACATATGTGCTTACAGAGAGCTATTATACCAGTCACAGTTAATTGTATTAATTAATCCATGATCAAAGACCGAAAGATGCATTAGTTGTCCAACAACTAAATAACTTAAAGCCACTTCAGCCCTCCCAGTGTGATATGATGCAGCTGTAAAGAAGATTTTTCTGTGCTGATTTCTGTTTTTTAGAAAAGAAAATAATTCCTTTATACAAAAGGAAAAAAGTATATTTAACATTCACTTCAACTTTTGAAAAGGCAGGATGAAATTTAAAATTATTTGTTATTAAACATGGTATCTGAGATTTGGTTATGTTTTATTTTATTTTTAAGAATGACTGGGAGATCAGTATTTTATTGCAAATAGCCACCGTGCTGGAGTGCTGGCAAGTTGCCAACGCAATTCCCACCTGCAGAAAGGGCTCCAGATGTGATTTTGGGAACTTCAGGTCAATGAGTCTTACCTCTATCCATGGTAAAATAGTTGCCTATTTAACAAGGAGTAAGATCATTAAGTGTTTGGGTAAGCATGGAGAAATCTATCAGGAAGGAGCCAATGTAGCTTCTGTGAATAGAAATCATGACTCCCTGACCTGTTGCACATGTAGAAAGTTGTCACATAGATATTTTGGATTCAGAGGACAGAGTGCATTTGAACTCTCAAAAAGCTCTGGTGAGGTTCCACATCAAAGATTGTTAAAGAAACAGGATTTCCCTGGGTTTAGAGAAAAGCTGGTTAAAGGCAAAGTTTGGATGTTTAAAGGTGGCTTTTCAGAATGGAAATGAGTCAGTAGTAGGGTCCCTCAGTACTCAGTGTTGGGACCAGTTTTATTCAGTAACTTCATCAATGACCAGGAGAAGGAAGGGGGCAGTGAAATCTCCAGGTCTGTAGGTGATACTAAGCTCTGCCAGATAGTCAAATGCTATGTCAGTGGAGGGGAATTCACAAAACTGAGCAGACAGAAAAATTGCAGATGAGCTTCAGTGTGGATAATACTTTAAGGGACTATATCTAAGGAAAAGTCATCTAAGCCATCTCTACATGATACTGAACTCAGAACTGACTGTTACAACTCAGGAAATAGGTCTTGGTATTACTGTTGACACTTCCCTGAAATCATGAGTATAATGGGAAGCAAGCAACCAGAAAAGCCAACCAAATGTGGGGAAGCATCAGGAAGGGTGTTGAAAACAAGCCAGATAACGTCATTTTGTTGCTGTCTAAAACCTTGGCATGCTGTATTATGAATATGCTACATAGTGCTGGTTTTCACAACTCAGGAAGGACCCAGCAGTGCTGGAAAAGGTACAGAGAAGGACAACTAAAATGATTAAGGGGATGAAGCAGCTGCCTTACTAGGAAAGAATAAAAAGGCTGGGACTCTTCAGTTTGGAGAGGAGAAGGCCAAGCAGAGTTTGACTGAGGTTTACAAAATTATGAAGGTGCTGGATAAGGTGAATGCAGAATTGCTGTTCATCAGATTCCACAGTATTAGAACTAGGGAAACTTAATGAAGCAAGTAGGAGATCAGCTGGCAACAAATACAAGAAAGTAGTTCTTTAGACAGTCAGGGGTGAACCTCTAAAACTTGCTGACACAGAGAGTTGTGGAGGTAGATGACAGCATCACATTCATGAAGGCTATACACAAATTCATGGACAACAGATCTATAAACGGATACAACAAAGATCAGGCAGGGATAGACCCTGTAGCATCCCTAATACAACAATTGTGGATTCTGAGCAAGTATAAGGGGAAGAGACCACAGAAAGTGGCCAGGCTCCCATGCTTTCCCTTTTCCTTAAGTAACATCTCCATTGTCAGTGCTGAGGGCAGAACACTGAGCAAGACAGGTCTGGTCTGCAACGGCATTTTCAGGTTTTTAAAGGAAATAAATGAGATCATGGCCATTCGTGATGATTCCCAGAATTAACAGTGTCATTCCGAAATGGCACTTTTTGCTTTTTCTGGTTTTCCCCTCCATCATATTTATAGAGTCATCTGTGGCTTTCTTCATTCACATCCCTTCCCAGGAGTTGCTATTATAGAATGTTCCACTGTACCATACAGCATGCTCTATTATTCTATGAATTATTTAGAGGTTCATTCAAGGTGGTGGTACTTGCAGGAGTCATCAATACTTTTTTCAGCAGCTGGGAATTTTGCAGATCAGAGATGACTGTGGCTGCTACTAAGGCTTCCATAGCTGAAGATTCTTCGAGGAAAAAGATAGCCCTGTCTTTTTTCCACAGCTTGTTGTTTTCAGTTATCCCATCTCATGAGCAAGCTGGTCAAACAAATAATTCATCAAGGTGAAGGATGGCATGTTTGAGGTTGGAATGAAGAAAGTCCACTTTTATTAAGCAATTTCTGATCAGGAAGAATCTGCTAGTCTGTGATTTTTGTTCTATCTGTATCAGAGACAAAGTAGGCTTTCTTTTTTTACTTTCTTCAGACATAGCAGAAGCTTATTAAAAAAACCTGTAACAATATCTTTGTATCCAAGCACATTATTATCATGAAATTTCTAGATATCTTCCTGCCTTGTTTTTGTATGTCAAAGGAAAGAGAGGAATCTAGGCAGTCATTTAGTGGCAGTATGTCCATATGATGCTTCAGGCCTGCAAGTCTCAGGTATGATTTGGAAATAAATGAATATCTGTGGTTGGAAGATGCAAGAATGCTCTCTCAGGCTGTAGTGATCCTTCTGAAAGCAGAGCAAATATGTAAATGGACAGAAAATGTTATTAACGCTATTGCAGAAAAAGAAGAAATAATGGTTAAAACTAGCCAGCCATGTGGCTGACTTGTTAAAGGCTGCTGCATCCAGCCTGCTGATGGATGCGAGGCTGCCGTGGCTCCGTGTGCCCAGTTCCAGCCATTAGCAAGGTGGAGCGCATTTTCCCAGTAGGCACACACACACGGCACACAAACAGCTGGCCCCAGGCAGCAGGTCAACACAGACAGAAAGCAGTCCCTTACCAGCCCCCACATAAACACACAGCACTCCCACAAACATAAACAGGACAGACAGACCAGTTTTGTTCCTTCTCTCTGGCTGGTCAGGATGAAAGCCCACTAGTGGAACGTATGTATACATACACATGAATATGTATACATACATATCTGTATTGATTTTCAAAATACCAATCACTCCAGCAGTTGGTCTTAGGCAGTCTATTCAGTAGCTGATCCCTGATCTCCCTGCTTTCCCCAGCTGCTGGCACCCAGACATATAAGCCCCCAGGGTACGCAGCCGCACTCCAGTTGCTGGCACTTGGACCTCTTCTCGTTACACAGACATGGGTCTCTCTGGTAGCTGGACCAAACAGATGGTCTCTCCAGCAGCCGTCTGTGAGCCCCCCCCATCTCTCTGGTAACTGGCTCAGATCAGTGGTCCCTATGGCCTTGGATGTTGTTTAGTGACGGGTCACTGGAGAGATCAGTGGGGCTGGAGGGAAGTGCACTTTACCGTATGGTTATTGCACTCCTGCAGTCCTCTGCTGTGCGCTGCTGCATCATCTTTGGCATCCTAACCAAATCAGGTGAGAGAGGGAGGACCAAGAGAGTTCATTAATCACTGCCAGAAGCTTTGGCTGACTTCTGAAAACAGCTGAGATATAAGCCTTTGATTCCTGTTAGGATTACTACGTTTGAAATACAAAACCACAGAAAACCAGCCATCTGAAATAATGGCTGCTCTTTGAATATGATACTGCCTGACTGCGCACAGTGGCTCCCAGTGGAAGGATCAGAGACTGGTTTGAAGGCAGGAAGATGACAGTCTTGTTTTTGCCATCTTTCCTTCCTTCATTCATCATTTTCTTTCTACCTTACTTTTTCCTCTCTTCCAGCTTCCCCTTTTCCTTTTTGCCACTTACCTAGTTAGAACCTAGTTTATCTACCAGTCTTCAATAGAGTATATTGGCTATGAATTCTGATTAGAAATACTACTTACAGGCTATCAGGTGGATAGTGGAACAGGTCTGCCAGGTCTTAAAAAGGGCCGTGAGACTGTGCAATCTGCTGGTCTGTCTATAGGAGAGAAACTTGCAAGTGAGAATCATTGCTGGGGACAGAAATTTGCATTTTCTAGCTTTATTTTTCTGTCTTGTCTCCTTTTGTCTTGTTCTGTTTTGTTGTCTGAACTGGAACAACAAAAACAGCTCAGAAGCATTTAAACTCATTTCTACAATTTCCCTCACAAAATAAAAATTAAGACCAGCTAGCAACACTTTCACAAAAGCTCATTCCTTTCTTTAGCTAAAGGGATTAATGAAAATTATTGAAATGAAAACTACTGCATTGTTTAGGTTTTTATAAGATCTTTTAATGTAGTTATTTCATGGAAGAAAACTCAGAAATAGCTTGACCTAAAAAACATAAACCACATTTTTGTCAATAAAAAAAGGGTTTATTAGCACCTTATCCCTGTTGAACCGAAGAAATGTCCTTATTAGCATAACAATCTTCTGATGCTATATATATGCAAAATACTTTTGCCACCTATCTTAAATGTCTTATCATATGTGTATGTAAACTTCTATTACAACTGAGAAATTAAAATGAAAATCTCAAAACCTTAATTTCATCTCAGGTCTTTAAAATATGTTAATCAAAGTTCCTGTAGAACAAGAATGGAAAGAGAAAACAGCATTGCCTCTAGAGTGAAGTAAAGGGGAGAAACTTGTGATTTAGAAAACCTGATACAAGGACTGATTTCTTATCTCCTTTTGTAAGCTCAGCGGAGGCTTTAGCTGCTTTAATCTGAACAACAGATTGTCTAGTGTGGAAGATGCTGTTTGAAAGCTTAAAAGTCTCTATTTAAAGTCAACATATAAAAGGGGTCATTTAACTGAACTGTCCTGCTGAATACCACCTGAATGCAAAGGAAAACAAGACAGATAGGCAATAGACTCTTAGGCTTACCTTTAACTCTTTTTTTCTGTTTGAGCATTCTGCTTCACACAAACACAGAGGTGCGTCTGTTGTCCTGAAAGACATGCTGTGAATTCTGACACCACAAGTAGAATACTTTTCTTAAAATGATTACTAAAAGTCATGATGGAATTTGTATCATAGGTAGGTTCTTCTACTGCATGCATTTATGAGCTTATTCTGCTAGCGGAAAGGAATAAACATTCACTCTTGTGACAGTAAAAAAAAACATATCCATCTCTGTGCAGCCAGTCTGAGTGCCTGGCACTTCAAAATTTCAAAGAAGAAAAATTCTCCAGTGCCTGTATAGCCGATGGACTTCATTGCTGTGAGCTATGAAAGCCACAATCTTGACAGAATTTGAGAAGGGATAAGATGCTTATTTGGCTAAGAATGCCCCAAATTGTTGTAAATAGGAGGAAGACGACTTTGGAAGGGATGCAAACATTTGGATTATCAGTCCTGCTTACACTTCCAGATAATGAAACACTTGCCTGGAAACAAACAAACTACTCACTGCCTTCTACAACATTTCTCACCCCTTTTTCTGAAATTTCTAGGTCTGCTTAATGTCACAGTTAGGAAATCAAACTAAGCAGATGGATCACAGATCTAGTTCAGTAGGACCAAAAAAGCCCATGTTCCTCTTGGCTTCAATAATGATTTGTGTCAACTGGAGATTACTTTGCACTCTCAAAGTTTGCTTTGAAGGCTCTGATATCAAATTAAGACTGTCAGAGCTTTTCTCTCATAGGGAATTTCTTTTTCTGAATTCTGATGATACTGAAACCTAGGATTTAATATAGACAAGGCAAAGACATCTGAATTATTGATAAATCAGGTTATATAGCAAGAATTATTCTGAGGTACTTCTCTCTGCGGTGAAGTATGGAGTAATGACGAAGCATTTTATCAATATGTCATTCAGCTATCTGATACCTCTGTGACGAAGTCAGTATTGCATTCTTTTTGGTAAGTGCAGTGAAGCATGATATGCTAGACCTTGCAAACAGAGAAGTTGCTATGAGCTTTCCTTCTCTTCAAATTCATACAAATACTAGGGAAAATCACTCTGTGTGAGCGTGCCTGTGTATTTGTGCACATGCATGTATGTGCCTAAAACCCATTTTAAATACAAATACGCTAAAAAATAGGCACACCTGCACTAAATAGTCAAAGCAAGGGCAGGAATGAAAGCTATGGCTAGCAGTGTTCTGTGCCTAGTTGTTACAGCAGTTAATTAGAGATGGTGTGTAACAGATGGATGTAACAATAATTTATCCAGGAAGATCTGCACCTTCTCTGTTTCATTGTCTCTGTTGGAAAACAAATAAAAACAACAACAAAGATAGTGGAGAAGGAAAATGAGAATGCTTGGGAAGTGAAATAACCATATGTGTTTGTCTTTTGACACTTCATTTTTATATGACCCAAGGCTGACAGATCCAGAGTGTAAGTACCACTTTTCTTATAAGAGCTGGTCTGCAGAAAATGATACCCCAAGGAAAACAAGTACTTAGCCAAAAAGCTGTGTACTGTATGGCTTGGCCCCTCTGTACAATAAAGTTTGTTGCTACACAAAGCTCCAGGTGGTTTTAATTTCAAACTGAATTTCTAATCGTCTCTTCCAGACTCTCAGAGCAAAAGGGAAGAGTATTATGGTTTTATCGTTACTACTGCAATAATCAAAATTGCTCCCTTCCTTTGGTACTGGGCAGTGCACCCAGTTGGGATCGAACAACAGTGTCAGAAATGTATGCTGTGTTGAGGAGATGGAGATTTTCTAACCCTCTGGAGGCACTTGGGCTCCTGACTTTCAGGTAAGAGAAAAATAACCAAGTCAGAAAATAATAATAAACAGAATGGTCATGCGCTGATTAATTTAGCACTTCAATTTGCTCAGCATAGTATCATGCTTTGGTTCATTGACTGTCTGCTTTCAGCTCTGTCTCTGAGTCAAAGTAAAGATGTAATTGAAACTTCTGCAATGACTTGAGTTGAATGAGCCAGCCCTGCCTTCCTGGCTGAGAAGGTTTTCTATTTTTGGGGATAATGAAAAGAATATTTCATTCCATATAGCAGATTCAGTCAGTTTCTGGTAACAGGTGATCACTCAAATACTTAGCACTTACATAGCACTTCATATGTTCAAACTACTGTACAGACATGAAGTCAGTAATAGGAGATAAAGAGGACTGAACTACGCTTCCAGATTGTGATACCATCTAAATATGTGCAGTCCCACCTGTAATCCCTCTTTATAAAGTAGCTAGAATGAAATTTTGGAGTCTGTTCCAGCCACTTCGAATAAATTCAGTTGTGATTCCTTGTGTTACACCCCCGTTTATCATGCTGGGATTGGATTGTGTGTTGGAAGGCTTTCTTGATGTTTGAGATAGTCTTACCTATGATGTAATACTGGGTCTCAGGGGACAGAATCTGTGTCAGCAGTTACATTTCCTCCAAAAACTTGGGAGGTGTTTTGTGTTAAGCGATCTACCTGTGAAAACATTAAACCTGTGCATGATATGATTGAGCAAATGTTGTATTATCAAGCCCTGGCTTGTCTGGGTAAGCACAACCTGCACCTGCTTTGCAATCTCAGTTCCTCATTATACACAGAACCTTTAGGAAAAAAATACTTCACCTATACCTTTACTTGATGAATAAGGACTGTACACACTTGTAACTCACCTCCACATTATTAAAAAATAGTTATTTAATAATATAAACCTAGCCGTAGACTGTTATTTCCTTCTAGCAGTGATTTCCTGAGTATACCTGTGTCTCAGGTTTATATCTGAACTAAAATATTAGCAGTTTCACATGTGTCCTTTCTTTGTTTAGTGGGAATGATGGAAAGAAAGATCTTGAAAGATCAGGTTTTGGAGCATTTCATGTGTATCTTATTTACCATTATTAAAAGATTAGAATACATTTCTAATTTATAAGAAGACCATATATAAAGGAGTATGTGGGCAACATGCTGTCATCCACACCCCAGAACGGCAAAAGATTTTAAGATGGCTTGTCAGGCTTTCAGATGCGACCTTGTATCTAATATTGATTCTGTGTATGGATGGCATTTCTGCAAAAAAAGAGCTTGAGCGTTCCTTGAAGACGCAGGTCTGCATCAGGGTGTAGCGCAGAATACTAGTCCTGTGAGGTGTTTCACAGGGTGTTTAGTACGACTCAGCCTGTCACAGAGCTTCTCAGTGTGTAGGGGATGCAGTGTTCCTGCTGTTCATTCTGGCTAGCTCAAAGGTCTCTGGCATGGAAAGATGGGAAGATGTTACCACTTTGTCTCTCCTAGTGCCACCGTTTGGAGTGGCTGGCACCAACAGTGGTGAGCGGTGCCAAAGAACAAGAAGTGCTTCTGATGAGGACCTTAGCTGGTCTGTCCCTTTAATTACACCTTCTCACAGAAGATAAGATCAATATGGTTTTTACTTCACACAGGCATTTTAAAGAACTTCTGGATCACAACAGAAGTCGTCTTTAAAAAAAAATTCTGTCCTCCACATATTCCCAGCATTTTATAGGTGCATGAGCAACCGGGAAGCTAACCTTTAGAGGCAGAGGGCCTACATTTCCTTCAAGTTTCCTGGTTTCAAAGAGGTCTAGGTCGCATGATTTAACTGCTGTGAGATGACATGTATATGCAAACTGAGAGAGTTGAATGGGCAGAGCACTTTCTGTATAAATGGATTGCTGAGGTTTCTTCTGTTTGGTTTTTTTTTCTCAGATTTCAATCATTTTGAAAAGTAAAGTAGCACTGGATAAGTTCCAACTTCTCTTCACCATTACCTGCACTGCCTTTGAATTGTGGGTTCCCTAACCTGAGCTGTTTTTGAAGGTTCACTCAACTCTAGCCTGTGTTATGCTTGGCTCTAACAATTCTTCAGCTCACTTCCTGACCCCTATCATCAATAAAGCAGCTCTCTAATTTCTTGTGATTACTGAGACACAGCTGAAAGATCCATGTTCATATAAAACACAGACAGAGTATAAAAGAAATGTTCTTTATGAATCCATGTTTATTTGTTAGGACTTGTGTTACCATCACTATCAAATCATAGGTAAGCAAAATGAATTAGGGCTGACCCTTGTCTGCATGTATGGCTAACATAATGTAGGAATGTGGCAGCAGCTGTACTAAATCAGATAGTCGGCACATCCTGTCTCTGACAGTGACCAATAACAGATGCCTGGGGAAGACAATGAGAATGTAGCAAACATAAAGACACTTTGCTACTCTCCCAGTTTCCAGTAATCTGCAGCTCAGGGAATTCCTGAGACAGAAGTTTTTACATTTAATAGCACTCTTACTTTTTTCTTCCATTAATTTTTCCAGTCACTTTTGATTCCACATAAGCATTCAGCATTCAGAACATCCTGTGGCAAGGAGATCCACAGTTCAGCTATATGTTGTGTTGTGTCACTTGAATATGATATCTTCATATATAAAGATTAAAAATTTCAAACCTGCCAGGATTTTGGATGCCTCCTTTGCTGGAACTTCATTTTGCAGTGTCTTAAGGAGATCTGAATTCCTGCAAGCATCTGCTTACTCGTAACACACTCTAGGGTACTCGGAATCACTAGTTACTTTTGTAAGCCTTGGGCTGGGGAGTCCAAATTATCCTTCTTCTCAAAGTAAAGAGGAAGCATCTGTCCTGATGATTAAGCTCAAGCTCACATTTGTAAGGATTAAAAAAAAAAAAGAAAAAAATTATTGGAGATGCTACCTCATTGCCTAAGTTAGAAGTCAGCATCTGACTCACAGAGCTTGAGGAGTCATACTGTGACCCATCAGATCAAGCCCCATTATCGCACATCTGAGTTTGAACTCTTTTTGCGATTTGCTGAAACTTTTAAATCAGCTGTTCACAATGCATCTAAATGTAGAGTTCAATACACATTTTTTGTTCTTCGAGCATGTCTCTCCTTCTGTTTCTCCTTCTGCTTGTGCTCTTCCACTTTGCAGGCACATCTCAAGGCAGCCAGATGATAACGTACTCATTAATGCATCAGAAAAGAAGAACTTTCATAAATTGGAAACACAATCATGGTACATTTCACAGATAAATTCAGTAGCAACCTTGCATCCAGTACTTGCATCAAGTGTATTGATTCTTATAGCTCTAGGAGCCAATGCTTAAAAAACAATTTAAAAACCAATGACTGTTTCTTTACTCAATGAAGACGGGGGTGGGGGGGGGAAGTGGGGGAGTGCAGAATAAGATTTTACACTCTTAGTTTTACCTCTAATTTCAGGGAAGGGTGATTATAAGCCATTGCCTGAAAAACATAAATTTTCCTAAGGCAGAGGGTATAAAGCTGGTCCCTCCTACCCAGCAGTGCTTGTTGCTGCCCTGTGTGTTTTACCGTTGATTTCACTTACTGGGCTTGGTAAAAAGCCAAACTTTAGTGGAGTTAGAGTTTCTCTAACTGTATCTACTTTGCATGGCACACTAGCCAGGGAAATGATACCAGTACACTTGTTTACTCAGAGGGATTTCTTAGTGATGGAGAGAAGCCAAAAACAGTGTTATAAATGCCATCATATATGGTGTATTGTTAGCATGCCTATGTTTTGTGTATGTATAGAACAACTGTGCCTACAAATTGTTGTCAGGTTATTTTGCTTTTCAAATTGTTTAAAATGCAAGGCAAAATATATTCATTAACCTAAAAAGCAAATACCCTGACAATAATATTCATTTCATCTGAAATGGCAGGACTTCAAAACACCCACTGAGCCTCCTACTAAATGTTTGCTTCAGCCTCCTTTTTCTGGCATGTCTAGAGTACTCTTGCAGTCAGGTATCGTGGCTAGGAAGGCTTGATTTTGAGCTAGAATCTGAAAATAGCAACCAGAAAAGAACTATTCTACTTTCCAGCACTATGTTAGGATAACACAACTCTGAAGGGAGAACTTTTATCAGTAGTCAACTGAGGTAAAGAAATTACTTCTCTGACAGGCTTAGCAATTTTTCCTAAAAACTTCCTGCTAAATTCTCACTGTGTCAGGGCAACTGCACAGAGGAGGGCATTCCCTTAAAACCATGTGCTGAATCAAAGGATCTTGAGATCGGACATGCAGGTATAAGAGGGGTTTTGTACTGCCTTACTTAATCCCCTTCATGGAGCAGGCAGAGGCGTTGGGGTATGGAAACATGGGACTCTTTCTACCCCTCCCTGGCCAGAGAAGTTACCCTTTTGGTTAGAGTGTCCCTCAGCCTTTGACTTTCATGGTATTATTGTTGCTTTTCACATTATGTAGCAGGGTGTCTGTTGAGTTTCAGAGTTTAGAATATGTACCAATATATGTGAAACTCACTTTCTAACCAATAATTATAATCAAATGCGTTAGCTTGAGGCCAGATTTTGTT
The DNA here is from genome assembly GCF_036417845.1 of Apteryx mantelli. Classification (NCBI taxonomy): domain Eukaryota; kingdom Metazoa; phylum Chordata; class Aves; order Apterygiformes; family Apterygidae; genus Apteryx; species Apteryx mantelli. Next base: position 150,059,906 of record NC_089978.1, on the reverse strand, counting down.
CTTGCACCTTTGAAAGCCAGATTCATTTTAGAAGTGTTGAATCAGATTGTCATGTGTTTAATAAAGCAGAATTTAGACTGTTTCCTGCAAGTCCACAACAGAATGCCCAAAAGAATATTTATCAGAAAGATACAGCAAGAGCTTATTTTGCCAGTACGTATCTTCCCTGTTTGTATCTTATTTGGTTTTAAAGGCTGTAGTTGTATATCAATATGGAAAGCAAACATGGGCTTATGCAAAGAAATAAGATATGAACAAAGCAAAAATCTAAACTTAATTTGATACTTTGGTGTACAGAAGACTGCTGATAAAGCTTTAAAATGGCTTTGTAGTAATGTACTTGAAATTTAGTGATAATTTATGTTATGTTATGTAATCTAGTTTGTTAGGAATAGACAATTCTTCATAATAAGCAGCAGGCTATGATTAATTCCCTAGTCTTTTCACTACTTATAACCTTTGTTAGCTTCCTTGCCAATAAATATGAAGGACCTTAGCACGACAACTAGTAATGGACAGCTAGGTAGGGTAGGGCACGCTTTTTGTACCTAAATGTGTAATCTAATCAGAAAATTATACCTGTAAATAATCAACAGTTTTCCATGTTTGGTCTTTCTTTTGTTTTGCTTTAACATGACAGTTAACAAAGTTTGTCTCCAAGGTTGGGGGAACCTTCTAAACCATTCAGGTTTCATATGGTAAACTTTCTTGTTCATTTCTTCCTACCCTTGTCCTCTATCAACATAGGGTGTTGTTTCCCATAGGATCTCCATGACATTTTAAATTTATTACTTATTGTTTTAGTCAAAAGATCCTGTAGATATTGTATGTGAACATTAGTTAAAGTATGCTTTCCATGAGTAAATTCTACAGATCCATCTACCAGTCTATCGGCCAAAGCAGTAGCTTGCATAACTGGCCATGAACTTTGCAACCCAGGAAAAGGTTCTTTCTGGTGTGTGTGTGGCAGTGGAGGGAGGGTGTACATGTCTTATTGCCATGAAAAGGAAATGTATTACTCTCTTTCCAATTGAAAATTGTGAAAATATGGTGTCCTTTTTAATAATGGTATTTGCTGTTTCTGTACTTCCTTCCAGTCCTTACCATTTGCTAGTTTTCATACACTCACACAGTGTTTTGTTTAGAAACCTTCAGAGGAATGAAAAAAATTCAACGACAAAAAGGAAAGAAACCCTGCTAGTGTTAACTGTAACAAAAATGCTAAAACAAAGTTCCCTGTTATTCTTTAAATATCTTCTCTCTTACAGTCTAATTGCTTTTTAAATACTTAAACTGTCACCCAAAGCTTAGCTCTGTGTTCTTTCAAACTGTTGTTCTATACTTTCTCTCCTGGCATAGTTGTAGCTGTCAGTAACATGCTATCCTTCACTTGTTAGAGGGCTTTGGGTTTTGAATTGCTATCTTGATTCCAGCAGTTTGCTACCTCTGCCTTCATTGTTTCCAACAGATCTAATGAAATGCATTTCATGGGGCTGGAGTCTTTCCTTTTGTGAGAGTGCAACCGAATTTAAAGTTCATACTTAAAATGTAAAGGGAATTGCAGAATTGTGTGGCATGTTACAAGCCTCTAGCAGAAAAGATGGCACATGAAAGGTGTTCTCTGCAGAGACTCTCAGATGCTAGAAAATGTAGTGAATTGTACTGTTCCATTTACCTGACAAATATCCTCCAGCTATTTGAGACTGTGCAATAAAATTAGGATAATATAACTGTTAAAAACTGCACATCTATTTCTCGTTTATAATCATGTCACTGTTTGCCAGATGCCAAAATCTCAAGAGAATGTCACAAATCCACCAGACACTGCAGCAGCATTAACTTTTCTGTGTGGATCTGATTTAGCTGAAAAATATAGCTAGACAAATAGCTCCCTACTGGTTATCTATATGAAAAGAATCAAAGACTCTAAGTTATTCTTACTTCTAAAGCAAACTGTAGTTTTTGTTCACTCAGCTCAAAATTCAGCTTTTTCAGAAGTCATTGTAAAGTCTCAAGGGACACCTAACTACTTAGAGGGAAATTATAAAATGGATGTCTGTCAGTCATCTGAATTATTGCAGGGAGGAAGAAATAAAACAGTGTGATTTTAAAACAGCAAAAGGGGTGTTGAAGTTAAATATCAAAGGAAATCAGTTTCATAACTTAAGAATCCAGGTTGCAAGACAACCTCTGAAGGGGAAATTTGGAAGTCCCACAGTGTGAATTGTTGCTAAGGACTAGGCACAGCAACCATCATTTACATATTGCTTTTTCTTCAGTAGCATTCCTCAGTATATAAGCCTGGAACAAACTTACAAGAAGTCACAATCCTTGTTGTGGAGTAGGCATTACCTGAAGAGAGGACAAACAAAATAACCAAAAAAAGAAAGCTACAATATGTCCCAACATGGTCAGGCAGGTGACTGGGGAACAGACTAGTTCTTTTCACTTAAGATTTATTGATCAATTGCTTCTTTGTCAAGGAAAAAAAGAAAAAAAAATCAAGATGACTAAAAGTTGGAAAAAATTGGAAACCTTGGTCAAAATTACCAAATAGTTTCAAGTAGTAAAAATATACAAAGAAAGAGTCACACAAGCATTGTTACAATGTTTTTGTTTTAAGGCTATTTTTCTAGCTAAATTTCCAAAGGGATTTTGGTGACAATCATAAAAGAGCTAGGGAGAGGGGATGCTGAATCTCCTGCCCCTCAGAAGCCACTGTCATAAGCTGCTACTCCGGACTGTGATAGTCTGTGCTTCAAATCCTTGCCAAAATTGATCTGATGAGCCTGGGCTTCTTAGGGTAGTGGCTGTTGGCTCCACTGTGATACAGTGATCTTATCTGCCTGATTGCAGAGTTTTCAAGAGGTGTAAATCATTACATATTCATCATAGCAAGCCCTGGCACTCAGCTGTTCCCTAATCTCCATGCTACGAAGCTGCTTCTCCTAGGCCTAAAGCAATTTCTTGCATTCAGTCACTGAGCCACAAAAATCAATTAATTGTGTCCTCTAATCAAGAGTAATTTATGAACTACTGAAATCAGATTTGACACAGCACTCAGAAGTTTGCTGGATTATTCACCGGAAAACCCCTCTAGCCCTAATTGATTAGAAGACCAGAAGAAGAGAGAGTTTCCAGCAGCATGAAGGGTAGGGGTTTTTATTCAGATCAGCTTCTGGATCTTACCGTGTTAGTGGCTTTTAGCAAATAAAGCTTATGAATGTAAGCATGAATAGCATAAGTACCATAAAATACTGTTTGAATTTGTAAGTATTACTGTAACTCTGCTGTTTCTGAGGATGAAATGTTTGCTCAGATTCTTAAATACAAATGTATGGGGTAAAACAGATAGCATTAAATATTTTTCCATTGTTCCCATGGCCCTAAGCAACATTGAAATTCAAGAGAGCAATGGGTACTGCATTTGAGGCTTAACAAATTGTCAGGTGGTTATGAAGATGCGTCATTCCTTCAAAATGATTCCACTCAACTTGAAGCCGACCTTGAAATTTATGTGCCGAAGAAAACAGTTTAGTAACCAAGAGCAATAAATTACCCCAAATCTCATGCAAGAGAAGAGTGACAAGAGCCATGTTTCCTGAAACACACTGACCTCTAGATTTTTTACCACAGTGCCTATGCTCTTGAGCTCATCATTATTCTAATCACATCTCATAGAAATACTTTTGGTAACTTGGATGTGGCCCTAGTTTTGCATTTTGGCAAATTAATCTGAAAGAAATCAAATGTTAGATTAACTGGAAATGCTGAGATTAAAATAGTTTTGTTGTTCCTTGTTTAGCTTGAAAAATACAGGAGTTTCTCTCATCATAACATTGGATATATTCAAATGTTGGCTGCTAGTAAGGACAAGCAGTAACTAAGTAATAACATTTTTCTGCTTGACTTGGTGCCTATAAAGAACATATTTCACTCTTCAGTAACCTGTTGAACTAGGCAAGAAGGGAAAGGGAATGACTAATTTTCATATTATCTGCACCGTCTTGGCACACAAGCTTTTGGAGCAATTGCATAATTAGATGATAGGATGATATAGACGGAATTAATTTTTTTTAATATGCAGTCTTTATTCAAATTTGTACTCAACAGGCATGTGAATATTAGAGTAGCAACTTCATCTCCTATTAGGTTGTCTAGAATTAAAAAAGAATAAAAATTAACCCTTTCACAGTAGGTTAATTTGGGACTAAAATCATTTATTTATAAAGTATTCCCTCTGTCCCTCCCCATCAAGATCCTCTCATCATTAGGCAAACAATTATAGACTTTATTAAAAACATCATCAAATATGTGCCATAACTGACAAACAAAATATTAAAAACTGAACCAAGCCGTATTGTTAAAGGGGAGTTTGAAAGTGCCACAGGTGGCAGATGATTGTGGCATAGAAGGCAGGCCTTTCAAGTAGATCCAACTATCAGCCATTTGTTTTCTAAGTGTACATGTGGCCCACAGTTAATTTGATGATCAAAGCATATGTGGGGGATGTGTATTGTTTTGCTTCAGTTAATTTTATTAGACTTAAAAGTGTCATTATACTTCTGAACACTTCCTTTACAACTTCTTCTCCTTCTCTCTTGATAGCAATCAGCAATAATTGCTGCCAATGTGGTACTGTCTCTTGTGTTTCACTTCTGATTTATTTGTATTGGATATATTGTTGGCAAAAGGTGCTGGCTGGAAAGCTGGGAACAGAGCAGTCTGCTTTTTGAGCACATATAGCAGTAATACTGGTGGCCCCGTGATGCCTTCTGCCATACATGACAGTCCTGATTTCAAAGGATTTCCTCCAGGCTGAATTGACAGCAAAATCTGTGGCCTTTACTCCTCATTGTGTGTGCATGCCTACACTGCCAAATCAGCAAGACTGAGACAGAGATTTTTCAAAGAGCACAACAGCCCCATCAGTTCAGAAGTGGTGGGGTTCACTGCTTTCCATGGGGCAGGGACTTGCCCTCAGCCCACCAGCTCTTTTGAACAATATCTAATTGGCTGTGGTGCTGGCAGAGGACATTTCTGCCCCTGTGGCAGAGCTCTCACCACTCTTGTGGTGCTGGCAACAGAAAGGTTTGTGCGAACACTCCCACTTTGCTTCAGGAAAAGACAGAAAAGACAGAGCTCTTGGGATGGCGATGGACAGGCTGCAAGTACTGACAAGTAGCTAGGGATGATACTACATAAGGGACATACCCAGAAGGATGCCTCTGCTGGCCTTTCCTTGTAAAAACAGGACAGTAGCAAAACGGCCACCTGGGAAGCAATCTAGCTGACTTCTGTGTGTGTGAAGTTCTGCGAGTATCATTATTAATGTCGCATCTGCAGCACATCAAAAGTGGAAATCAATTTTATATTGCATTTTTTTCAAAATAAATCCTTAAAAGACCATTTCACCTTTGAAAAGTTGAGAAACACTTTAAACTTTGTCTTCTGAAAAGATAAAGTTAAGAGTCAATTTTGATTAGGCAGTCAGGTTACACTTAGATTGCATTCTTTTTCTTTCTTAAAAATATTTTGACCACCTGCATTCTCCAGCCTCTTTTCCCTGTTTTATCATTGCTGCTAGACCATCTTTTCATCATTGTTACTTCTAGAGCTCCGTGGTGAAGTCTATAGTCAGCCCACATCCAATCTGGTTTCAGCCAGTGTTTGTTCAGAATAGAGTTTATCCTGAATATTCATTGCAGATTTTCACATCAGAAAAGGCTGTTTCACTGACTTGGAACCTTTCTGTACAAATGTGTCAATTCTTTACAAAATTTTGCTTTAGGAAAATTAAAAAGAAAATGTATTTTCCATTTCAAATTTACTTCTGTTTAAAAATATTTTATTGTGTTATAATATGAACCAGAAGAGCTGACACTGGGTTAATTATCTGAAACAAAACCTTTCTGTGGGAAATTTCAAGTTTTTGTGTTGGAATTAAGAACAAAAGAAGTCTTCAAGTGACTGTTAAAATTTCCCATGGCACAGAAATTTCTCATTTCAGCTAAATAAGAACAGCAAAGGAAGGCCCATAATTAGCTTCATACTTCAATACAAATAAAGGAAATTACAATATATGATGGCTCAAGTTAAAAAAAAGGTATCTGAAGATCAGTGTTGTGGGTTATTTTTTCTTGTATGGCATTGTAACAGTCAATCCACTTATCTGCTGTGTGTTTCTTGACTCTTGTTACAGTAAAGCAAATGAATTGATTTTCTTCCTATTCCATTTTGAGAGCAAACTTGGTTTTCTAATATTTTGTATCAGTGAGAGCTCTGGAGAGTTGCAGTGCATCAGCAGTGGTTCAGTAGCTCTTAATGATGTCTATTTGTTTTGCTCTAGTTTTCCAGATCAAGATATTCGCAGAACAGCAGTCCAACAAATAGAAAATCTGTCAAATGATGAATTGTTAGAATACCTCCCACAGCTGGTTCAGGTAAGGAAGAAATTGATAGCCAAGGAAGTTTTCTGTCCAGATCAATAAGTTCCTTAAACACCTCAGATTCTTTCAGTTTGATTAACACATTATAAGAGAAATAAATAAGGAAGACTGATCAGCTGATGCAGTGATTGAATTAACAACAGGCTGAGCAATAGATTGCTCTAGAGACTGTGGTTCTCTTTTGGCATGCTGAGTGAATATTTCTGTACGCTGCAAGAAGGCCTTTTTGCAGAAAAAAAGAAAAAAATGCATCTGAACAAGAGAAATGCTGCTATGACCATCAGACCAGGGGCAGGGTTTCATTGCAGTCAAAGCAGCAAAGGGTGTTGCAATGAATCAGTTTTCTTGATGGCTATATACAGTATTGAAGTACAAAAATACCACAGGTATAGAGAAAATCATTGTCAGCGCATAGTAACTGGGCAGTTTAGGTGTAGAATAGTCTCTTTACAGATGTACGTTGCTTTTCACTGGAAATGAATGTTTTACAAGTTACGGGCCCAACTGCTTTGAAAACAATTGCTTTGTGGTTGAGTAGGTTCTGTTTTGTAGTTAAGGAGGAGCCAGCCACCTTCAAAGCTTTATGTCCTTGCTTTGTCACATGCTATACGCACATTGCTTATCGTTCTGCATTTCAGAGCTCCTCAGATTCTTTTGTGGTTTAATATATATACACACATTCCCACACATATATTTACATATACACATGTATACATATATATTTATATATTTGTGCGTATACGCATATTTATGTAATCCATTACTGTGAAGTAGTGAAATTCTCACACCTTTGCAGCATGCAGCACCATAGGAAGCTTATAGGGCCTTTCTCTTTTCACAGCTTCTGTTTTGCTAATCAGTTTTCAGATGGAGTTTATTTTTGAACCAGCTAATCAGGTGAAACATTGAATATAGTATTTTTAGTTTTCAAGGAGGGAAAGGATGGAGTATTGCATATATGCATATATGTTACACACGGAATCCTGATGATACCTGCCTTTCTTAAAGATGATGGTAAATGCTTATGTCCTGAAGTTTCTTTGCATTTTTTGCATTGCATTTTTCGGGCATTTTCCATATGTTGGATTATTTCATTCAAACTAGCCACATAAAGATAATGTTATTTCTGATTAACTTTGTTGTAAAGGAAAAACAGCAAAACCAGCATGTAAGTGATTCTTGTTATTAATTTATCTGTTAAGGTGCTCAAGTTTGAATGGAGTCTTGAAAGCCCTCTGGTGAAACTCTTACTGAATCGCTCTCTTCAGAGCATCCAAGTAGCCCATCAGCTTTACTGGTAGGATTATTTGCTTTTTTTACTATAGCTATTTTCTGTTGCAGTGAACTTTAGTCATGACTTTTTCAGTGACAAACTCTCTTTTTGTTTGAAACAAACAAGAAGGTTATTTTTTGCACCCTCTTTGTTTTCTTTTCAGTACTGGGTGTGGGTAAATTGGCTTAAAGAACTATTTACCTCTGCTCTCATCCTGCCTGAGGAAAAAAAAATGTTCAGGTCTTGTAGGTAAGACACCATTTGTACTCTTCTGCATTTTCTGATTGGAGGCAGAACCAAAATTTGATTCCTTAAATTTTGCAAAATAAGATTTCCAAGTAGCATTGGCTTGCTCATAAGGGATCCTGCTCTTGTGATTTCTCTGTCCTCTTCTGAAGATGTAAGACTTCTCATGTGTGTCAAAGGGAACCTCTTAACCCTTTGCGTATACATCTGATTTGTGATAGTAGATTGTCCAACATTTCCTTTTAGTGATTATGGAGATGTAACAGTTCTGTTCTGACAGTAAATACCATTCACCATCTACCTGTACAATATAAGGACCTTTGTAAGTGTATTATTGCATGCAGTGATTATTCTGTTTGCTATGCTGTTATTTCAAGGCTCTCTGAATAAGAATGTGGCCTTCTGTCACCTGTACTACCTTGTGATCTGCAAATTAAGCTGGGTTTTTTTTGCATGTTTAGTAATGATGAATGAACTGAGCTGTCATTTAGAGTTCAACTAGTTCAGACCCATGAAAGCAAAAGCTTTCCTCCCTGCAAAGCAAAGACAACAGCTTGAAATGTAATCATTTTTTTGGTGAAGTGTGAGGTAGGAAAGAGCATAGATCGTACTTTCATACCTACATGATCTCTGTAAGTATTAGTGGGGATAAAATAGAGTTATGAATATGTTTGTTTCACTGAAATGAGCATGATAATAATAATATGCATAATGAGCATATCTGTCAAATACAGAGGAATCACTTTTAGCCAGCCAGTTTTCTGACAGTGCCCAGAGCATGACTGAGACTTCTACCACCTTATCATTAACCTAGTAATACTGGATATAAAATACCTAGTCTAGAGTTCTTAAATGTGCCCAGTGAGATGATAGTTTTCCTGTACAATTAGAAATGGTTTCTCAAGTGAATGAACAGTAGGAACATCATCAATCTGCTTGTGTTTTCTTAGCTCCTGTGAAGTCAGGAGAAAAATTGATGAGTATCTGTAATCTTCTTCCTCTTTGCTTTGCGACGCAGACATGTGTAGATCCCTCCCTCTCCCCCACACTTTTTTTTCCCCCAAATTCTGCTCAAGCAGTCTGATAATGTAGTCTTGGGTAATATACAGCAGATATTCCATATTGAATAATAGCTTATTAAAAAGTAAAGTTTGCCCTTCCTTATCTGGCACAGTATAATTTAATGTGGCAAAATATAATGCCAAAAACTGTACATACCCTCATCTAATAGAATATTTCTGAATGTTCATTGTATTTTCTGTCTTTAAACTGATAGCAGCCCAGTTCATATCATCCAACCATGGACTGGTATTCAAGCACTTTTTCTCCCTGTGTACACTAGCGATTGGAGATAAAATCAGCTACTGAGTGTATATTAAATATTTTGATTATCCTCCTGCAGATGGAAAATACTAGCTTACTAAACTTCCTTTTAGTTACACGTATCCTAAAGTTGCACAAGATTGCAGGCAGTTCCCATAAACAATACTTATAAATTGTATAAATAGGGATTTGCTATTTATCCCTAAATAAACAAGTGTAAAAGTATCTCCTACCTGAGATGTGGACTGTAGTTTCCCAGAGGAAGATCATTTGATTAAGTCTTGAATTTAACATGTCTTTGTGTGTGTGTATGTATGTGTGTGTGTATATATATATATACACATTCATCTATATTAGTATATATTTGAAGAGATTTACATTTCAAAAACGTAAATTTTCTTACAATACAAAAACGTAGGTTTTTTTAAATCCTTATTTTTCAGTATTGTCTTACTGACGTTTTAGGGTTGTGCGAATCAGGATCTTGATAACTTAACTGCAGAGTACATTGCCAGCTAAGCCTTAGAATCTGCTAACTTGCCCTGTCAGTTTGATAAGCTTATGAATCTTGCTGCCAGGGCCTTGTTATCCAAAAAAGCAGATAATACATGGAAAGAGAAACACAATGGCAGTGGATTGGGGTATGGCTATCTGGATTCTCTTTCGCGCACTGCCTCAGGCTTAATGTTTACTTAGAATAATGTCTTTCAGATCTTCAGTTCCATATCTGAAAAATAATACTTTGCTTTTTATTTAATTGGAAGCTCTTTGGGTCTGGAAATTATTATTAACAAGCATGCCCAGTCTGGATGAGAATCTCCATAACCAGTGTCCTGTACTGTGTTTGCTCATTTACTAGCCACATTCCTGGATCAAGCTGTCAACAATAGCCACAGATTACTGATTTCTGAGAACAAATTCACCTAATGAGCAGGTCTTAGGATATGGTCAAAACCTGGAAGAGTGTGAAAACATCAGCAAATACAATAGATAGAAATAACAGTAACCACCTCTGTAGTTTTCACTCTTAGAAGTACAGTGGTATAACTGTTTACACCCAAAGTAAATTAAGTAGTCATTAGTTTTAGGCGGGAAGATACTTCACATGACATATACTTGCTGGCAGACTGCTATCAATTTCAAAAATTGATAGTTTTTGAAAAGCCTGACTAACCTGTGGTGCTTCATATAAGTTTAGGTGCCCAAAGTAATTGAGTCTCACTCACTGTAATGGAAGGAGCTGGTTTACCTCTTTTAATTAGGCTTCTTGTTCAAATGTTTTGATGTAAACTAAAGAACTTAAATATGGCACCCACCTTTTAAAAACTTACCTTTTCTATTCAACACACTACACGTTCTTCTTTTGCTTCTCTGCTCCACAATGTTCTGCAGTAGTAAAATACTTCTACCTAACATTTCAATTTACATAACTTAGAATTTTAAAAGAATTTCAAAAGGTAGTTTTCCAAGTAATAGATTTTATTTGGAGAATGTAACAGTATTTTCATGCTTTCTATTAAAAAAGGCTTTCTTCTACTTTGCAAATTAAATTACAATCCATATAAAAGTAATGGAAAACAGAGGTTTTCTTTCACTTAGTTCTAAAGAGATTTTAAAAAGAAGCTCAGTGATTTAATAATGTGGGCAACACGTGTGTGCATGCACACTCATGCACACTTGAATAATTTCTTTTAAGAAATGCAGTTAGGTTAGGCATTTTATTCTCTGAAGTGTTTCATTCCAGTTCCTTGAGATGATTACCAAATTAGCAATCAAACGCGGTCTTAGAGACAAAGACTGGTAAAAACAAACATTAAAAACAAGATTATATCTATTTTTAATTATGATAAATAGCATTAACATTTCATTATTAAATAACCTAACTTTGTGCACTGTGTACCTTCCCAAAATGGAAATTTGCAAAGGAAGTCTAATGCAATTCATGAAACTAGTGATGCACTTTCACAACCACTGACGAGAAGTGAGTTGATTTTAACTTCCATGTTTTACAACTCCATTGTATGTCTAGAAACTAGTTACCATAACTGGTGGTGACTGGCAACATTGCTAACATATTAATGACAAACATAATTTTTTAATAATTGCTCAATTATTTAAAATTGACACAATTTCTCTGCACACCAGAGATAAGCAGTTAGCCAGTAATAATGTACCAGCTCATCTCTTTTTTAATATTAATGTTGGGTAGTAAATTGTTGAACTCCTTTCCATAAAGCAATGTTAAGTTTTTCTCAAGATTGTATTTAAAAAAGTATGGAACGGTAATTGGCAAAGGTGGACAGAACAGATAGAATATTCATTTTAAGTTTGTTGGGTCATATCTTTAGCTGTTTTAAATCAGGGTAGCTTCAGTGAAAGCAAGCCTGTTCTGTGCTTATGTCATCTGTCAATTTGTCCCATTAAATGTACTATTTAGGGTGAACAGGTAATTTAATCTTAATTCCTGATTTTGTTTCTTCACAAGAGCAACTTATCCCCCCCCCAAAATCTTGAGGAATTTGGGCCTTCTGCATCCCTCAGTGGTTCAGCTCCTCACTATTCCATTTGAACGTGTTCCCCTTCTTGGGGTCTAAAAATTGCCCGTATGTACAGTGCCAGCACAGGACCCATGTACTGCTTAAATCCCATGTTAGTCTTCAAGATAAGTCCCTCACAAATGTGAGGCATGGGGAACATTTACACTGCCCCACTATCTTCTAGAAGTTGTCTCTGATTCCAGTCTTTACCCATCTGAGTTCCCAGGAGGGCAGAAGGCTGGAGCAAGATTTCTTCTCTCCCGGAGTACGTTGAGAAGAGAAGGTATTAAACTGGTTCTAGCAATGCACCAAGTTGCTCGAGGGGAAAGAAATCTGATGAGCCCCTTTGGGCCTTCCTGCCTGCTGAAAGTCTTTATTTATCTTCTTGCTACCGGGTTTCAGGCACTCTTTTTCTCAGCTTTTGTGTTCCAGTTTTAAGCCACCCTTCTGCCTGGCAACCTGCCCATCAGTTTCCCACTTGCTTGCAGCATTTTTGCTTTTAGCTACTTTCTCAGGTGGCAGCTGCACCACACAATTAACACAGCTGGCTGGGGCACCATGTGGCCAGGAGGATGTTTTGCAGACAGTTACCTTCCGCAGGCAGATTGAGTAATGGGGAGAAATGTGGTGTCTCTAAGATTTGTGACAGCTGCTTGAAGGTGGTGGAAAGAACAGGTTTCACTGTGGTGGAGCAGTATGAGTGTTTGTACATTTTAGTAGAGCCTGAGAATCTAGTATGCTTAGCTCAAGAAAAGAAAAAAAACCACTGGAGGCAAAATGTCCTTTTGTAACTAGTCTTCTAAGGTCTCTAAGAGATTTATTCTCAGCTACATTCTGACTGAGAACAGTAAGAAAAGGAAGTAGTTCTCCACCTTTACCTCTACACACCTTGTAGATAAACAAAGACTGAGCTAAAAAGAAACTCTCATTGAATTCCAGCCCACTGAAAGCAATGTGAATTAGACTATGGATTTCAAGGCTAAAACATCATATGTTATTTTTATTTCTTTTTCTATATAAAGAGGACTCCTGCAGTAACTAAAAAAGAACCTAAGAACTGTATAAAGGAGCCTAATGACACAAAATCCAATGGTAATTTAAAAAGACCTCATTAAATTTTCTACCATTAGGAGATTTGGCCCTCAGTACTTTGTTTTCCAAAATCATTGCCACTTTGTTTCATTCAGCACTCCAACTTTGGAACAATAGATTATTGTTTCATATTTTGCCAAAGGAAATGTATTTTTTGCTGTTAAAACTGATCCACATTAGCCATATTTTACTCAAAGTCTTCAAAAAAAGGAATAAACCAAGCAGAGTCTTGGCTGTCCAACACTCTTAATTATCTGAACTCTGGACAGGCTGCCATCCTCCAACTCTGTCTCCTCCCACACTCTTGTGTCTCTCTCACACACAGTCAGAGGTTGTCAACTCTGCTCATTATTAATTGACTTCTTAAATAGCTATGTAGAACAGTCTGAGAAGCCCAAACCATTAAAATGACATCAGATGTAAATTCAGAAGGCATCAGTTTAGTTTTGCATTAATTTGGTCCTTCTTACTGACCAGAATCAGAACACTTAATCATTTATGTAACTTTAAATCTGTGAGTAATCAGTCCCAATATGTGTGTGATCAGTTGTTTTGCTACTCTGGATTAGGACTGGAGTTCAAGTTTGGAGTTGCTTAATTTTACAGCCTGCTAGAGTGGTGTATCATTCATCTGAGTGATAATAACTTTCACCTGAATTAGGAGTACTTGGTGTGATCATCATTGTGTTTTAGATTGTGGAGAACCTAAACTATAGAGCGGATTCACATCTAGGGATTTTAATACAGAACTCATAATTCTTACTTTTGAAATGCCAATAATTTGAAGTTGGTTTTCCTCCTTATTTATCTATATAGTAGTAAATAACACCATTAGGCCCTTATTTTTGTTAGACAATCTTCCAGTTGTGCTAAGTTCTCATTATTAGCCATGTGGGACTTGGAGTATTGCCTAGGAAAACAAAGAAATAATTATATTGTTTCCTAATATACAGATTTTCCATTTCCTCAGACTCAGTTTTAGAGAAAGAAATGTCAAATGAAACAAAGAGATTTTGTTGTGAAGAAGCACAAAGAAGTAGCATAACTCTTTAGCTGTTGTTTTTGACCTTCCTAAGTCAGAGATTGAGCGAGCAAGTAGTACATTTTAATCAACACATTAGTTTTTAACCAAAATTACTATTTTGGGCTTGCTTTCTTCCAGCTCTAAAGAAAATGAGAAGTGAGCTGGCTGCAACTATAGCTGTAATTGGTAAGATAATGTTACCTGGCTGCTCTGGATCTGTCAGTACTGCTCGATAAAAGAGGTCGGAGGAGCAAGACGAAAAGCTAGACTTCCGGTCAGCCATACTTCAAAACTGCCGCCTTCCTATTTGGCACTGTTTTGGACTGCTTTCTCCAAGACAGCACCTGGGCACAGTTTTGGAATAGTTCACCCCAAAAAACAGTATGGGCAAAACTGCACCAGCTTTGGCACACTGTCCTTTACTGCTACTCCTTTCTGTAACCACACTTGCATGCTCGTGTGACCCATCTGAGGGCAAATAACACTGACCTTCAGTCTCATTTGATTGCTGTGGCATACATGGGCTATAACATAACCCTGACAGTATTTCTGACCCTCTGAACTGAAACACACACATACGCGCACACACCCTGAATTGTGTCTTACGACGAACCACAGGGCAGCACATGGAGCACCAGAGAGACCTGGAGTCAAGTACTGTCTAGTGTCATTGCAGACTGTGTATTGTGGAGTGAACTAGCCCTGTTAAGTGTTACGCCTATGCCGTTTGGCCCCAGGGCCACTAAACATTCCCTGTGTCTCTCATTTAATCCTATAAACATATCCTGGAAAGTTCAGCACAGATCGACAATGACTGAGAGAATCCAAAATCTGAATGCCCTAGTTTCCATGCTAGAAATGTTACTTTCAGGCATAGCTAGAGGCAGGTTGTCAGGTGTTCTGCAGTTTAATAGGTAAATTTGTCAAATTTCTGACTATACTGTTCCATATACAGAGGAAAAAGGTCTGAATCCAAACCTCTTTGCACTTTATGAGAATCTTTCCATTGACTTCAGTGGCCTTTTAATCAGGCAGTTATTCTGTGGGACTCAGTGCAATACATTCCACTAGAACTAAGTTCACTTACTTAATTTTAAAGGAGCTTGCACATAACATTTATTGGCCAAAGAACAAAGACCTTGCAGATGCTATGATTCTCTTTACAAATTGAAATATTATGAGTAAAAAGTTAACTTTTTTAACTTCTAAACTTTTAAATTAAAGGAAATAGAAAATAAGTTCCAAAAAATTAATAAGCAAATTTCAAACAATACTGGGAAAGATCAACAAAGAACCTGAACATGGCATTTTGACATTTGAAATATAAAGAGCAGGTTATTACTTTTCCCACTCTGTTAAAAATTACTTTAAAAAATCCAATTAAAGATTAATAAATCAAATAAAGCTATGCCTCTTTGTAATTTGGTGAATATGATACAATCTGGTGAATTTGTGACAAAGATCATAAATCAAGTAGTTGTGCATATGTGTCTGTTTTTAATGATTTAGCCAGCATTGTCTGTAGACTGAGTGCGTTCTTGCATATTTAGAATTCTAGGCAGTGCTATGGGTTTTTCCAAACTGAGCGAAGGTGTGAAAAAGAAGAGGCAAGGCACCTTGCTGACCATTTGTCAAGGTGAGAAGAGAGTAGAGCATGGTCATTTGTGTCACTGAGTGTATTTGCACAGGCAAGTACTCCACTGCAGCTAAATTAGTTTTTCAGTGTAGAGACAGTTATCCCCCCTGCTTTGGAATAGAGGAAATTCCATGCCAAGGATCATATCTGAGGTGGATTAACCTTGCCAAGTGAAACATAAAAAAGTCTGCAGGTGCCAAAGTTATCAGTGTGCTAGTATAATGAAAACATACATCAGTATGTATATGTGTAAATGAACAGAATTGAAAAGATAATCTAAAAAATGTAAAAGATTTCTGAAAAAAAAACCTTAACAATTGGCCTTAGTTCTTTTTGCAGCTTTATGATTTATAAGGCAATACTAAGGAAAACATTTTCAGTGCATTGTTTTTCAAAACAGTGCTTGTCTGATTTATTTTATTTTCATTTTGCTCCTTTTACATTTAAAAATACCGAAGTGGATAGTTCTTCAGTTCTGCTGAAAAACTCCCTAGTAGGTTCAAAGCATATATATCACAACCCCTCTAATAATTTAACTGAACATGGAATATGGGTGTTGCCTTTTGGGTATCCTGTGTGGAAAGGATTAAACATGACATTTTGGTGGTCTGTAACTGTGTCTCTGATTTGATGGACTAAGATGACCTGCTTATTGTGCAGAACAGTTTTGAAAACTCCCCTTCTCCAGCTGTTCTGGCACAAGAGAAAGATGAGCATCCCTTTGCATGTGCCATAGTGGTGCTTTTAACTGAGGAAGTGGAGCTGGCATTGCTGAGGGAGGGTTCAGAGCAGGGTTCTGGGCAACCGTCATGCTAGGCTTTAATCTGCAGCTTTCATCTTTTTTACATAAAAATGTTTTATTATTGCTTCCTTCAAAAATGAATGGAGAGCTAAAATCTTTCCTGATGGATACATCATGTAATCTCCATCTGTCCCAGAGGAATATTTGGGATGTAAATCAAAGTAGTTGTAAATCAGGAAACCTTTTGACAAAGCATTCATCTAGTTCTGTCACTTCAAGTGGATAATTTTCAGAGGTGAATTTGATTGATTGATGCGAAGGAGTTGTTTTGGTTTTTATTCTGTGAAAAACATTGCTGGAAAGAGATGACAGAACATAATCCATGAAGTTATGTCTCTGCACTGAAATTTGCTTTGAGTTTTCATTGAGCTAGACCAACATATGAAGATCATCAACAACTTTAATAATCTGAAATGTCAAAATCAGAATAATAAATAATAAAAGTAGCTGAAATGTAAAGATGATGCAAAATTTCCAAATCAGTCCATAATGGTTGAGGAGAGTAAATTCCTAAGTAGGAGAGCTAAATGCATGGAGAGTTTCTTGAGATTCACAGCTGCTGCTGTTTCTCTAGTTAAATGTTTCATCCTGCAGTTGAGAGTGATTCTCTGGTGGGTTGCTTCTCTGCTGCAAGATCATGGTGCTGCTAAATAAATTTTGATTGCTGGAGTGAAATATTATGAGAGGACACCTTATTTTAAATTTGTCATATATAATACCTAAAAAGTTTATTTTATTCTCCTTTTATGTTGCACTTCCGCTTTTTGTCTTTTGTGAATGTTTAGAAACTTCTATTATGATCCTTTGTATGATGATTTTCTTCTATAAATGGCAATTACTGAATGCAAAATGAATCTACAGATGTTTCAGATTCACATTATTTTATGTAAGGCTTGCTCTGTGATAGAGCTTTTTTGCTCTTACCAGCTCACTAGCCTGTTGTGTTTTACCTCTGCTTATTTGAACCAGTTGTTGGTAAAGTTTATCTTCAGTTTATCCTAGAGAGTTTTTTTCAATCCATTTTTCTCTAAATGTATTTCACAAAGTTCTCACCTCAAGACTTGTATAAATGCAGTGCAGATTCTGAGCTTCTTGTGTTGATATGCTGGGAGAACTTGTTTGTAGTTTCGTGTGCTTTTGACCATAGCCTTATTCTGATAGGTTTGAGTTTTAAATCATTCCTATTTATCAACATTTTCAGGGACATCTTTAGGGAAAAGTATGAATAAACAGAAAATTCAAGTGGATACAGGATCTTCAGTGTAATGAATTATTGGTCATCTCAGCATTGCTGTCAGCTGTACATTTCTGTGCTTAACATTTCTAGGTTTAATCATTCTTCTTCATCAGGATGAAAGTAGAGTCTTGGACCTTTGTCTAAATGACTGAAATATTAGGAAAAGGAAAATCATGAATTGGACTTTGTTGAAAATGTTCTATCAATACATGATTTGGCAGAAAATCACTTTCTGACTGATAGGAATTTTTCTGAGAAAAGAAACCAGGAATGTAAAATAAAATATAATTATTAATAGTTTTTAAAATAAAAACTTCAAGAACTATAACAAAAGGAGATATTTCTAGGGGGGAGAGGGGAATGATTGGTAAAAGGTCCTGCCAGGTCAAGAATGCATAACAATTCAGTATTTTTAGTTTCTTTTCAGATGATAAGTATTCCAGGATTAAATTTGTAAAATCCTCGGTGTTTGAAAATGTTTTCTTAAGCATTAATTGCTTTCTGAATGCTCACCCATACTAAATGGAATATTACTCTGTAATCATAACATTGTCATTTGGAACAGCACCAAATTAAAAATAAGCTGAGAGAAGAAAGAAAGAACTGTCTGATGAGTTGTCTTGGGTTTTTTTTTTGCTTGAACGACACTACTAACATGTTGTAATAACCTCATTTCAAGCAAGAGAATTACGCAATGGACCATGTCTGACATAGTCTTAGTCAGTGTTTTCTTGGCAAAGAGCCCCTTGGTTAAAACTTAGGCTTGTTGTAGACTTGAATTAAATAACAGAAAATAACCCATGAATCTAAAGGAATTAAGTTTCCTTTCAAACATAAAACCTGTAAAACTCTACCCAATAGTTTGTACAACCAGTAGACATATCAGTTGAAAGAGAAATACCTGGATTGTTCTTAAGCTTCCACTGTGATGTGTATCAAATATACAGAATACTGCTTGGTAAAATTTCTGACATTATTTAAACCATTTGAAAAGGAAATCAGGCTACAAAAATTGCCTATTGTCTCTGAAGGGCCATTATTCCTATAAAAAGATATTCAAAGAAATACATTATCCCAATATTATAGCAATAGCGGTAGTTTTACTGAAATAATTCTCTGTTATGTGACTCACTGCTGAAGTTTGATGCAAGGTAGAGTTAGTCAGGAATTTTTCACTGTTTTTTTGGGGAGGGGAGAAAAATTTTCATCGTCAAAATCAAAGTTTTTCACAGAAACATTGAACAGAGACATTCAGAAGGTATCTCCAGTGCAGGATGAAGTTGAGAAAAATGTCTTAATACTTAGGCTAGTCAGTGGAGATGTGACACTGGAGACTTAAACCCGGAGTAACCCAGTGAGGGTGACACTGAGCTAATTTGAAAGGTTTACCAATAATTTTTCCATACATGGTTGAAAAGTATCCCATTCATTCTAACACAAACCACCAAGAATTTTTGAGCTCTTAAACCTTAGGGGAGATACAATTAATATTTTAAGACAATACCTAATACAAAAGTTTTTATACAAGATACTTCTTTTCTTAGTGTTTGTCTGAACTGCTTGGTCCTAAATTGTTGGCAGACTGTCTCACTTACTAGCTCATTGAAAACAGATTTTTTTTTTAAGCACAGTAGTTTATGAAATACCATTTGCATCTTATTTATGCAGTATGTCACGTGACAACTGCTCACTGATAGCAGTTGTTTCAGTGAAAACTCAAGTGGTTATGTTGGAAAAAAAAGTGTTGTTATGTGATGGGTTATTATAGGTTGAGTGTTATTATAGGGTGGGTTTAAGACAAAGAATACAATGCAAATTGCAGCATGTACATGGGAAATTATTTGGTTGTAGATTTGATCAAAGCTTCAGTGCTAGATTTCCAAATGCTGCCATCTTATTAATTTAAGAATTGCAATTGTTTTTCATTTGTCCATTTTTTTCAAAGAGCTAGTATGAATTACCTGCACTGAAAATTCTAACAGGTGAATAGGAATTTGTTTCTATTCTTGTTTTATTTCTACTTATTTCAGGATTTTAGTAGACAGAAAGCCAAATAGCATGCTGGCTGTTTGTCTTATCAGAAAAAAATTGTACTGAGTTGTACTGAATTTCCGAGGTGTGGTTGAGCCGTGCAAGCAGAACGAAACAGGGCATTTGTAACTCCAGAATTGTGCAGATTCTGCTGTGTGGATAAATGGATGTGGAAGGAAAACCAACCCCTTTTGTTACCATTGACAACATTGTTAATGATGAGAAGAACTGCAGTGATGATCAAGATGAATATTAAGATGTCTTAGGAGATGGCTTTTAGAGACTGTCTAGCCCAAATTAGGAAAAGGATCGCTCTGTTTGCTAACTTTTCTTGGTTTACACATCTTTTCTTGGTTTACACATCTTACCATATGCTTCTGTAATATGAATAAGAATAAACTGTAGTGGATAAGCGAGTAAATGAACCATCTTATTAGTAAAACTAGGTAAAGGAAAACCCTCTGCACTAAAAAGAGAGGGAGAGGGAGAGAGAGAGAGAGCGCACGCTGAGATAGGTATTAAAACATAATAATATGACATAGTAACATAAATTTAAGGGTCACTTGAATGAAGAAGCAATGGCACATACATAAATAGATGATCTTTTCGAATCAGCACCTTCCCTCTCTCACAGGCTTTTTCCTCTCTCATCTCATCCAATAAATGATTTGGAGAGTTCAAATCCATAGAGATAAAAGGTGGCTCTAAGTATTTCACTGTAAACAGCAGAGGCCCTCACCATCTCTCTCAGTAAGATCCTGTTTTTTGCTTCTTATGCTTCATTTTTCCAGCTTGTATTGCAGGGCTTATACCCTAGACTAAAAAAAATAATCTTTCTTCCCATACAGAAGTGCTTGTTTTTTTATGTTGAGCTTCCCCTAGCTGTTGCTCAAAGTCTGTCATCCGGTGGAGTTACAGCAGTTTGCTCAAGGCCACCTTCCTCTCCATTCCCAGACCAGTGCTCTCTCACATGGGTGCGATGGCGTTTGTATGTTAACAGATCTATATACAGTGGTGCACACAGTCTTTATCCTTTATCTGTGCTGTTTAATATTTGGAAACAGAAGACTTTCTTCAGGATTTACTTGGAAGTCAGTAGGGGATGTAATGTGTAAAGCAACATATTTCTGGTAGTCGAAAGAAAGGGTTGGAACTGGGAATTTGCACCACCCAGCTATGTAGACATTTCTGTCCCTCCTGCTTCAAGATCCTAATTTTTCTCCAAAGCTCAGAAGTCAGAGCAGCCTTTACTAGTTTGAGAGTGGAAAGGAATTGACACAATGTTACCAGTGTCTGCACAGCAGAGTGGAACAAGGTTTGAAAGGATGCAAAAGAGGTTTTAGTTCCCTAGGGTAAGAGATAAAGAGGTTTTTTGATGGACACTGTGGGAACTTAGAGGATAGCAAAGTTAAGTCTTTAAAGTAGGGTGGATGCTGAAAAGCAAAAGAGGAAAGCTTCTGCTGTGCTCCCTAAGAAGTAGAAGAGTTAATTTCTCCCAGCTGGAAAATTTAGATTTGGGTGAAGATCTCCTCAGACCTCTCCAATCCTCCCGAGAGGACTGGGAAATCTCAAACCATTTCCACAGAAAAAGCATTCTTTCCAGATATAACCTATGAGATTACTGTCCCCTCTGTAGTGTAATTTTGGTTTGATTGCTTGTATTGCTACATGTTCCTCTGGAGACCCTTGTGCCTATACCTGTAACCACCCTGTGTTTCTATCTTAATCCATGTTATGGATTCTAGAAAATAAGCAGCCATCAACTGCATTTTCAGAGGAGTCACTGGGGACTTGACTTGATCATTTCACATACATCCTGATTCTAATTGAACTGTCTTCCTGTGACTGACAAAGCTTTGTAAGAATCTAGAAGACTTTAGGCCAAATAGTTGTAATTATAAAGTAAGCTCTTTATTCAGATAAAGAGGTTCTTCAATTTTTGCATTGCAAACACACAAGAGAATATTTTCAAGATAGTGGCATAGGCAAAGCTTCAATCTCTGCTATTCTATACCAAGAACAGTTCTGGCTGACATGGTTTAGAGGATTTGAAGAATAATATGGAGCCTTTGCCTATATTCTCAAATGAGTCTGTATCCCAGAGATTTTGAAATATTTTCTGTTCCTATGACTTGTGCCCCAGCCAGAAGTGCCTGCCTGTCATTTTGTAATTACCCCTCCATTCTGGGGACTCAACATCATATGGTCAGATTGCACCTCTGTTCCTTCCCCTGTCTTGCGAACTCTCTCACTCTGCTGCTCAGGCTAAGCCTCCTGGGCAACCTGATCTAATGTCAAAGCTCCTCTGCTTCAAGTGGGTGATCAGACTGGCAGATCTCCTCAGGTCCCTTCTGACCTCAGTTATGTGATTCTGCAAATTACAAATGAATTCTGTAATGGTCCTTGTTTGTTTCATATTTCAGCTTCCTAGTTTCTTAGATTCTAGATCCATTAGGGTTGTCTTTAGACAAAGTCTTGCAGGAAGAGTGATCTCATTTTAGGAAGGACTGAGAACAATATGAGTGTTTCCTAAATAAGGCACTTGGTCATAGGTATCCTCTGTTGTATGGAGCCTTTCATCAATAATTTTCTCTAGTGTTCTACACAACTTCAAGATAGAGCTAGAAGACAGTATCATAGTGGAAACTATTGGATAGGATTCCAGACAGGTAAGAACAGTCAAACAACATGATCAGCCCCAGGGAATTCCATTTACAATAAGTGATTATGATGTTGGGCCCCTGTAAACACTCCATCACACAAATGTTAGTACTGTCTTCCACCCAGAAGTGTAATGAAGTGTGCTTCCTTTTACCTCATGGTGGTTTCTTGAATCTATAAATATTGACATTCATTTGTAGCCAGGGAGGGATTTTGTCTTTTGCATTAGGATAAGAGTAAATGGTGCAGCAGCAGGGATGTGCACTTCCTTCTGCAGCTTCTGAAAAAACCAAGTATGAAGGCAAGCTGAACAAAACTTAGTTTTTAGTAAAAAAAAAAATCTAGGGAGAATAAGTTCAGCCCTGTTTAAATGAATAGTAATTTCTTCTACTTTTATTTATTTCTTTCAATGAGAAATTTTACAAAAATATAATGAAAATATGAAGAAAAATCGCTAAAATGAAAACTTGTAAAGAGAAATTTCTTGAGTGTTCCATTCTGCTCATATCACCATTCACATGCTTATGCATAAAAGCTCTGCAACTAGACAGAAAACATAATATTTAATGATGATATTACTTGAATAATAGCTCTGTAAAGAACCATAAGTTGTAAGTGACAGCAAATGCTCTTTGGAATAAGAAACCAGTAGTTTTCAATTAGCATTAAATGAGAAATTATGTTATGTCATCTGATATTAAATAGGTATAAATGTCCTGGATTAGCACAAAATTATGTGATGTACTGAAAAAATTTGAAATTACTGAATTGATATTACCAGGCTCATTAGTGTTAGTAAGGCAGCTTCCATCTTGGCTAATGTACAGGCGATTGAATCAGGGACTCCCAGAGCCAAATCTGTGGGCATGTTGCATTAAGTTAAAGAATAATCCCTCATCCTGAGGACTATAACACACTATAATTCTTTAGCTTCGGGAAGATGTTGTTTGTATGTCACTGAGGAAGGTGGAGTTCTATCCTGCAATTAGGGCATTGCTATCTGTAATAACAATCCTGTAAGCATGGGGCACAGAGGAGGTTGGACAGCACATCATTTCAACACTGCTTAGGATTTGACATAACAACAGCTGATAAAACTCTGTTTTCCTAGCTCAACTAATTTCTAGGTTGACCTGTAGCATTTTTTCTGTTGAGTCTGGGCTGTCTTCATAACTAGTATTAACAGTTAGTATTTATTCTTCTACTTAACCTCCTCCACAATGTCATTCAGTTGTGTGTGCTGATTTCTATCAAGAGAAGCAGTTTTATTAATTAAACTTTTAATTTTCCAGTATGCACTGCTTTCCCAGCTTCTAAGTGACTTGCATAACCCACATTATCATGCATGTGCTTCTGTTGATAGGGCAGTTTGTCAAAATGAATTTAAGTAGCCATCGTGGCCAATATTCTTGTAATTGCCAGTGCTTTGTGCTGTGCGTCACTCAGAACTAGATTGCTTGGTCATGGTATGCAAATGGAAAGCCACTTGAATAACAGCCCATTTTAATATCATTTCTTGCATCAGTTTAAAGCTGACACACAAAAAGTCATTGGCTGTTGCTCTGTTTTATCACCAGGAGTTTTTTAATCAGCAGTTTGCAGGAGGTGACTAAGCCTGCAAAGCTCGGCAAGGCTCCCCCATGACTGCAACTCCATGTGTACTGCCATAGCTTTGCTGGTAGAGACAGATAACATGACACTTATCAGTATTAATTTTTGACACATAGATTTTTGCTCACTCAGAGCCCACAGCTAAGGAGAAATAGCAGAAACGTGGTTGATTTTGAGTATTTGCCTGATACAAAGGGAGCAAGCGTGTGAATGATGGTGAAGGGGAGGAAAGGTATGTTTCCCACCTCTCAGGCTACTGTACAGCTGCACCATCACAGACTAAGCAGGAGGACAGCAGTAATGCATGAATGTAATGCAAGATAGATACCTACAGCAGAGACAGTGAGTTTCAAAGCCCCAGCAGCATTTTGTGACAGGTGGCTGATGTATATTTATTCTGGCAATGCAGTAACTGCCCCCGGGGAGCATGCACATCTCTTTACCTGACTCAGGACATATGGAAATATTACATCTGCTTACCACAGTAATACTTCTATAAATGTGATTGTGAGTATTGGAACTAGAGCTAAAGTCTTTAGCACAACAACTAATTCTTAATTCTGCTTTTCTCATGTGTGAAAAAATGCTCAGGGCTGCTATTTTCTCCTGTATGTCTAAAAAATACTGGCTATATGAATATCACATGGGGAGGAGGCAGTAATGTTATTAACACAGACCTATTTGCCATGGCATTTACCTCTATGGCATAACAGCAGCTTACAAACAAACATGACATCCTGTGAGAAGGTAAATAATTCCTTCATCTTTTGAAAAGGAAAACAAAAGCATAGAAAAATTTATGAATTTTGCTAAGTTCATAAAACAAGTGAAAGGCAAATTCAGGGATTCAAGAAAGATTTTCATTCTTACTTTTGCCTTATGTTCTTCTGACATGAAAATCTACAAATTTTAACCCCAAGACTACACTATGTCCTTTGAATAGAGTCAAGTAAGATTTCCTTGATAAAAGCTCAGGATGTAAGGCCTTTTTGGTTAGGGGTTCATTAAAAGTGGATCTAGCTTATTCAAAAGTTTATTCAGAACTGGTCCCACAGTTGAATATGTCTCAGCAGAGTTGGGATGGATCTGCAAACCCGGATGAAATTTAGTGTTTACCACCCAGCAATGAAATGACAGGCTGTCTGAAATGAGAGATAATTTCAGCAAGCCTCTGCAAAATAAGTCAACCCAATTTCAAGATAGGTCTATGCCTCACTTTCACACTGTCTGCCCTCCAGCTCTACCATTTTCCATGGTGCCTAGGCCAGCTGTCAACTAGGAAAATACCTGTGGGCTAATTTTAAAGTTTTCTCTTGCTAGTATTTTACAGAAAGCTGTCCCTGATACATCAGCTTAATTTCAAATTCCTACTTTTCTTTTATAAGGCCAATATTTGGTGGCAATAAAGTGGTGAGAAGGAAGGAAGATGCTGGTTGATATTAAATAAAAAAATCTAAAGATAATATTTCCTCTGCTCCCACTCCCACTCCTCCTGTATTGCTATATGTGAGGGGAGGGAAAAAATGATTAGAGAGCAAGGAAAGAGGAAGAAAAATAAAACCAGAGAGGAAGAAAGAAAACACAGGTCTAGAGAGATGGGGTATGAAGATAACAGAAATACTGTTTTTTACAATGTAAATATTTGTTCTTCTGTCCTCCCAGTGATAGGAATGAACTGACAAGAGATAGTTCTTGTAGTCTCCTCTGTTTCAATTAGGTGAGAAGAGGGTAGATAACATCTTGTTTGAGGAAGACTGCAGAGTAGCTTTATGCATAAGGAGAGCTGCAGTCTGAAGAGATTTTCTCCCTTAGAAGAGTCAAAATCATGAAGGGATGAAAAAGTGTTTTGGGAACTCTGGAGACTCCCCTACTGAAAAGTCGTGATTCCCTCTGTCTTCTGTTCCCTGCAAATAAATGAGTTTTGCTAGTTACTTTGACTTGTAAATGATTGTATGTCTTCATGATGTCAGTCTCTCAAAGTTATTCTTTTGGCAAAGTCACACACACATGCACAGAAGTAACAGTTTGCTGTGATTTGACCTTCTGACCCATGCATCCTTGGTTGTTCTGCAGCATTAGTCCTACTACTGAAGATGAACAGAGGCTTCTCTAATGAGATGCTATGTGGCAAATTGCCAGAAAAAGACAACTTAGCTTTTTACAGAAAGCATACTATATAGGACATGAGAAGAATACTTAAAACAGAAATTTTTGCAATCTTGTAATTACATTAAGGTACTATCGTTACTAAAACACCTACACCAGTTCATGCTGAAGGCTCATTATATTTCCCCATTATTGTATAGTCAATGATCTGAAAGAATTTTGCTTTGTTAGATACTGGGAAAAGAAGGTAAGCAGGACCACTAGCTATACCAGTGATGTCAAGATGACAGTAAAGATCCAAGAGAGAGGCTGACACTTCAGGAAGTAATGTGGGATCAGGCTGCTAGTTCGTCTTGCACCTATGTCACCTGCACTTAAAACAATGCATCTACAGAAAAGTTCTTCGAGAGAGGTAGAAGGGATGTTGCCTTAAAAAAGTGTTAACTCCTCATGGACTTAGATTGTACTGAACTTCATCCATCCTTCCTCTGCTATAGTCGTGTGAGTATGTTTTCAGTACAAATCTGAGAGAAACTCTGCCTGAAAGATAACAACTTTGACTGTAGACATTGCTAAACAAAGCGTATTCTTGCAACAGAGCATAGGAAAAGTGACAGCCTATCTCAAGATCTGCTGTCCTGCAGAATAAATTCTTTCGAATACTGTAATATTTGCAGAATAATGTAGCTCCCTCTTACTATTTCCTCCCTCCTAAAAAAAGTACCCCCCTCCCTATGCACAGGATGAATCATAAG
The DNA here is from genome assembly GCF_036417845.1 of Apteryx mantelli. Lineage (NCBI taxonomy): Eukaryota > Metazoa > Chordata > Aves > Apterygiformes > Apterygidae > Apteryx > Apteryx mantelli. The sequence continues at coordinate 150,033,123 of NC_089978.1, read as the reverse complement.
AAGAGTCATGTGAAGGCTTTAGGATTATACATAAAACACAGTCTTGCTCTGGTTGAATAAAATCTGGTAGTGCTCCTTATATGAGCAGCCAAAGGCCATAATGACCCCATAGCAAGACAATTTTATTTTTCTTCCTGAAGGCACTTCTGTATTGGTATGTAAAAAAGAATGAAAGAAAGAGAGAAAGAAAGAAAAGTGTAGAACATTTTAAAAGGAAGTTAACCAAAGTGCTTTGGTTTAGTTCTTCATAATTTTCCTGTAAGTCTGGATTGCCCAGTACATGTAGAACAGTATTGAGTTCTGTGTCATACATTTTGTTTTATAGTGTCATAAGGGATTTTTTTGTTCCAGCTGTGAAGCTAATGGAAAGTTATAGAAGCTATCCAAAACCATTTTGGTAGACATGAACTTCCCATGCAATAGGAAGATGAGGAAAAATATTTGTAATATTCTCCTCAGTGTATTGATGTGATAACTATGGTCTAATTTCAGATACAGTGAAAATTTTTGCAACTTCATTGACTCTACTGGACCTACTTGAACCTTGATTAATCATGCATTTTATTTATATAATTTGAAAGTAGCATTGCCTCAGTCACCTTCTTTATCTAATTAAATGCTGGCATATTTGGATATCATCCCATTAAAGCCATTGGGCTCACCTATTTTAGTTGTGATTATCCCCTCTAATCCTGTTCATTGCAAGCTTCCAATGTAGTTGCCCACTGGGAAGAAGACAACAATTTCTGATATGCATGGATTGAATGGCTCATTTTAGTTCCCGTGTCACAAATTTATTCTAAGATATTACAAAGATATGTGGTTTGTAACTCTCAGGTTGGCTGATTCTGGTGTGGCTAAGATACTGCATGACATTCTGATGATAATATGGCATTTGTTCTGAGAAGAAAATTTGTAATTTTGAAACAAGCACAGACAGAGACATACATGTGGACAGCATTGGCAAAGATGGAACCAGACATCTCAAAATTAGTGCCACATTTGAACACCATATTTCTCATTGCATGCAAAAAAATATTGTCCTTTTGGTAACCTTTGTTCATTACTAAATGTAATACATTTGTTAGGGATATTTTCATATTCTGAATACAGTTTTTGGAGAGCGAGTCTATCATTCTCTTTGGTTCTCTTTACTGAGGTGCTGGTACTTCAGCCGTTAAAAGTACAGGGCACTTGGACTTACAGTTACAAGCCTGAGCATAAGAAAGTCACTGTCTGCATTGATGACAATTCAGGCTGAAGGAGCTTCATTTGTGGAGCTTTGGATTGACACTTTATTAGGGTGGGATTTTGGCAGAATTTGAATGCTCACTCACAGATTCTGAGGTCCTCCAAGATCCCCGCTGTTGCATACAGATGTTGTGGGGAACAGCCATGCATCCTCGTGTCTTACAGCGGCGTTCTGCTGCAGGTGCTTTTTGTTTGTGATAGTGTGTTACTAAAATATCATGTTCTGCTGCTTGCAGTCCCCACCCAGTGCAGAGGTAGCAGACTAGGAAGAGCCTGGCTTGCTAACAAGGTTTTTTTTGACTACCTGGAGCGGAAAGAGACAGACACTGTTAAGCACTTCCTTTTACTAGAGGATTCCTTGTAGCACTTAGGTCCACATTAATATGCCCATTCAACAAATTGCAGAAGATATGGTTTGAGGGTGATCAGTCCTTCCTTAGATGCTGGGTAGCATCTTCTGTCTGATAGTGCTAGAGGTACCTGTGCACCATTATACTCTCCTAGTAATTCTTTATACAGTTCATCGAGGAAAATGCTCTTTATCCTCCAGACCAAAATAGTTTTATCTGGAGTTTATTTTGTTAATACAGCAGTGTGTGCAGCTATATTATGTATCAACTAAAGTATTATTCTGCTAGGCAACCTTAGCTTTGCAACAGTTTGGCAGCCTACTCACATAACATAGCATTTGTTTTCACTGATTTGCTAATTTTCTGAGTCAGCAGGACATGCATTGCGCAGTTAAGGCTTTCAGCAGGGATGGGGGGAATTTGGTCAACTGAATTTTCTGGATCAAGTGATTTGTCTAGATACAAATTGTGTTACCTAGTTCTTAAAGATCTTTGAGTGAAGATAAGCAAATAAAGGTAACTATTCCCTTGACTCCCATATAAATGTTGTGTTTCTCAAGCCCAGATAGCGTGCTTTATAATAATTCTGCAACAATTTGCTGTTGTCTAAGGTAGACTGACATGTTAGACATCTGTTCTAAGTTATATTATAACAAGTGGATTAGAAAAACAAAAACAAATGTATCTCATGGCTTTTCTAAAACAAAATTTCATTTTAAGCTGAGGTATTTTTCATTCAAAAGTAATGCTTTGGAAAAGGAGTATGTAAATGCAGATCTGTTATGTGAGAACCAGCAGGTGAAACTGGCTTGCAGTTTTCTTGTGTGTGAGGTGTGAAGAGCCAAAAGGGGGCAGGTGCTGCAAGCTACTGAACAGATGCTACTTTCCCATCCTAGAGATTTACTTGGTTTGAAAGATTCAGATAAAATATTGTTCCACACTTTACTCAGTCACCTCAAGAAATGCAAACTTGCATTCTCTTCGTTTTCCAGAAGAGAAAGGAAGAACGATCAACAGATAAGCTCAAATTCCACCATTTCTCTTGCAATTCTCTCCCTTTCTGCTGGCTTTGTATTCACTCAAAGAAAGGGAGAGTGGGAGTTGAATCTTAGTCCTTCCAGTCAAGTGGATGACCTCTCATTGCATTTCTGTAAAGTTATGGAAAATGCCTGGTGCTACACTCTACTGGAGAGAGTTGTCATGTCCCTTCCGTCTTAGTTGTACATTAACTCTCCTGCCTAGTCTTACCTATTTGACTTTGCTCCCCATTCTCTCCTGAAGAAAATGTGTTAATCCCAATAACATTAGGCATTTTATGACTCTTAGTTGTTTGTTTGTTTTTATTTCTGTTGCTTTGCGGATTGCCATGTCTCAATGATTGTACACAGAATGGTGCTGTTGTTTTCTTTGTTTTTCTTTCTGACTTGTAGTTCATAAATCAAACTTTTTTTTAGAATTTGGAGTTAGTGGTAGAAAGGAGGTATTAGTCTGTATCTGCTTTTTAAAGGAAGTTGATGGAGATAGCCTGTATATTTCTGTGGAATAACAAAGGACAATGAGAACAGAACCACCCGAAGGCTTTCCAGAAGTGTAAATGAATTTGAATTTTGCTGTCTAGTGAAGGATGCTCATCTCACTGCCTCTGTGAAGGAGGCTGGGAACAGAGATTGTTGCACCAAGTGCAAGTGCAAGATCCGTCTCATTTCATTCCTTTCCTCCCTCATTTTTTTCATTTCCCTTTTCTCCATAGCAGCTGTTTTCAGCACTGTTTCTCCTCCTCTGAAGCAGCAGACAACTTAGCCTGATCCAGTCCCACCATCCCTTCTGCCCTGTGGCAAAACATAGCACACTTGCCTTACTTTTCCCAGAGAACATGCATGCACACTTTTGCAGCTGCAGGTGCCAGAAAATGGAGTTTGAACCACTTTGCAGTCATGGAGTGAGTGTACACAGAAAGTCAGAAGAAGCCACTGTTTGCAGAAGGAAGAAGACATCTCTTGAGCCACTTCAGAATCTGAGTTGGGTGTTTTGACTGCCGTTAGGCAGAGGTGATCTAGTTTGCTTTATTACTAAATTTCAGGTCAGCATTCTTCTGTATCCAACTCCATTGTGTTAATGTGACCTTCGGACAATACATCTCCTGCTGAGAATAAGGGTCCTTGTTCCAAGTCAGAATCCTGAAAAGTGAGGAAATCTCTCTGTTACTAATAGCAAGATCCTATGTCTAGGTCTGATATAAAGCAGGCTTCTGTATTGAGTTCTGTCTTGCAGAATCCTGTGAAAATTGTCAGAAAAAAGCTTCACATGTTCCCTTATTGGCAGTCTTGAATTTTAAATCATTCCAATTTAGTCATCTTCTGTCACAGTTAGGTGTCCAGGCCTAACTTGAAAATTTCATTAGTGTCTTGAATATTTCTCCATCCTGCAATCTCAGAAGTTGCAGATGTTCCTCTCTCTGCTGGCTTCTCACAATGGCAGGGTGAAAACGTGTGGGCCAGGCCACTGGGAAGACAGAATTACAACTACATATTTTTTCATTTGTTGACTAAACATTTCAGCAAAGCCTACAATGAGTCACCACATTAAAAGCTGGCTTTTGAATCTCCTTGGGACTTCTTTTTTAAAATGAAAATAAAAGTCAGAGCCAGTTAATCCCAAGCATTTTGAAAATTAGGTCTACAGTGTGGCTTTTAAAAGCATACCTACTCTGATGGGTAGGCAGAAGGAAGTTGCACTGCACATACTGTAGTCGATGGATGCATTTTGTCTGCAGAGCACCGAGACAAACAATCTCTCATGGGGTTGCTGAGGCAGCACAGGCACTATCAAAAGCTGCTGCGTGCCGTAAGACTGTGGAGTGTGTGCTGGGCTGCAGCTGTCGTGGATTTAGATGTTATCAATGAGGTCATGATGACTGCTTCAACTTCCCTCATGGCTTGGGCTCAAGAAACACATCCAAGAGGATTCAGACTCCATCCATCCTCTGTCCTCATGTACACCTTAAGCACAGTCTATCTGAATCTGCCCCATAATCCTTTTTCAGGTTAAAAAGAAATATTTGTAAAGTATATATATATACTAACAGTTATCCAAGCTTATTTTAGGTGGGTACTTAGCCACAAGTATTATCTAAAAATGGATCAGCTAGGTTGATCAGACTTATGCAGGAAGTATCTGTGTTTAAATTAGGAAAACATTTTGCTTTTACTGCTTTGCTTTCCTGCATGTGAAATCTGTGTCTTTCATTTTAGGGAAATAAAAATTGTTTTAATGTTCTGTATATCTGAGAGAAACAAAGGGGCATCTCAGACAGGAAAAGGTTGCCTCCATGCATTCTTTAAATATGTGCCATTAAAAATGGATCAGGTGAATGACTATGATTTAGATGTTCAGGAGGTGATTCCAAAGTAAGTGGAAATGCATGCAGAAGATTCTGCAGCAACGTAACCTGCGCTCTTGTGGCCAGTTCAGAACAAAGATCACAGTGATGCAGTCTCTCCGTGTGTCTGCACTTACCTTTGTGGAGCAAAATGTACAAGTTCATTCTGCCTGTACTCCAAGGCAAATGCAAGCTATTTGGCTGGGCTGAGGCTGAGTGTTTTGTAGACAAAAATTCCTGCCCATATGACAGTTTGAACTGTGCCAGTAATGCCTTCTTTTAAAAAATGATCATCGAGGCTGTTCCTTACTTGCTGTTCAAATGGAAAGTGTTTTTATTTTAAATCACTTTGTTTACAAGCAAACTAAAAGGCCATTGCAGAGAGGCATTCAGTAGCCTAAACACAGGCCATTTTAGACAGCACAGGATGCCTGGGACATCTGCATGGGATTGGCAGATATGAGATAG